>NC_091620.1:63198233-63509171 GCF_027580195.1 Bos mutus | reverse complement strand
TTCTGCCCATTTTTTGATTGGTTTGCGATTTTTATTGTTGAGTTGTATATTTTAGAGATTAAGCCCTTGTCTGGCGCATCATTTGCAAATATTTTCTCCCGTTCTATAGGTTGTCTTTTTTTTTTTTTTTATGGTTTCCTTTGCTGTGCAAAAGCTTGGGGGTTAGGTCCCATGTGTTTATTTTTGTTTTTATTTCTATTGCCTTGGGAGGCTGACCTAAGAAAATATTGGCACATTTTATGTCAGGGAATGTTTTGCCTATGCTTTTTTTCTAAGGAATTTTATGGTGTCATGTGTTACGTTTAAGTCTTTAAGCCATTTGTGCATGGTATGATGATGTGTTCTAATTGCATTGATTTACATGCAGCTGTCCAACTTTCCCAGTGCCATTTGCTGAAGAGACTTTTTCCTGTTTTATATTCTTGCATCCTTTGTCAAAGAATAATTGACCATAGGTGTACGAGTTATTTCTGGACTCTCTGATCTGTTCCATTGATCCGCATGACTGGTTTTGTACCAATACTACACTGTTTTAATTACTGTGCTTTTGTAGTATTGTCTGAAATCTGGGAGAGTTATACCTCCTGCTTCCCCACCTCTGCCCCACCAAAGATTGCTCTAGTATTTCTGGGTCTTCCGTGTTTCCATGTAAATTTTCAGATTCTTTGTTCTCGTTGTATGAAAAAAATGTCATGGGTAATTTGATGAGGATTGCCTTAAATCTATAGATTGCTTTGGGTAGTATTGTCATTTTAACAATATTAATTCTTCCAATCCAAGAGCATGTTTATTTTGGAAATTAATTCCCTGTTGGTCACGTTGTTGTTCAATCACTAAGTCATGTCTGACTCTTTGCAACCCCATGGACCGCAGCATGCCAGGCTCCCCTGTCTTGCACTGTCTCCAAGAGTTTGCTCAAATTCATGTCCATTGAGTCAGTGATGCTGTCTAACCACCTCATCTTCTATTGTCCCCTTCTTTCTCTGCCCTCAGTCTTTCCCAGCATCAGGGTCTTTTCCAGTGAGTCAGCTTGTCACATCAGGTGACCAAAATATTGGAGCTTCAGCTTCAGCATCAGTCCTTCCAGTGAATATTCAGGGTTGATTTCCTTTAGGATTGACTAGTTGATCTCTTTGTAGTCCAAGGGACTCTCTCAAGGGTTTTCTCTAGCACCACAGTTGAAAGCATCAGTTCTTCAGCACTCAGCCTTCTTTATGGTCCAACTTTCACATCTGTACATGACTACTGGAAAAACTACGTTGGTCACGTAGTTTGCAGATATTTTCTCCTAGGTTGTCATTTTGTTTTGTTTATGGTTTCCCTCGCTGTGCAAAACTTTTAAGTCTAATTGGATACCATTTGTTTATCTATGTTTTTCTTTTCATTACTCTTAAGAAGTGTATCTAAAAAATATTGCTGTGATTTATATCAAAGAGAGTTCTGCCTACATTTTCCTATAGGAGTTTTAGAGTGTCCAGACTAACATTTAAATCTTTAATCCATTTGGGGCACCCTTGTTCCAGATTTTAGCAAGAAGCCTTGATTTTTTTCTATTTAAAAAAATCTTTTACATTATTTCCTCCTCCTTGCTGACTTTAGGTTTTGTTTCTTCTTGTTTTTCTAATTCTTTTTGGTCATAGGTTAGGTTGTTCATTTGAGGTTTTTCTTGTTTTTTGATGAAGGTTTGTATTCCTATGAACTTCCCTCTAAGAACTGCTCTTGCTGTGTCCCATAGTTTTTTTTTTTTTTTTTTTTAATGGTTGTGTTTTCATTGTTTTGTCTCAAGGTATTTTTTAATTTCCATTTTGATTTCCTTGTTGACTTACTGTTTTTTTAGTAACTTTTTATTTAGTCTCCATGTAATTGCTTTTTCCTCATTTTTTCCCCTATGATTGATTTCTAGTTTTGTATCATTGTGGTCAGAGAAAATGCTTGAAGTAGTTTCTGTGCTCTTAAATTTATCAAGGTTAGTTTTGTGCCCTAGTATGTGGTCAGTCCTAGAGAAAGTTCCATGTGCACTTAAAAAGAACATGTATTCTATTTCCTTTGGATGAATGTCAGTCTAACGGTTCTATTTTATCATTTAGGATCTCTGTTGCCTTATTAATTCTTTGACTAGAAGATGTGAGTGCTATCATTGTGTTCCCCTCAATTTCTCCCTTTATGTCCAGTATTGTTGTTGTTGTTTAGTCGCTAAGCTGTGTCCAGCTCTTCTGAGACCCCTGCCAGGGCGTATCCTGCCAAGCGTCTCTGTCCATGGGATGTCCCAGGCAATAATACTATAGTGGGTTCCTGTTTCCTTCTCCAGGGGATCTTCTCCACCCAACCTGTGTCTCCTGCTTGGCAGGCAGATTCTTTACCACTGAGCCACCTGGGAAGCCTTAAAAAATGTATTTGTTTTATGTCTTTGGGTGCTCCTGTATTAGTGCATAACAATTGGTGAGTGTAATATCTGCTCTTGTATTGATCCTTTTATCATTATATAGTGTCCTCCTTTATCTTCCTTTATCGTCTTTGCTTTAAAATCTATTTTGTCTGATATGAGTTTTGTAATTCCCATTTTCTTGTCATTTCTGTTTGCATGAAATATTTTTTTCCATCCCCTCACTTTCAATCTTTGTGTGTCCTTTACACTAAAGAGGGTCTCTTGTAGGCAGCAATATTGTTGGCTTTTGTTTTATTTTTTTTACCCAGTCTGCCACTTTGTGTCTTTTCATTGCAGCATTCAGTCCACTGACATTTAAGGTAATTATTGATACATATGCTTCCCTGGTGGCTCAGCTGGTAAAGAATCTGCCTGCCTTGCAGGAGACCTGGGTTTGATCCCTGGGTTGGGACAATCCCTTGGAGAAGGGAACAGCTGCCCACTCCAGTATTCTGGCCTGGAGAATTCCATGGACTGGATAGTCCATGGGGTCGCAAAGAGGTGGACGCAACTGAGCGACTTACACTTTCATAGTGACTTTCTTTCATTGATACATATGTATTTATTGCCATCTCAAACCTTGTTTCCCAGGTGATTCTTTTTGTTTCTTTTCCTTTTTGTTTTTCTTCTTGTGGTTTGATGATTTGCTTTCATCTTATGATTGTGTTCCTCTTCTTTTAGGTTTTTGTGAAACTGTTGTTATGTTTTTGATTTGTGGTTGCCCTCATTTTCAAGTATGTTAACGCTTTCCTATATTTTCTTGCTTTATAATGCTAGTGAGTATATAGCATTATGTTGAGGTAAATCCCTCTATACCCACTTTCTGGAGAGTTTTTATCATAAATCGGTGTTGAATATTGTCAAATGCTTTTTCTGCATCTGTTGTGAAGATCATATGGTTTTTATTTGTCAGTTTGTTGATGTGGTGTATCACTGAATCCTTGCATTCCTGGGATAAATCCCACTTGATCATGATGTATAGCCCTGTTAATGTACTGTTGCATTTGGTTTGCTAGAATTTGCCTCTGTGTTCATCAGTGATGCGGACTGTAATTTTCTTTTTTTGTGGTATCTTTGTCTGGTTTTTCTGTCACGGTGATGGTCACCTTGTAGAATGAGCTTGGGAATGTTCCTTCCTCTGCAGTTTTTTGAGAAGTCTTTCAGAAGAATAGGTGTTAACTCTTCTCTAATTGTTTGATAGTTTTCATTTGTGAAGCCATCTGGTCCTGTACTTTTGTTAGTTTGAAGTTTTTTAATCATTGTTTCAGTTTCAGTACTAATGATTTTTCTGTTGTTGTTGTTGTAGTTCAATCATTTAGTCATGTCTGACTCTTTGCAACCCCATGGGCTGCAGCATGCCAGGCTCTCCTGTCCTGCTCTGTCTCCCAAAGTTTGCTCAAATTCATGTACAATGAGTCAATGATGTCATCCAACCATCTAATCCATTGTTGCCCCTTTTCCTCTTGCCCCCAGTCTTTACCAGCATCAGGGTCTTTTCCAGTGAGTTGGCTCTTTGCATCACGTGACCAGAGTATTGGAGGTCCAGCTTCAGTATCAGTCTTTCCAATGAATAGTTAGGGTTGATTTCCTTTAGGATCGACTGGTTTGATCTCCTTGCAGTCCAAGGGACTCTCAGCAGTATTCTCCAACACCACAGCTTGAGCATCAATTCTTCAGCGCTCAGCCTTCTTTATGGTCCAGCTCTCACATCCATATATGACTACTGGAAAAAAAGTACCTTTGACTATACAGACCTTTTGTTGGCAAAGTGACATCTCTGCTTTTTAACATTGTCTAGTTTTGTCATAGCTTTTCTTCCAAGGAGCAAGCCTCCTTTAATTTCATGGCTGCAGTCACCATCTGCAGTGGTTTTGGGGCCCAAGAAAATAAAGTCTTGTCATTGTTTCCATTGTTTTCCTATCTATTTGTCATGAAGTGGCAGGTGCCTTGCTCTTCAATTTTTTAATGTTGAGTTTTAAGCCAGCTTTTTCACTCCCTTATTTCACCCTCATCAAGAGACTCTTTAGTTCTTCTTTGCTTTCTGGCATTAGGATGGTGTCATCTGCACATGTGAGGTTATTGATATTTCTCCCAGCAATCTTGATTCCAGCTTGTGCTTCATCTAGCCCTGCATTTTGCCTGATATAATATCAGATCAGATCAGATCAGATCAGTTGCTCAGTCGTGTCCAACTCTTTGTGACCCCATGAATCGCAGCATGCTAGGCCTCTCTGTCCATCACCAACTCCCGGAGTTCACCGAGACTCACGTCCATCGAGTCAGTGATGCCATCCAGCCATCTCATCCTCTGTCATCCCCTTCTCCTCTTGCCCCTAATCCCTCCCAGCATCAGAGTCTTTTCCAATGAGTCAACTCTTCGCATGAGGTGGCCAAAGGACTGGAGTTTCAGCTTTAGCATCATTCCTTCCAAAGAAATCCCAGGGCTGATCTCCTTCAGAATAGACCGGCTGGATCTCCTTGCAGTCCAAGGGACTCTCAAGAGTCTTCTCCAACACCACAGTTCAAAAGCATCAATTCTTCCACGCTCAGCCTTCTCACATCCTCAATCCAAGTCTCACATCCATACATGACCACAGGAAAAACCATAACCTTGACTAGACGATCCTTTGTTGGCAAAGTAATGTCTCTGCTTTTGAATATGCTATCTAGGTTGGTCATAACTTTCCTTCCAAGGAGTAAGCGTCTTTTAATTTCATGGCTGCAGTCACCATCTGCAGTGATATTGGAGTCCAGAAAAATAAAGTCTGACACTGTTTCCACTGTTTCCCCATCTATTTCCCATGAAGTGATGGGACTGGATGCCATGATCTTCGTTTTCTGAATGTTGAGCTTTAAGCCAACTTTTTCACTCTCCTCTTTCACTTTCATCAAGAGGCTTTTGAGTTCCTCTTCACTTTCTGCCATAAGGGTGGTGTCATCTGCATATCTGAGGTGATTGATATTTCTCCCTGCAATCTTGATTCCAGCTTGTGTTTCTTCCAGTCCAGCGTTTCTCATAGAAGTTAAATAAGCAGGGTGACAATACACAGCCTTGATGTACTCCTTTTCCTATTTGGAACTAGTCTGTTGCTCCATGTCCAGTTCTAACTGTTGCTTCCTGACCTGCATACAAATTTCTCAAGAGGCAGATCACATATAAGTTAAATAAGCAGGGGGACAGTACACAGCCTTGACGTACTCCTTTCCCAATTTTGAACCAGTCCGTTGTTCCATGTTCATTTCTAACTGTTGCTTCTTGACCTGTATACTGGTTTCTCAGGAGGCAGGTGAAATGGTCTGGTATTCCCATCTCTTTAAGAGTTTTCCACAAATAGTCAAAGGCTTTAGCATACTCAATGAAGCAGAAGTAGATGTTTTTCTGGAATTCCCTTTCTTTTTCTATGATCCAACGGATGTTGGCAATTTGATCTCTGGTTCCTGTGCCTTTTGCAAACCCAGCTTGTATATCTGGAAGCTGTCCATTCACATACTGGTGAAGCTGAACCTGAAGGATTTTGAGCATTACCTTTCTAGCATGTGAAATGAGTACAGTTGTGCAGTAGTTTAAACATCCTTTTGCACTGCCCTTCTTTGGGATTGGAATGAAAACTGAAAAGTGGCCTCTTCGACTCCTGTGGCCACTGCTGAGTTCTCCAAATTTGCTGGCATATTGAGTGCAGCACTTTTAACAGCATCGTCTTTTAGGATTTTAGCTCAGCTGGAATTCCTTCACCTCCACTAGCTTTGTTTGTAGTAATGGTTCCTGAGGCCCGCTTGACTTCACAGTCCAGGATGTCTGGCTCTAGGTGAGGGATGGCACTGTCTTACTTATCTAGGTTCTTAAGATCTTTTTTGTATAGTTCTCCTGTGTATTCTTGCCACCTCTTCTTAATCTCTTCTGCTTCTGTTAGGTCCTTATTGTTCTCTCCTTTATTGTACCCATCTTTGCATGAAATGTTCTCTTGGTATCTCGGATTTTCTTGAAGTGATCTCTAGTCCTTTGCATTCTATTGTTTTCCTCTATTTCTTTGTGTTGTTTACTTAGGAAGGCTTCCTTATCTCTCCTTGCTATTCTTTGGAACTCTAAATTCAGATGGATATGTCTTTCCTTTTCTCCTTTGCCTTTAGCTTCTCTTCTTTTCTCAGCTATTTGTAAGGCCGCCTCAGTTCAGTCGCTCAGTTGTGTCCAACTCTGTGACCCCGTGGACTGCAGCACACCAGGCTTCCCTGTCCATCACCCAACTCCCAGAGCTTGCTCAAACTCATGTCCATCCAGTGGGTGATGCCATCCAACCATCTCATCCTCTGTCATCCCCTTCTCTTCCTGCCTTCAATCTTTCCTAGCATCAGGGTCTTTTCCAGTGAGTCAGCTCTTTGCATCAGGTGGCCAAAGTATTGGAGCTTAAGCATCAATCCTTCCAGTGAATATTCAGGACTAATTTCCTTTAGGACTGACTGGTTTGATCTCCTTGCAGTCTAAGGGACTCTCAAGAGTTTTCTCCAACACCACAGTTCAAAAACATAAGTTCTTTGGCATTCAGCTTTTTTATGGCCCAACTCTCACACCCACACATGACTACTGGAAAAATATAGCTTTGACTAGATGGACCTTTGTTGGCAGATGTCTCTGCTTTTTAATATGCTGTCTAGGTTTATCTTAGCTTTTCATCCAAGGAGCAAGCTTCTTAATTTCATGGCCTCAGTCACCATCTACAGTGGTTTCCTTGCATTTCTTTTTCTTGGGAATGCTTTTGGCCACTGCCTCCCGTACAACAGTTCTTCAGGCACTCTTATCTTTCAGATCTAATCCCTTGAATCTATTTGTCACTTCCACTGTATAATTGTAAGGGATTTGATTCAGGTCATACCTGAATAGCCTAGTGGTTTTCCCTATTTTCTTCAATTTAGTCTGAATTTTTTAGTAAGGATTTCATGATGTGAGCTGCAGTCAGTTGCTGGTCTTGTTTTTGGTGACTAGAGCTTCTCCATCTTCAGCTGCAAAGAATGTAATCAGTCTGATTTCTGTATTGACCTTCTGTTGATGTCCATGTGTAGAGTCGTCTTTGATTCAGTCCTTGGCAATTGTACCTTTCTATGAATTTGTCTACTTCCAGATTGTCCATTTTATTGGCATATGTTGTTTGCATTGTTTTTAGTAATCTCTTATGATTGTTTGTATTTCTTTGGTGTCAGTTGTTACTTTCCCATTTCTAATTTTACTGATTTGAGCCTTTTCCCCTTTTTTTGTCATGAGCCTGGCTAAAAGTTTATCATTTTTTTTCTTCTGTTTCAGAGAACCAGGTTTTAGTCATTGTTTCATTTATTTCTGCTCTGATATTTAGGTTTTCTTCAACTAACTTCGGGTTTTGTCTGTTCTTGCTTTAGTTGCCTTAGATGTAAAATTAGCTTGTTTATTTGAGAATTTTCTTGATTCCTGTGGTCAGATTGTATCACTGTAAACTTCATTCTGAGAATTGCTTTTGCTATATTCCCTAGGTTCTGGGTGGTCATGCTTTCATTGTCATTTGTCCCTGGGCATTTTTTGATATTGTCTTCTTTCTTCAGTGATCTGTTGGTTGTTTAGTAGCATATTGTTTAGCCTCCACATGTTTGTGTTTTTTTACCTCTTCATCTTGTCTAATCTCATAGCATTGTGTTTGGAAAAGATGCTTGGTATGATTTCAGTGTTCTTAAATTTACCTGTGCTTGCTTTGTGACAGGCTCAGCATGTGATCAATTCTGGAGAGAAAGTTCCATGTGCATTTGAGAAGAATGTGTGCTCTGTTATTTTTGGATGAAATGATCTGTAAATATCAATTAAATCATTTGGTGTGATGTGTCATTTAAAGCCTGTATTCCCTTTGTGGATGATCTGCCCACTGATGAAAGTGGGATGTTTAAGTCCTCCACTATTACTGTGTTACTGTCAATTTCTCTTTTAATGACCATTAGCATTTGCTTTATATGTTGAGCTGCTCGTTCGTTGGGTACACTTATATTTGCAATTGTTGTATCTTCTTGAATTGGTCCTTGGATCATTATGTAATGTCCTTCTTTGTCTCTTGTAACAGTCTTTATTTTAAAGTCTATAACGATGTTACTACTCCAACTTTGATTTCCATTTACGTGGAATACCTTTGTCCATCTCATCAATTTCAGTCTGTATGTGTTCCTTGTAGCATGTCTCTTGTATGTAGCATGTCTCTTGTATGTAGCATGTATCTTGTGTTCCATGACTCTTGTAGCATATATTTGGGTCTTGTTTTGTATCCATTAGTGGGATTGTGTCAAGGGGTGTGTTTAGAGGTGACTGTGAGCTTAGTACAGCTCTTGGCAGCCTGTCTGTCAATGCATGGGGCTGTGTTACTATCCTGCTGGTTGTTTGGCTGGAGGCATTCCAGCACTGGAGCCTGTAGACTGTTGGGTTCAGACCAGGTTTTGATGCTAAACTGGCAGCCTCTGGGAGAGCCTATGCTGATCAGTATTCTATGGGGCCTCTGCCACCAGTGTTCTTGCCCCCTGCCTCTTTGAACCACAGCTGGCCCCCACATCCCTAGTAGATCCTCCAAGACTTGCACGTAGGTCCAGCCCATGCTCCTGTGGAGTTACTGCTTTGTACTCGGTCCCAGTATACATGGATTCTTATTGGACCTTCTAAGAATGGAATCTCTGTTTCCCCACTTCTGTGGAGCTCCTGCATTGAAGCCCCACTGGCCTTCAAGGCCAAATGCTCTGGGTGTTCCGCATCCCAGTGTCAGACCCTTAGACTGGGGAGCCTGACATGGGGCTCAGGATTTTCAGTCTTGTGGGAGAACTTCTGCAATATAATTATTCCAGTTTGTGGATTGTCTACTCACTGGGTATGGGATTTAATTATGTCACAAAAGCACCCCTCATATCTTATTTGTGGGTTTTTCTTTGACTGTGATTGTTGTTGTTGTTCAGTCATTCAGTTATATCTGACTCTTTGCTACCCCATGGACTACAGCACGCCAGGCTTCCCTGTCCTTCACTGTTTCCCTGAGTTTGCTCAAATTCATGTCCGTTGAGTCGATAATACCATCCAACCACCTCATCTTCTGTCATTCCCTTCTCCTCCTGCCTTCGGTCTTTCCCAACATCCCCACATCAGGGTGTTTTGCAGTGAGTCAACTCTTTACATCAGGTGGCCAAAGTATTGGAGCTTCAGCATCAGTCCTTCCAGTGAATATTCAGGGTTGATTTCCTTTAGAATTAACTGATTTGATCTCCTTGCAGTCCAAGGAATTCTCAAGAGTCTTCTCCAGCACCACAGTTCACAAGAATCAATTCTTTGGTGCTCAGCCTTCCTTATGGTCCAAGTCTCACATCTTTACATGACTACTGGAAAAACCATAGCTTTGACTATACAGACCTTTGTTCGCAAAGTGATGTCTCTGCTTTTTAATATGCCGTCTAGGAGAAGGCAATGGCACCCCACTCCAGTACTCTTGCCTGGAAAATCCCATGGACGGAGGAGCCTGGTAGGCTGCAGTCCATGGGGTTGCTAAGAGTTGGATACGACTGAGCGACTTCACTTTCACTTTTCACTTTCATGCATTGGAGAAGGAAATGCCAACCCACTCCAGTGTTCTTGCCTGGAGAATCCCAGGGACAGGGGAGCCTGGTGGGCTGCCATCTGTGGGGTCGCACAGAGTCAGACATGACTGAAGTGACTTAGCAGCAGCAGCAGGAAAAGGTCAATTTTCATTCCAATCCCAAAGAAAGGCAGT
The DNA here is from genome assembly GCF_027580195.1 of Bos mutus. Lineage (NCBI taxonomy): Eukaryota > Metazoa > Chordata > Mammalia > Artiodactyla > Bovidae > Bos > Bos mutus. The sequence continues at coordinate 63,498,995 of NC_091620.1, read as the reverse complement.
GCCAAAGAATGTTCAGACTACTAAACAATTGCACTCATTTCACATGCTAGCAAAATAATGCTCAAAATTCTCCAAACTAGGCTTCAACAGTACTGAAGTATATGTACTGAAAACTGCCAGATGTTCAAGCTGGATTTAGAAAAGGCAGATGATCCAGAGATCAAATTGCCAAAGTCCACTGGGTCGTAGAAAAAGCAAGAGAATTCCAGAAATACATCTACTTCTGCTGCATTGACTAAGCTAAAGCCTTTGACTGTGTGGATCACAACATGGACTACAGCATGCCAGGCTTTCTTGTCCTTCACAATCTCTCAGAGTTGTCTCTGCTTTTTAATGTGCTGTCTAGGTTTGTCAGAGCTTTTCTTCCAAGGAGCAAGAATCTGGCTGCAGTCACCATCTGCAGTGGTTTTGGAGACCTAGAAAATAAAGTTTGTCACTGTTTCCCCATCTATTTGCCATGAAGTGATGGGACCAGATGCCATGATCTGAGTTTTTTGAATGTTGAGTTTTAAGTTAGTTTTTTTGCTCTCCTCTTTCACCTTCATCAAGAGGCTCTTTAGTTCCTCTTTGCTTTCTGCCATTAGGATGGTGTCATCTGCATATCTGAGGTTATTGATATTTTTCCCAGCAGTCTTGATTCCAGCTTGTGATTCATCCAGCCCAGTATTTTGCATGATGAACTCTACATAGAAGTTAGATAAGCAGGATGACAATATACAGCCTTCTTGTACGCCTTTCCCAATTTTGAACCAGTCTGTTGCTCCATGTCCATTTCTGTTGCTTCTTGACCTACATGCAGGTTTCTCAGGAGACAGGTACAGTGGTCTGGTATTCCCATCTCTTTAAGAATTTCCCACAGTTTGTTGTGATCCAAACAAAGGCTTTAGCATAGTCAATGAAGCAGAAGTAGATATTTTTCTGGAATTCTCTTGCTTTTTCTTTGATCCAACAGATGTTGGCATTTTGACCCTGATTCCTCTGCCTTTTCTAAACCCAGCTTGTACATCTGGACATTCTCCGTTAACATACTGTTGAAGCCTAGCTTGGAGGATTTTGAACATTACCTTGCTAGCATGTGAAATGAGTATGGTTATGCAGTAGTTTGAATATTCTTTGGGATTTTCCTTCTTTGGGATTGGAATGAAAACCTTTTGTACTCCTGTGGCCACTGCTGAGTTTTCCAAATTTGCTGGCATATTGAGTGCAGCACTTTCACAGCATCATCTTTTAGGATTTGAAATAGCTCAGCTGGAATTCCGTCACCTCCACTAGCTTTGTTCATAGTAATGCTTCCTAAGACCCACTTGAGTTCACACTCCAGAATGTTTGGCTCTAGATGTGTGATCACACCTTTGTGTTTATCTGAGTCATTAAGATCTTTTTTTGTATAGTTGTCCTGTGTATTCTCGGAGAAGGCAATGGCACCCCACTCCAGCACTCTTGCCTGGAAAATCCCATGGACGGAGGAGCCTGGTAGGCCGCAGTCCATGGGGTCGCTAAGAGTCGGAGACAACTGAAGCGACTTAGCAGTAGCAGCCTGTGTATTCTTGCTACTTATTGTTAATATCTTCTGCTTCTGTTAGGTCCCATACTCTTTCTGTCCTTTATTGTGCCCATCTTTGCATTAAATATTCTCTTGGTATCTCTAATTTTCTTGAATCGATTTCTAGTCCTTCCCATTCTATTGTTTTCCTGTTTCTTTGCATTCTTCACTTAAGATGGTTTTCTTAGCTTTCCTTGCTATTCTTTGTAACTCTACATTCATATGGGTTTATCTTTCCTTTTCTCCTTTGCCTTTGTTTCTCTTCTTTTCTTAGCTATTTGTAAGGCCTCGTCAGACAATGGTTTTGCCTTGTTGCATTTTTTCTTGGGGGTGATTTCAGTCACTGCCTCATTTATGCTGTTGCAAACCTCTGTCCATAGGTCTTCTGGCACTCATATATCAGATCTAATCCCTTGCATCTATTTGTCACTTCTACTATATAATCATAAGGGATCTGATTTAGCTTATAACTGAATGGTCTAGTGGTTTTCCGTATTTTCTTCAGTTTAAGCCTGAATTTTGCAATATGGATCTGAGCCATGATCTGAGCCACAGTAAGCTCCTGATCTTGTTTTTGCTAACTGTATAGAGCTCCTCCACCTAGGCTGCAAAGAATATAATCAGTCTAATTTCAGTATTGACCATCTGGTGATGTCCATGTGTAGAGTCTTCTGTTGTGTTGTTGGAAGAGGGTGTTTGCTATGACCCATGCATTCTCTTGGCAGAGCTCTGTTAGCCTGTGCCCTGCTTCATTTTGTACTCCAAGACTAAACTTGCCTGTTATTCCACGTATCTCTTGACTTCCGGCTTTTGCATTCCAGTCTTCTATGATGAAAAGGACATCTTTTGTGTGTGTGTATGTGTGTTCTAGCAAGTCTTGTAGGTCATCATAGAACCGTTCAACTTCAGCTTCTTCAGCATTAGTGGTTGGGGCATAAACTTGGATTACTGTAATATTGATTGGTTTGCCTTGGAAACGAACTGAGATTTTCCTGTCATTTTTGAGAGTGCACGCAGTACTGCATTATGAACTCATTTGTTGACTGTGCAGGCTACTCCATTTCTTCTAATGGATTTTTGCCCACAGTAGTAGATATAATAGTCATCTGAATGAAATTCACCCATTTCCATCCATTTTAGTACAATGATGGCTAAATTGTCGATGTTCACTCTTGCCATCTCCTGTTGGCAAGTTGACTACTTCCAATTCACCTTGGTTCATGGACCTAACATTCCAGGTTCCTATGCACTATTGTTCTTTACTTTCACCACCAGACATATCCACCACTGGGCTTCGTTTCTGGTTTGGCTCAGCCTCTTCATTCCTTCTGGAGCTGTTCTTCTACTCTTCTCTGGTAGCATATTGGACACCTACTGACCTGGGGGGTTTATCTTTCAGTGCCATATCTTTTTGCCTTTTCATACTGTTCTTGGGGTTCTCAAGATAAGAATGCTGAAGTGATTTGCCATTCCCTCCTCCAGTGGACCACGTTTTGTCAGACCTCTCCATCAGTCTTGGGTGGTCCTACACTGTATGGCTCATAGTTTGATTAAGTTAACAAAGCTGTGATCCATGTGATCATTTTGTTTAGTTTTCTGGGATTTTGGTTTTCATTCTGTCTACCCTCTGATAGATGTGGGTAAAAGGCCTGTGCAAACTTCCTAATGGGAGGGACTTGCTGTGGAGAAAACTGGATCTTCCTCTGGTGGGCAAGGTCCTGCTCAGTAAGTCTTTAATCCAGTTTTCTGCTCATAGGTGGGGCTGTGCTCCCTGCCTGTAAGTGAAAGTGAAGTCGCTCAGTTGTGTCTGATTCTTTGCGACCCGTGGACTGTAGCCCACCAAGCTCCTCCGTCCATGGGATTCTTCAGGCAAGAATACTGGAGTGGATTGCCATTTCCTTCTCCAGGGGATCTTCTCGACCCAGGGATCGAACCCAGGTCTCCCACATTGCAGGCAGACGCTTTAACCTCTGCACCACCAGAGAAGCCCTTAAATACAAGAATACAGTCTCTCAGAAAACCTCCTATAGAGACAGAGAACTTCAGATCCAAGTACTAACATCAAAGATTTCAAAGGAGGAAAGGAAGCCAGGTTGAAAGAAGGGAGGAGGCGGGAGAGCGGGGGTGAAAGGGGTGGCCTTATAGACGTCTCCTGCCACCTACAGATATCCAGGCACTTTTCCCTGCCTGTAGTTTGGCCTTAATCTGTGGTAGGGGTAATGGTGGTAATGGCGACCTCCTTTAGAAGGCTTAGGCCACACGGTGCGCCTCCCAGGACTGCTGCCATCAGTGTCCCTGACCCCACGGCAGGCCTCAGTCAACCCACGTCTCCAGCAGAGACTCCTGGACACGCACAGGCAAGTCTGGATTGGTCTCTTGTGGGGTTACTGCTCCTTTCTCCTGGGTCCTGGTGCACACAAGGTTTTGTTTGTGCCCTCCAAGAGTCTGTGTTTCCCCAGTCCTGTGGAAGTTCTGTAATCAAATCCCACTGGCCTTCAAAGTCAAATTCCTTGAGGATTCTCAGTCCCTTTGCTGAACCCCAGGTTGGGAAGTCTGTTGTGGAACCTAGAACTTTTATAGCAGCACGAGAACTTCTTTGGTATAATTGTTCTCTAGTTTGTGTATTGCCTACCTGGCAGCTCTTCCCAGGTGGGGGATTAAGGTTAAGTGGTTAAGGACCTGCCTGCCAATGCAAGAGACTTAAGAGATGTGGATTCAGTCCCTGGGTTGGGAATTTTCCCTGGAGGAGGAAATGGCAACCCACTCCAGTATTCTTGCCTGAAGAATCCCATGAACAGAGAAGTCTGGAGGGCTACAGTCCATAGGGTAACAAAGAGTTGGATATGACAGAAGTGACTTAGCATGCAGTGGCAGCCTCCTCCAAAGGATTTATGCCACACACCACACCTCCTAGGACTGCTGCTGTCAGTGTCCCTGAGCCCACAGCAGGCCACTGCTGACCCATGCCTCCACAGGAGACCCTCAGTCACAGGCAGGTCTGGCTCAGTCTCTTGTGGGGATTGCTGTTCCTTTCCCTGCACCTTGATGCACACAAGGTTTGCTTTTTGCCCTCCAGGCGTCTCTGACGGGTATGAAGGTTGATTTTAAACATGATTGCACCCCTCCTGCTGTCTTGCTGCAACTTCTCCTTTGCCCTTGGATGTGGAGTATCTTTTTTTGGTGGGTTCTAACATTCTCCTGTCGATGATTGTTCAGCAGCTAGTTGTGATTTTGGTGTTCTTGGAGGAGAAGATGAGTGCACGTCCTTCTACTCCACCATCTTTTTGACTTGATTTTAAAATACCTTTTATGGTAGGTTCCAGTGTTTTTGTCGGAGAAGGCAATGGCACCCCACTCCAGTACTCTTGCCTGGAAAATCCCATGGATGGAGGAGCCTGGTGGGCTGCCATCTATGGGGTCACTAAGAGTCGGACACGACTGAGCGACTTCACTTTCACTTTTCACTTTCATGCATTGGAGAAGGAAATGACAACCCACTCCAGTGTTCTTGCCTGGAGAATCCCGGAGATGGGGGAGCCTGGTGGGCTGCCATCTATGGGGTCGCACAGAGTCAGACATGACTGAAGCGACTTAGTAGTGTTTTTGTAGATGATTGTTCAGCAGTTGTGATTTTGGTGTTTTCATGAGACGTGAAAGTGAAAGTGTTAGTCGCTCAGTCGTGCCCGACTCTTTGCAACCCTGTGGTCTGTTGCTTGCTAGACTTCTCTGTCCGTGATGTTCTCCAGGCATGAATACTGGAGTGGATAGCCATTCCCTTCTCCAGGGGATCTTTCCAACCCAGGAATCAGGCCCTGGCCTTGTACATTGCAGGCAGGATCTTTATCATCTGAGACACCAAGGAAGCCCCTTCATGAGAAGAGGTGAGCTCATGTCTTTCTACTCTGCCATCTTTTCCAGAGTCAAGGGGCTGCTTTAGTTTGGATGCTATCTGTCTCTTTCCTCAGTGCATGCTGGCAGTTATCCCTTGATATGTGGTGTGTGGGTTCAGAGGTCCTTGTGCACACATGAGGGGGCAGTCTTCGACACCTGCTCTTGGGTCTCTTGGGGGTGGCAGCTGTCTGCACACTCCTGGGACAGCAGGGGCAGGGCTTGGCACTGCTCTGGGTCTCCTGTGGGCAGATGCTGTCCACACTCCCAGAAGAGTGGTGGCAGTCCTTGGCACCTGCTGTTAGGTCTTGGAGTGGCAGTTCATAGCCACTTCTGGGGCCTAGGATGGCCGCAATGACTTGCGCCTGCCCCCAGAACTCCTGTGGGCATTGTCCTGTTGCTGAATGGTCACAGGGAACGGAGCTCTTATGGTGCTCTCAGCCCTCTTCCCATGCACCCCCTCAACAATGGCACTTGGTATCTCTCGTCAGCCCCAGCTTCTTCTGAGTACCTGCTCTGTTGCTACCGTGCAGCCTCTTCAGGCTGTCTCCATGCAGCCAACCCTGGTCCTCTCCCTGGGTCTGACCTCTGAAGCCTGTACTTTAGTGCCTAGCCCCCAGGTTCACTAACATATGAGCATCTTAGGCGGGGGAGTGCAGGGTGGCAGTGCCAACCTTCTGTTCACGTTACTCTGTTTTGCCCTACTCAAACGCTGTGCTCTATGCCTAGCCTCTGAAGCTCCGCTCCATATAGGCTGATCTCCCTGCCAGTGGGGGACTGCCCAGGGTGTGGGAAACTTGCCTCCATGGCTCCTCCCTGGGTGCAGGCTTCGTCTGTTTCTTTTTTCCTTTTGTCCTACCCAGTTACATGGAGGTTTTTTTGCCCTTTGAGAATGAGGTCTTCTGCTGGCTTTCGGTAGATGTTCTGTGTCGGTCATTCCACTAATAGATGTGTTTTTAGTGTTTTTGTTGGGGAAGGTGAGCTTCCTGTCCTACTCCTCCACCATTTTTACCCCCCCGCCAACCAGTAATTATTTTAAGTAAATGGCTGACATAATTTGAACGTACAGTGATCCTTAGGTATCTACAATGGATTGATTCCAGTACCTCCTCTGAATACCAAAATTTGCAGTTGCTGGAGTCCCTTACATTTATGGTGTAGTACAGTTAGCCGTCTGTATCTAAAAGTTCCCCATCCACTTTTATGTGGATAAGGGTTTAATTGATCAAAGTATTTCCCATTATAATGGAACAATATATGCAATAGAAGGTATAGAAATTGAAAAGAAAATGATGAAATTATCAATATTTGTAGATACCTATTAAACCTAAGAGTTAAACAAGTAATGTTTAAAAACAGCCATTGAAATTGCTGTAGTAATAGTTGTGAGAATTGTTGCATCCAAATTGTAAGCTATGTCATAAAAGAGTGATTTTCTCACTGATATAGTTAGTAACCTAAGTATAAAAAGTATGTAAATTCTCTTGGACGTAAGTTGTATAAGAAGAAGTTGGTGTTTATAGTAGAAATGTATTTTTTAATAAATACATTACATCCTCTAATGAATTTGCATCCTGATACTGTATCCTGTTAGTGATACAACCTGGATTAAGATATATAAACTGTTAATGCCCACAGCTCCCTAGAAGAAACAGAAATCCTCTTGGAGAAGGTATAATTATCCTAGGTCTGAAATTAGTCATATAGTATTTTTTTTTGCATACAGTGTTCAACTCATAAATATAACCAGATTCTCTCTCTCCCCCCCTCTCTCTCTCACTCACTCACATGGCATCAAGAGCAAGGAGCAACAGAACCAGCAGACAATAAGCAGACCAAAATGTCTTGGTTTATTGGAATTATCAAACACAGAAAGCCATCATACATATTTAGCAAGTTGAAAAACAAAAGCAAAGATAGTAAATAATAGTGGGAAGCTAGAAGCTATTAATATAAAAAAGCGACAAGGCAGATTTGAAAAATAACTGGACAGGCTTTTTTTTTTTCTTTTTAGACATGTTTTTGAATCAGAAAATAAAATACCTGAAATTCACTCAGTGTACAAGTTTAACAGATTAGACAAATGAGAAGTGAGATTAGTGAGCTGGAAAATATAGTTCAGAGAAGGCTATGAAAGTAGAAGCTTGAAGAGGAAAAAGAGAGGAAATACTGTACAGAAGGATAAGACTCATAGAAGATACAGAGAAATCTCATTTGTGTTTTACTGGAGTCCCAGAAAGAAAGGAGGAAATGTGGGCAAAAGTAGATAGGCCAATGGAACATAAGAGTGAAAAAGCAGGTATCAGAATGCCTGATTTATGACAAAAATAGTACAGAAATGTGGAATGGTTGAGATTTTCAGTAATTGGTAAATAGTTGAGTGCTCATATAAAAAACTTGAACTGTTCTTATAACAATCAACTATATTTGGATTATGGACCTAAAAGCAAAGTGCAAAAAAAACAAAACCTTTAGAGGATAATGTAAAATACCTTCTTGACCTTTAGGTAGATGGAGAAGATTTAGCAAGACACAACATTAGTACATTACACTTATATTGATAGCAAAACAAAACTGTGAATCATTAATAGACAGCCCCATGGCAAAATATTTCACCAAAGTTGAACTCAAATGATCAAAGATATTTAATATAATCATCAGAGAACTCAATACTTACTCTGGTTTTGTTTATCACAGAGGAAAAATATAAGGAATCTAAATACACAAATAGGAAATCATCTAATTAAAATTTCATAAATATAATAGTAATGCCATTTGGTATTTACAAATGATTTAGAATTACATTAATAAGCTTATAGTATATTGGACAGTTTGCAGAACATTATATATCATCCCACTTTGGTAAAAGACTAAATATTTGTGATTACATATATTGCATGAAGTTTGAACATATTTTAAATAGTTAGCTGTGTATGGTAATGGTACTCAGAATGAATCTAATCATATCTTTTTCTATTGTTTCTAAATTGAGCATGTACTGTATTATTTATGTAATTGATAACACAGAATATACCAAAAGTGGGCTTCCCTGGTAGCAGTAAAGAATCCACTTGCAATGCAGGAGACTGCCTGCAATGCAGGAGACATGGGTTCAATCCTTGGGTGGGGAAGATCCCCTGCAGAAGGAAATGGCAACCCACTCCAGTATTCTTACCTGGGAAATCCCATGGACAGAGGAGCCTGGGCGAGCTCCAGTCCATGGGGTCTTGAGAGTCAGACATGACTTAGCGACACCACCACCACCAGTGTACCAAAAATAGGGCATTATATCCATTTTTCCATTATGGGATTCAACTTTTTTTTTTACTAAAATTCTGACCAAATGAACCACTTGTTAGTGTTGGAAAATGTGTATTCATTCATGCACATACACGCCTAACTGTGCAATACGTGCAGTAGCAGCACAGAGAATGTGAAATACCATCCTTATTGTAAGAATGCAGGTTGGTATTGAGTGACTCATCCTTTCATTTTTTCATTTAAATGTGTCCTTTTTTATTTTAATTGCAAATACTACCTAAATCTGCCGTCTCTTAATACTTTGCCTGCCTCCCTTTTTCCGTTGTTTTTAGGCTGCTTAAATGTCCTTAATGTACAGATAAATATATTTTAGTTTTGATTTAGTTACAAAGAGTCTAGATATTTTCAAAGGAAAGCTGTATTATAAGTTTAAGAATGGAATTCATTTTTATAGTTTTAAGGAGTTTACATTTTAAATTTTTCTCTTAATTTCTGGACTTTTCACACGGGGAAAAAAGACCCTTTCTACACTCTGATAAATGAGTGTGTTATTTGAAAAATGATTTAAAGCATGTGGTAGTAACAGGAAAGGATTTGTTTTCTGGCTTTTTTCTCTGTCATATTAAAGATGTTACATATATGTATATTATATATGTTTTTAGTTTGGGATATTATTTGACAAACTTTAAAAATACAATATGCATATTATGTTTGTTTTACCATGGTGTCCAGGAGCTTATAGATAAATTTAGGCTCTATTGTTTATCCATGTGTTCTTACTTGTGTCTTTCAGCTTATAATGGATTTTAGATCTTTAATTATCCTTTTAATTCTTTTTGGAAGTAGGGGCAAAAAATGAATAAATATGGATTTATAAATATATATGAATACACATATACATAAATTTAATCCCACATGGTATGGTAAACATACTGTTTTAAATTTTTTTTAGCCAACAAATGGGATCTTCTTGAGCATGTTTCTGATTGTTTTGCCTTTGGAATCTATGGCTCATGGCCTCTTCCATGAACTGGGTAGCTGTTTAGGAGGAACATCTGTTGGATATGCTATTGTGATTCCCACCAACTTTTGCAGGTACAGTAACCTAGTGTAATTAGTCATAGCACCTTGACTCTTAACATTCTTCTAGTATTTGTATGAATATGAGATGATAGCTCATTTTTTCAAAGCTATAACAGTCTCAAAATATAATACTCTTGCATTTTTTTCATTTATCCCAAATGTTTAAAAACCTTTACTTTGAGTAGTAATCTTAAGGGTTCATTAAAGTTTTGTTTTTGGTAAACGTGATTAGAGTATGTTCTAGCTAAAAATCATAAAAATATAAGTAGATTTTCTTTGTAAAGTTATTCCATTTTCTTAGGAATATCTTGTTTAAGGAAATGTGAAACCACATGGTGAAGTGTAATAGAATGTACACGGGACCTGAGCATCCTAAATTCTAGTTCTGTGTTCCTTTAGGCAAATCATAACGTCTCTGAACCTCAGTGTCTTAATTTAAATTGCAGAGAGAGGAATGTCATGAAGAGGTAGTGAGAATATGAATGTAAAAATACTATCTATTTGAAAATGTAGTAAAAATACCAGGAATTCAGAGACATTCGCAATAAAATCAAATATCTCATGGCAGTTTTATTAAAATAATTTTGACTCCAATATGTGGCTAATCTGTTTCAATTTATAATCATTACTAAATTTTAGTTTTTCTTTTATAGTTTAAGTACCTTTGAAGTAGGAAAAAAAAAATACTTCCTTGCCAGTAATGAATTATGCTGACAAAGTAGGCATCATATTTTCCTTGGCAGAGGTGGGAGAAAACTGAACATAAAGTTTTTATTGGATTTTAAATATTTGACATAAAACCACAAAGTTGACTATTTGTAGTAAATATTTTCCTCCATATTAAAGATTTGATAAATAAGGTGAAGATTCTTATGAGAAGTAAAAGAAATATATTTCAAAAGATACCATAAAGTAAGATGTGACAACTCTCTAGGAAGAATATGTGAAAGTAGTAATTTGCACAGATTTTTATTGTAATTTTTGATTATGCATTGTTTACTCTTTTACCGTTTTGTGGCTGTTAAATGATAAAATATGGGACAAAATGTTTTGTTTTTTAATGAAGCTTTTGTAGAATTATTAGAATAGTATGGATAAATACACGGAGCAAATGTAGTTTTCAAAATTCCTATTTAGAAATCCAGTTTCTGGGTAGGAGTGATGCTTTTTTTTCTCCCTGAATATTCATTTGATCCTGCTAGTTTTAAGAACTGGTTTATCATCTTTACCAACGTACCATTTTACATGTATTCCAGGATCAAGCGTGTCTTCAGTTAGTGTTCAGTAGTATAAGGCAATGACCTAAATTATAATCATTGTTTTAAAATGTCATTTATTAAAAGGTAAGTTGTTCTGTCATTTGTGTACCTCAAGTTAGTAAAACTTGAACACTTTATAATGACTATTTTTCAATATGGAAATTAATTTAAAATACTGTTTCCATACTGTGTTTTTTCTCAAGAAAAAAAGTGCTTTCATTATTGTCCCCAATCCAGCGTTCTTGAAACATTTTGGGGATAAAGTTAGTACAGTCTTGCTTTTTAAAGTCTTGTTTAATATCTCATTTGGTAAGAAGATGCCAAATTCTTGGTAAAAAAATGAAGAGTAGTACAATCCACATTTGGAGATATCCTCCCAGCTTTCAGTTTTATTTATTTTTTACATGGAGGATAATTGGTTTACAATGTTGTGTTGGTATCTGCTGTACAACACCGTGAGTCAATCATCAGTATACATATATTTCTTTCCTCTAGAACCTCCCTCTGTGACAGCCTCCCATCCCACCCCTCTAGGTTGTCACAGAGCACCAGATCTTAATGATAAGAGGTATAATTTTTAGAAACTAGGCTTTAATTTTCCAAGCATAATTCTTAGCACTGTGGAAAATTTAGAAAAGATGGGTTTTTTAAAAAAAGATTATGCCATTTAGTTATTAATAACTTAGGAGTCTTAGATAAATTATTATAAATGAAAAATAGGAATGTGACATAGAATGAACACTTCATGAACACCAAAATGATGGGTTTTTTCCTCCTTTTTCAGTCCTGATGGTCAGCCAACACTTCTTCCACCAGAACATGTACAGGAGTTAAATTTGAGGTCTACTGGCATGCTCAATGCTATCCAAAGATTTTTTGCATATCATATGATTGAGACCTATGGGTGTGACTATTCTACAAGTGGACTGTCTTTTGATACTCTACATTCCAAACTGAAAGCTTTCCTTGAACTTCGGACTGTGGATGGGCCTAGGCATGATACATATGTTTTATATTACAGTGGGCACACCCATGGTACAGGAGAGTGGGCTCTTGCAGGTAAGTCCACCTCTGGCAATTTCACTATTGTGAAGATACACCTATTTGTGGAAATCTGTCCTTTACACTGAAACAATGTTTCCAAATTCTCAATTTTCCACTTTATAGTTTACCAAGTATACATATGACTGTTTTGTTTACCTTTTCTCTGGCATACTTCTTTAGCATAATTTTAGTGACCTCTAAAGGTTTCGAAAATTACGTTTTGTGTTGATTGGAAGAAAAAAAAAATCTGACTGCTTGACGTGAGACTTATAGTTTCTCTTTAAACTATTTTCAGAATTATTAAATAGTTACATTTTTCAGAAGCCGATTAACTTATTTGACTACTACTTCTAAGTCTTTAAGATTATAGATGCTGATTTCAATAGTTCTGCACATGTTCAATTGTATTTGTTAGAAAGCATACCATAATTTTAAGCAGCAGGTGATATGATGTGGTTGGAGTAGTGTTTAGGTCAGGAGACCTTAGCTCTGTCCTAATTTGCCCCAGCAATGCTGTTTGAGGCAGATAACGCTCTCCATTTCAGTTCTCTCATCTGAAAATAGAAGGGGTAATGTTTAACCTCCTTGCCAAGGGAGAAATGAGATTTAGATGTAAATTTGTTTGTTGGTCTTCCCAACTAGAGAGGAGACTCTGTAAATTGAAGGCTTTGTTTTATGAGATAACTTGCTTACTGCTGGAAGAGAGTCTGGCAAATAGTAGGAGATCCTTAAGTAGTAGATGGATAAAATCATTGAATGAATCATGACAAAACAGGTAATTTTCTTATTTTAGATTAGGAATAATTCATTTAGACTTAATGATACCCTTTTTTTTCTAAAAATTTTTTAGATGTTTTATACCATGAGCCCAATAAAATAGTCATAAAATATAAGTAGAAAAAGGTATTCGTAGAAAAAGGTATTCACAGAAAAATATAAAGAGAAGTATTATGGAAGGACAGAGATAGAGTGCCAATACAAGAATTCCAGAAGAAAGCAAATAAACTCAAGGTTAAAGTACACATGATTTCAAACCATCATTGTCTCACTAATTTAGTGCCAGATTGGTTTACAGGGTTTTATTATAAATAGACTTTTGTAATTTTTTGGTCTAACAAATACTGAATAAGTCAATGGCTATCTAGAAGGAGTAAAGTCAAACTAATAAGGGATCGAACCCAGGTCTCCTGCATTGCAAGCAGATTGTTTACCATCTGAACCACTAGGGAAGCCCCAATACTGAGCATGTTTGAAGCATAGCTACTGTGCTTGGTACTTTATACATATTATTAAATTTAATCTTCACTTGAAATTCTTTGAGATACTGTCACCTCTATTTTTCAAAGGATGAAATGAAAGCTAAAAGTGGTTACATAACTTACCTATGGTCATACTATTCCTAAGTGCTGGAACCACGATTCAAGTCCGAATTTGTCTGACACCTAAAATCGCCCCACCCCGCCACTGTACTATGTTGCTGCCAAAGGTAAAAACCACAAAGGCACAGAAATGGCATGTTCTAGTTCAGAAGGTAACTTTTGTTAGCATGGTTCACCCATTTTTGGAATACTGTAATATGAAGGAAACTAGTCAACTTAAAACTACTTCAGCATAAGGTTATAAAATCATTTACTCAACTTGTGACTTTTTGATAACACAACATATAAAATAACTTTTAAACATTTACAGCATGCTATTTCAAATTCAGGTAAAGTATAGCATTCTGTGTACTTCAGAGCCCAAGAGAAAAAGTTTTAATCAATTCAAACTTTTTTACAGAAATATATTTCAAACCTAAAAGCAGGGATTGATTATTTGAAAACTGCTACTGAAATGCTTATAATAACTCAAATGCAAGGGGATGGGCATAATTTTGGTGGCCATGCATATATCCTTCATTATTTTTTATAAGAAAGTAACTTCATTTTTTTAAATTTCTATTTCATTCAATTACTGCATGAATTATAGTTTTTTCCTAAGCATATGATTGTAGTAAAGAGAAATAATGAATTCTACCCAGTGGCTTGACTTTTGAATAGTTAGTAAAGCATACTGTCTCTACATAAATAACAACATGTTTCATTGGAACAATAAGAAAAATGATTGATATTAGATCAGCAGTGGTGGCTATTATCTTAGACTTAACCTGGAAAATTTTTCATTATTGGTGATACTAGATGTGTGGGTTGGAGTGTCAGGTTGAAATAAGAAGGCTGAGAGGCAGTGGGGAGAACATGCTAACTGACAAGCTTATCCCAAACAAGTCCAAACAAACCATATCTGGGTATGGGCTTTGAGATCATTGCTATATCTAGACTTTTTAAAATACTGTTTCTTTTTATATGCTAAATATTAAACATACAAAGCTTAGAGAATGCTTTAGTGAAGAATAAAGCAGCCAGGGACAAATTATAGCTTCACAGTGAAATGCAGCTTTTCCATTACAAGACAAATACTTCATTTCCAAAGGTTAAATTGGTTAATACTTAAAGAATTCCACTGAAGAAAAAGAATCTAATCCATACTATTCTCTGACACTGTGCTTTCATTTGATTATCTGTGTGTATATTTTCTTTTCTCTTTTTATTGGAGTATAATTGCCTTACCGTGTTGTTAGTTTCTACTGTACAGCAAAGCAGATCAGTTCTAAGTATACCTCTATCCCTTCTCTTTTGGATTTCCTTTCCATTTAGGTTGGGCTTCCCTAGTGGCTCAGCTGGTAAAGAATCCGCCTGCAATGTAGGAGACCCAGGTTTGATCCCTGGGTTGGGAAGATCTGGAGAAGGGATACCCTTTCCAGTATTCTGACCTGGAGAATTCCATGGACTGTATAGTCTATGGGGTCACAAAGAGTCAGACACGACTGTGTGACTTTCACTTCACTTCCCATTTAGGTCACCACAGAGCACTGAGTAGAGTTTCCTCAGCATACAGTTGGTTCTCATTAGTTATCTGCTTTATGCACAGTAGTTTTGATATGTCAATCCCAGTCTCCCAGTCCATCCCACTCACCCCTATGTCCCCCCTTGGTATCCATACATTTTTTTCCTCTTTGTTTGTGTCTCTATTTCTGCTTTGCAAATAAATTTATCCTTACCATTTTCCTGGATTCCACATACATGCATTAATACATAGTTTTGTTTTTCTGACTTAATTCACTTTGTATGACAGTCTCTAGGTCTAATAACTTTAAATGCAAGCTTATGTTTACATGAAGTATTTATTACTTAATATAAACATTTTCCCCAAAGTTTGTATTTTTCTTAACTCTTAAAAATTTATCTCAAATATTTTTTAAAAGATGGCTTTGGAAATAAACTCTAGATGTTCAGTTTACTGATATTTATAGTCATTTTTTCTTAGAAAATGTAATAGACACCAAGATGAATAGCAGTAGCATAAATGTCAGTGTTCTTATGTTTTCCTTCACTGTGAATTGAGAATAATTTATGAAGATACTTTAAAGTAGGGTTATAGTTTAGGTAAATAAATGTCTAGTAGTTACCTTCTACAATATTATGCATTAAAAAATATTATAAAGATGGCATAAGTAGACCATTACAGAATTCTACTATCAGCCAAGAAGATTTGTTCCTGTATGTGTAATTTTCTCTGTGAGACACTGTATTGTAAAAGTAAAACAGTGGAGAAAGCATATGTTTACAGGACTTACCTTCCCCAAGAGGGGCAGGCTTTGCCCCATAACTCAGCAACCATGTCCTCCCCACTGGCCTGAGGCGCCTGGCCCATTTGCAGGTTAAACCGGGCACAGAGAATGGATCCTGTTTCCAATCAGTTCCTTCCCTTGGCCTGCCTGAAACGGCCCCAGATGTTGATTCTTTCTCAGAAATGTTATTGAACACCCCTGCTCTGAAGAAAATGCTTTCTATTCCAGTCTAAGTGACAAAGAACTCTAAGCTCTGCGTGCATGCTAAGTCTGAGAATTTATTAATAAATAGTTTTCTTTAAAAAAATTTTTTTTCTTAAAACCTTTAGATAGGAAGCATCAGGATTAGATTTTACTTGAGGTTAAGAGTAGGTCCAGAACTCACTGTGAGAAAAAATCTGTGTGTGCTCCTTAACCCATATCTTTACTCACAGTACTTCTTAGAATATGTAGTCTTTTTACACTTACAGGACTTCATAATGTGGAACCTAGTATCTTTGCCTCTTTGCTTGAGGGTAAAAAACAACTTGGTAATGACAAGAGAGACAAATTAAACAATCTATTTAACCTGTAAAGCAGTTTATCACAGATAAAGTCTTTAAAAACAGTCTCAATTACTTAAACAGCATCAGATAAATGTTACTGAGATAAATGTAAGTACTTTACATCTGGGCCAAAAGCCAAATTTGACATAGAACCTTTTCATAGGAGAAAGCAGAGCAAAACAAGACAAGAGAATTAGTATAAAGGGCTTTAATGCTGCTTTAAATTTCTTGCCAATATCTAAAGAGCATGTGTATAAGAATTAGTGTAGCGTGTGCTACAGAATCTTTATTGAAATAGTTGTAGAAGGCAAGTTAGACAATGTTTTATGGCAGATGGAATTTGTATAATAACCCTTATATCTATGTTGTCCTCTCCAGAGAAGTTTAATAAAAGTGGAAATAATGAAAAGTGAGCTTGATCCTTTTAAAAAGGTACCTTAGAGAGGTCTCTGTGAAGCAATACATTAGTAATACATGAAAAACAGATTTTACATTGTCACAGTCTGGTGAATAAAAGAATATTTATCATTCATAAAGGATGTGATATATACTCTGTTTTTATGGATCATATCACTGATAGAATCCAAATTCTAAAAGATTTTCTGTCTCTCTAGTATTGTCATTTTGATAGTTTAGCAAAGAAGATGGTTGCTCTTGGTAGAATACCTATTCTGGGGCTAGGTTGTTGGAGCTTATATTAGTAAATTGTAACATATTACAACTTTCTTCTAATTATAAAAATAACTGTAAAAATTTTGGAAGATACAAAAAAGTATAACAAAACCCACCTGAAATACCAATACCCAGAAGATAACTATTGCTCTTATTTTTGTAGATACACTTGTATGTCATGCTTTTTCTCCTAATATCATAGATATTTTGTCATTAAAATTTCTTTATAAATATGATTTATGATAAAACTCTCTCATAAGGTTATAATTATTTCCATTCCCTCAGTTTCATATTGTACACTATCTGAGGTAGCAGTGGGAAGATGATCTTTATATGTAATTTTTGTCCACATCCCTGCCCTGTCTTAGGATAAATTCCTGGAATTGGAAGGATTGGATTAGTGTACCATTTGAGACAGAGGCAGAACTAGAGTGAGGTGAGAATGGCAGATGCCTAGGGCACAAAATTTAATGGAGTACTAAAAATTAAATGATCAAATTTTAATACAGTGTTATTTAAAATTTTAATGCAAAAAAAAAAAACCATACAATATGAACAAAATGTATAATGAGTAGCTGTAAGACAGCTTTCTTGGTCAGAAATATTTTTATCTTAGACATTTCTGGTATATGTTTTTTTGAATCCTTTGTTGTTTTGGGGTATAAAACGGATTTAAAAATAAACCAGTTCCAAACTCTTGTTACTAGGAGGGAGAGTCTTTTTTATGTAGTAGGTACCATATATGAGGATAAGTTAACAGTTTATCAGAGATGTAAAACAGGGGTAAGCAAACTTTTTCTGTAAGGATCAGGTATTTTTGACTTGGTAGGCCATAAAATCCCTCTTGCAACTATACTTAGCTTTTTGTAGAATAAACGCAGTCATAGACATTTATAGAAACATGAAATTTAAATTTCCTGTAATTTTTACATTACAAACTTCTCAAAAAATTTTTTTACACCATTTAAAAATGTAAAATCAGTTCTTATCTCTCAGGCCATGCAAAACTTGTGGCAGGCTAGATATGACAAGTCATAATTTGCTGCCCAATGTAGAATATTAGCTTTGCTGTATAATTTCTTTTTACCAAATTTACCTTTATTAAATAATTTTCTTATTTTATCATAGCATATCTCTTTAATGTAAAAAACAGGATGATTGGATTTTTTAGTTTTTTTGGTTTGGTTTTTACTTGAAGTTGAAAGTCTATTTTCTGTTTCTGAAAATTCTTCTGAAAAGATACTTTGAAAAGAAGGCACCCTCTTTTTTTCTTACATATTTAACTTTAAAAACTTAAAGACAGTACACTCAAGACAAGAGAGTATTGTTAGTAAGACACTTAAATTCTTGCTCTACTGAACTTTCTTTTGTTCACAGGTGGCGACATACTACGCCTTGACACACTTTTAGAATGGTGGCGAGAAAAGAATGGTTCCTTCTGTTCCCGACTTATTATCATATTAGACAGTGAGAATTCCACTCCTTGGGTGAAAGAAGTAAGAAAAATCAACGACCAGTATATTGCAGTGCAAGGAGCAGAGATGACAAAGACGATAGATATCGAAGAAGCTGACCCACCTCAGCTGGGTGACTTCACAAAAGACTGGGTAGAGTATAAC
Source organism: Bos mutus (assembly GCF_027580195.1). Lineage (NCBI taxonomy): Eukaryota > Metazoa > Chordata > Mammalia > Artiodactyla > Bovidae > Bos > Bos mutus. The sequence continues at coordinate 63,480,414 of NC_091620.1, read as the reverse complement.
TGCAACACCACTAATAACATCTGCTGGACTGAAAAGGGACGCACAGTGAAAGCAATATATGGCGTGTCAAAACGGTGGAGTGACTACACACTACACCTGCCAACAGGAAGCGATGTGGCCAAGCACTGGATGCTCTACTTTCCTCGTATTACATATCCACTAGTGCATCTGGCAAACTGGTTGTGTGGTCTGAACCTTTTTTGGATCTGCAAGACTTGTTTTAGATGCTTGAAAAGATTAAAAATGAGTTGGTTTCTTCCTGCTGTGCTGGATACAGGACAAGGCTTCAAACTCGTCAAATCTTAATTTGGAACCCAAAGTGGAATATTATTGAGAGTTTATTCTACCACTTATCACTAACTTGCCATTTTTTGTATATTGTATTTTTATTTGTAAAAAATATCTTGCTACTTCTGTAGCTGATCTTATTTTGTCTTTTCTCAAGTAATTATGGTATGTGTAAGGAGTTGGGAGTAAGCATTTTATACTAAAAGTAGTCAAAATGTTGACTTTGTCAATGCATAAGAGATGTTAAAAAATAATAACAATGCACTTTGAGGAATGTTTGCGTATGCCTCTGATTAGAAAGAAGACTTGTCCCAGCCCAGCAGTGGCCAATGAAGAATTATCAATGCCTTATTTTCTAGGCATAGAGAATGTAAACCAGACAATTTGTTTACTGTTATAAGAAAACTACCAGTTTGCTTACAGAAGATTATTTTTGTGAATAATAGGTTTGAGTTCAAAACCATTTGAAGAATTTCAGACTCACACTCAGAAAAGGGAAAAGGAAGAAGTCTGCTTAAAATGAGTATGTAAAATTTGCTTATCGTACATCACATTTAGACACTTGGCTGTGACCTGTTACCAGTATCGCAGAGAAGCCCAAAGCACTGTTTAGGTACAAACATTCTTCATATAGGTAACTGTAAGAAGCTAGAGCCTACAACTTGCTCCTCCATGCCTTGCTGGGAGCCTCTGAAAGCACTGGCAATTTTAAGAGTCTTTCTCAGGGTAACAATGTTTTCTTAATAAAAATGTTTTCAGCTACAAATTCTTCCCAAATAAACTGTCTTCCCTTTCAAAATGTAATTTTATGAAAGAAATGTAGCCATTTGTCATTGATTTAGGCTATTTTCAGTATTGAGAAATAATTTTGATCTCTGTAGAGTTAATGCTCTGTCATGAAAACAATTTTTCAGATCTCCATTAGTGGTAACACTTTTTTCTATTTGAGGTCAAAGGATTGGAAACGGTCATTTTTTTTTTTCTTGTATACCTGTAATGTATTATGTAAAAAAGTATTCATACTGGTAATTTCAGTTAAGCATAATGGTGTGGTTATAATTTTTAAAACTTCAGTGTTTTATCTAATTAAAGCAGGCATAGATCAGGCTATCTCCTAAAAGGTAATTTACCTCCTATTCCTTTCTAATAATCCTAACATTCTAAGTTTTCATCTCTGAGAAATAACATGAAAGGAATAGATTTAAATTGGAGGATACTCTAATCTTTGCTGTTTAAACGGTGTAATCTCTCACCATAAAAGCCATTTTTTCCAGCCTCAGAGAGAAGAAATAATGCCTCTACCATTTTCTACCTGTGACTTGAAAGTAGCAGTTCTAGTTAGGAAGAAGTCACTTAGCATCAGGGAACTTGTATACCACTATCTATGCAGCATTGTTATATAGTCTGATTATTTCTGTGTTTTGAGTATGATTTTCCTAATGCTATGAATAAAATTTTGTCAAAAATTAATTTTTCACATAATTTGCAAACAATAGTTATTGAAAATTTTACTATATTAAAAGGGATAGTCAAAAATATGCAAGTATTATTAGAGTTTATGGTTAGTAGGTCAGTTTGAAATTTTCTAATATTTGGTTACATATATATATCAACATCATCCAAATGAAATAGTGTAGTGTTTCACTCCTACTCAGAAATAGCGTAGGAGACAAGCCAACTGTTAAAACTATGAGCTTACAGCTACAAAAGTTTAATCAACATCAAGTAAAAACATCTTTTAAATTCCAAGCCAGTGTTGAGCAAATGAGCTTTAACTAAAGCGTATCCCTTTACTCTGAGAAAGCCAAATATAAAAGTATATCCTGTGTTGTTTATAAAGTGAAACTAAGATTTTACTAAAAATCACATTCAAAAGGTAGCAGACATTTTTACGTCACAAAGCTAATGCTTTGATATATATTTTCTATAAAGTACAACTGAAAAAGGTCTGGGCTAAAAATGGGATTTGAGCCTACTTACTCACTTTGATGAAACAAAGTAACAGTTTGGAGAAGGAATATTACAGGAAAGATAATTGCTTACTTTTACCTAAGGATTCAAAAACAGATGTGACAGTGAGACTAATTTTCTTGTGGCCTCTGTTTAGGAAGGAATTATTTAAAGTGATAGAAATTATGAAAGGGCAAAATTTTACCATGCCACTAAAAGAAATAGATAACGTGGAGATGTTTTTCAGCATACTGTTGACTTGTTTCCTTGTGTGGTACCTTGTTAAAAACCACAAAAAAAAGGTCTAAAAACATCTTTTAAAAAAAAGCTATTATTTCATTCAAAATTTTGTTTAATTTGCTGTGACTAAACTCTTCTGGGACATTTGGATTTATCTTTTTTTGTATAGCTTTCTATCTCCCTCTTCTTAATATGAAATTCTAGAGAGAAGACCTTTTTCAGGAAACAATTTTTATGAAGTGTTTTCATAAGTTATACACTTTTTAAAAGCTACGTTGCTAATTAAAATGCATTTATATTTAATGCATTGGTGGGTAGAATTTTTTTGAACTAGAATCTTCATTAAAGTCTATTTGTAGCTGTACATTTTGTTTGTAACTTTTGGCTTAAATATGTTTACTGTTTGGGGTACTGAATTTTTTATAGGTATTCTTTCACATTTAGAGCCTAATCTCTTTCAAGGCAATGTTCTACATTACCTTTCCACAGGTGATGTGTTAATATTATATATGTCATAAGAAAATGACTTAATTTTAAGCATGTGAATAAGTATATTTGATAGCAAATGCTCAAAGGAGTTAAATCTGTGAGCACTTTTTAACATCTATATTGGAAGATACTAGACTGTCATCTCTTTTCAAGCAAAGGCTTACACATCTTGATATTTCTCATACAGTTTACCCAGAAGAGTGCCTTGCTTATTATAGGAGGTATTTTAAAAATATGTTTAACTGAGTGAATGAATTTAGATTCCTAAGGAGAAATTGGAATAATCTGATTGTAAATTATTACATTTCCTTAACAGTTTTACTTTAAGTGGGTATTATTTCAAGATCCTCATTGTTAACAATTACCAAAGACAATTACAGCATCGGTGAAAGGAAAACAAATGTCACATTTGTAGTTAAAGAGCAATAAGGATCAAGATTAGCGAAGGAAAAACTTTAAGATAGGTTTGATTGAAAACATACCTGATTATCACCAAAAAGTAGCTCTTTCAAGGTTGAGTCCCTTTTCATTATGTCCTCCAGTACGATTGAATCTTTCATTGATATCCCATTAGAAACATAGATAGATTGGAGATTTATCACAAATGGAAATTATTAGAAGTCTGATGAACAAAGAAAGCATTTGCCTGTGCCTATCAGTAACTACTAGATTGTAAAATCAGGAAAAAAAAAAAAAGGGGCCTCTGAACATAAGCAGTTTCATGACAAGCTAAGAAAACTAAAATCATCTCATCTTTGGCATATCCGCAATAGTTGGAACACATAGTTATAAAGTATGAAAGAATGAAATTTAACCAGCAATTATTTTGAGCAGCTATTTTTGTTGATAAACATTTACATTTATGTTTTTTAGGAACTATTACTTAGACCAAAGCTGATTCAAAACTGAACACTGTAGGCTGATTGCAAAGCTTTTTTAATAATATGTAAAAACCCTTTTGATTGATTTAAAAATTGAATTGGCCAGTCATCTTGTGTGATGACCTCACAATATTTTTTTTTTTTTAACTATGAGCTTAATTTAGAGCAAGTGGACAAGTTTAGTAAACTTTTGTTGTTGCTGTTTGGTCTGGACCTAGAACTCTTGATCAATTTTAAATCGGTGTGTCAGGGTAAGTGAGGAACATGGCATATCTCCTTATGCAATGTTTACTCCATGTGAATTAAAAATATTTTTATATTAAAACATACCAACATACTGAGCAATATTTGGTTAATTCTTAGTGTAAATCACAAGACTTGAAAGCAGTTTTAATCTTGCACTAGGTTCTTTGGGCGCAACTTTCAATGTTAATGGTATTCCATACAGAATATTAAAAAAAAAAATCCTTTGTCATATCTTGGAAACGCAAACAACACAGTGGATTTTCTTTAAATAAATAATTTTGTTTGAATACTGATGGAATTTCAGGTGGGTACCATCTTAATGCAACTTTAAAATAGGTATTTCTAGGTTCTTTGGAATCCTAATGCATATTGATTTCTTGTTCTACACAATTAGGTATTGTGGGGTGGGGATTTTGATTTATAGTCTATTATACATCCACATGCATTCATGCCCATTCTCACCTATTTCTCTCCTTCCTAATTAGAAGAGACACTGCTACGTTTTTTTCCAAAACCTAACCTCTGGCTTCTTTTCCCCCTTTCCACGTAAAATTCATCAGTAACAATAAAACTAATTCATCAGTAACAATAAAAATGTCAATGCCTATCATCTATTGAATGTTTATTATGTTCTAGTCACTGTGCTAAGCACTTCCATATACATGATTTTATCAAATTCTCACAACCACTTTTTATGATGGGTATACTTTTATGAATAAAAGGAAGCTGAGGAAATGAACTTAAGTAACTCTCCCCAAATGACACAGCTATGGCTGGCTAAGAAACTGCGTCTCAAACTGAGCTTTAAGCCAGATTTTATACTGTGGGACTCCCACATACCAAAACAAGGTTTTACGCAGGTATAAATACCTACATGCCCTTGGAGAACTATTTGCATATTTTGTCAAGGGGGTAAACACCTGACTATAAGCACATAGGGCTTTCCTGGTGGTTCAGCAGTAAAGAACCTGCCTGCAAAGCAGGAGACATGGATTCGATCCCTGGGTCAAGAAGATCCCCTGAAGAAGGAAATGGTAACTCAAATCCAGTATTCTTGCCTAGGAAATCCCATGGACAGAGGAGGCTGGCAGGCTCCAGTCCATGGGATCACAGGAATTGGACACAACTTAGCGACTACACCATCACCACTGTAAGAATGTAAGTATAGGGAAGATAGGCAATTAGTCGATACAAAGACCTTCAGTTATTAACTATGCTAATTAATACCAACTCCATTTCTCGGCTTCTTAATTTTCCAGCAGTCTCTGATGCTGAAGCCTTTTTGGAGTTGTACTGGGCTGCTCAGACACACCTCCCCAGGGGCATCTTCTGCCAGGCTGCTAAGCTACTACTTGCTTTTCTCTGCCACCCAGTTCATACTCTTACATCCATTCTGTCTTCTGGAGGTGTGCTGAAATCTCTGGTCTGGCAATCAGTTCAGTTCAGTTGCTCAGTCGTGTCCAACTCTTTGCGTGTCCAACCCCATGAATCACAGCACGCCAGGCCTCCCTGTCCATCACCAACTCCCGGAGTTCACCCAGACTCATGTGCATCGAGTCGGTGATGCCATCCAGCCATCTCATCCTCTGTCGTCCCCTTCTCTTCCTGCCCCCAATCCCTCCCAGCATCAGGGTTTTTTTTCCAGTGAGTCAACTCTTCACATGAGGTGGCCAAAGTATTGGAGTTTGAGCTTTAGCATCAGTCCTTCCAATGAACACCCAGGACTGATCTCCTTTAGGATGGACTGGTTGGATCTCCTTGCAGTCCAAGGGACTCTCAAGAGTCTTCTCCAACACCACAGTTCAAAAGCATCGATTCTTTGGCGGCGCTCAGCTTTAGATCCCCCCTATTCCCCACATCTTGATGGTATGTGTTAGAATTGGAGCTGCCATGGACTGGGAGATTTTGCCGTTGGAGATTTTGCAGGAAAGAGGAAACCAGCCAAACTTTTGACAACACTATGGGCTTGTGAGATGGGTTTGCAAGGGCAGTAACTGCTTGCATAATCCTTCCCCCTTTCCCTGGAATTTTGTCAAGGAAGTGGCAGTGGAGGAGGGCCTTGTAAGCGAAGAGAATTCATGCAGCTTTGCCCATCACACTTAATTGCCATGGTTGGAATCGAATTTGAGTGCAAACTATGTAAAATAGACATTTTCAAACACTTTTTAGTTCAAACACTAAAAAGATGAAATCACTGGCTATCTCAGCAGATGAGGCTTGGGAGTTTACGAACTGAGCTAACTGAAGGTGAACTCAATCTAATTAAACCTTTGGCTCAGCTCTGACTCAGTTCAACTTGTGGGAGATTCTGAAGGGTAAGTCCTTCACACTAACCACCTAGAATCTTTGTGACCCTATAGACTATACAGTCCATGGAATTCTCCAGGCCAGAATACTGGAGTAGGTAGCTGTTCTCTTCTCCAGGGGATCTTCCCAACCCAGGTCTCCCACATTGCAGGCGGATTCTTTACCAGCTGAGCCATAAGGGAAGCCCAAGAATACTGGAGTGGGTAGCCTATCCCTTCTCTTCAGCGAATATCTTCCTGACCTAGGAATCGAACCAGGGTCTCCTGCATTGCAGGCGGAACCTAGAATGAAAGGCATGCTATGTCTGCACAGACACCAATTACACTTTACACTGTTCTTATATACATAATACAGACCAAAAAAGGGAAGGAACTGAATCCTTTATCAAGAGTAAGCAGTCAAGACAGACTTGTAGATTACTCACACACATGAATTTTCAAGCCAAATAGATGATACTAGGACTACTAATAAATATACCAGAAAATTTTAAATCACTGGATGGTACTTGGCGGGGGGTGGGGGTCAGTCCCTAGCAGGAGGTGTCAGAATGTATAGCAGGAACCACAAAGAGGACCAATGTGGCATAGGCTAAGGAGGGCATCCACACCAGGGACTGAGAGAGATGATGGGAGATTGGTTACATCAGGATTTATCAAATATGAAAATATTTTTAAGATGATGGGAGGAGATTCTCCTGTTAAAGGAAATTGCAAACATGGAGAGAACTAGAATTGTCAAAGTTGTTGGAGAGAGGAAGTATTAGATACAGAAATTAATGTAGAGGTAATATGTGTAAGGAAATTTGTGTTTTTATATGTATAGGCCCTAGCTTTGTTTACTATGAAAGTGTGCAATTACTAGTGCCCGCATAGCAATGCACACACATAGATCCCAAATCTGAATGTTATTCTGAGTATTATTCTCCACTGAAAAGGATCCAAGGCTCTCTGGAGAAATAACTAATTACTTCTGCTGGAGCAGAAAAAGAACATGATGAGCCTGGAATATATTAGTTCCAGAGGGCTTGGACGACTTGAGCATTAGGGATTTAAGTGCTCATACTGATATATATATACATAACATAGTATATGAAGTCACTCAGTTGCGTCCGACTCTTTGCGACCCCATGGACTGTAGTCTACCAGGCTCCTCCGTCCGTCCATGGGATTTACATATACATATATATGAATATCGGAGAAGGCAATGGCACCCCACTCCAGTACTCTTGCCTGGAAAATCCCATGGACGGAGGAGCCTGGTAGGCTGCAGTCCATGGGGTCCCTAAGAGTCAGACACGACTGACTTCACTTTCACTTTTCACTTTCATGCATGGGAGAAGGAAATGGCAACCCACTCCAGTGTTCTTGCCTGGAGAATCCCAGGGACAGGGGAGCCTGGTAGGCTGCCGTCTATGGGGTCACACAGAGTCGGACACAACTGAAGTGACTTAGCATAGCATAGCATATATGAATATCTATGTGTGTGTATATATATATATACACACACACACATACATATGTATTTCATGACTAGTGAAGAGGATAATACAGTTCTATGAAAGACCTACAAAACCTTCTAGAACTAACACCCAAAAAAGATGTCCTTTTCATTATAGGGGACTGGAATGCAAAAGTAGGAAATCGAAACACCTGGAGTAACAGGCAAATTTGACCTTGGAGTACAGAATGAAGCAGGGCAATGGCTAAAAGAGTTCTGCCAAGAGAATGGTCATAGCAAACACCCTCTTCCAACAACACAATGGTCATAGCAAACACCCTCTTCCAACAACACAAGAGAAGACTCTACACATGGACATCACCAGATGGTCAACACCGAAATCAGACTGATTATATTCTTTGCAGCCAAAGATGGAGAAGCTCTATACAGTCAGCAAAAACAAGACCAGGAGTTGACTGTGGCTCAGATCATGAACTCCTTATTGCCAAATTCAGACTTAAATTGAAGAAAGTAGGGAAAACCACTAGACCATTCAGGTATGACCTAAATCAAATACTTTATGACTATACAGTGGAAGTGAGAAATAGATTTAAGGGACTAGATCTGATAGACAGAGTGCCTGATAAATTATAGATGGAGATTCGTGACATTGTACAGGAGACAGGAATCAAGACCATCCCCAAGAAAAAGAAATGCAAAGAAGCAAAATGGCTGTCTGAGGAGGTCTTACAAATAGCTGTGAAAAGACGGGAAGCAAAAGAGAAAAGGAAAGATATAGCCATTTGAATGCAGAGTTCCAAAGAATAGCAAGGAGAGATAAGAAAGTCTTCTTCAGCCATCAATGCAAAGAAATAGAGGAAAACAACAGAATAGGAAAGACTAGAGATCTCTTCAAGAAAATCAGAGATACCAAGGGAACATTTCATGCAAAGATAGGCTTGATAAAGGACAGAAATGGTATGGACCTAACAGAAGCAGAAGATATTAAGAAGAAGTGGCAAGAATACACAGAAGAACTGTACAAAAAAGATCTTCACGACCCAGATAATCATGATGGTGTGATCACTCACCTAGAGCCAGACATCCTGGAATATGAAGTCAAGTGGGCCTTAGGAAGCATCCCTACGAACAAAGCTAATGGAGGTGATGAAATTCCAGTTGAGCTGTTTCAAATCCTGAAAGATGACACTGTGAAAGTGCTGCACTCAATATGCCAGCAAATTTGGAAAACTCAGCAGTGGCCACAGGACTGGAAAAGGTCAGTTTTCATTCCAATCCCAAAGAAAGGCAATGCCAAAGAATGCTCAAACTACCACACAATTGCACTCATCTCACACGCTAGTAAAGTAATGCTTAAAATTCTCCAAGCCAGGCTTCAGCAATACATGAACTGTGAACTTCCTAATGTTCAAGCTGGTTTTAGAAAAGGCAGAGGAACCAGAGATCAAATTGCCAACATCCGCTGGATCATTGAAAAAGCAAGAGAGTTCCAGAAAAACATCTATTTCTTCTGTATTGACTACGCCAAAGCCTTTGACTGTGTGGATCACAATAAACTGTGGGAAATTCTGAAAGAGATGGGAATACCAGAACACCTGACCTGCCTCTTGAGAAACCCATATGCAGGTCAGAAAGCAACAGTTAGAACTGGAGATGGAATAACAGACTGGTTCCAAATAGGAAAAGGAGTACGTCAAGGCTGTATATTGTCACCCTGCTTATTTAACTTATATGCAGAGTACATCATGAGAAATGCTGGGCTGGAAGAAGCACAGGCTGGCATCAAGATTGCTGGGAGAAATATCAATAACCTCAGATATGCAGATGACACCACCCTTATGGCAGAAAGTGAATAAGAACTAAAGAGCCTCTTGATAAAAGTGAAAGAGGAGAATGAAAAAGTTGGCTTAAAGCTCAACATTCAGAAAACTAAGATCATGGCATCCATCCTATCACTTCATGGCAGATAAGTGGGGAAACAGTGGAAACAGTGGCTGACTTTATTTTTCTGGGATCCAAAATCACTGCAGATGGTGATTGCAGCAATGAAATTAAAAGACGCTTACTCCTTGGAAGGAAAGTTATGACCAACCTAGGTAGCATATTAAAAAGCAGAGACATTACTTTGCCAACAAAGGTCCGTCTAGTCAAGGCTATGGTTTTGCCAGTGGTCATGTATAGATGTGAGAGTTGGACTGTGAAGAAAGCTGAGCACCAAAGAATTGATGCTTTTGAACTGTGGTGTTGGAGAAGACTCTTGAGAGTCCCTTGGACTGCAAGGAGATCCAACTAGTCCATTCTAAAGGAGATCAGTCCTGGGTGTTCATTGGAAGGAATGGTGCTAAAGCTGATTTCCAATACTTTGGCCACTTGATGTGAAGAGCTGACTCATTGGAAAAGAACCTGATGCTGGGAAAGATTGAGGGCAGGAAGAGAAGGGGATGACAGAGGATGAGATTGTTGGATGGCATCATCGACTCGATGGACATGGGTTTGGGTAGACTCCAGGAGTTGGTGATGTACAGGGAGGCCTGGCGTGCTGCGGTTCATGGGGTCGCAAAGAGTCGGACATGACTGAGCGACTGAACTGAACTGAACTGAACCGAACCAATGAGGATATTGTATTAAAATAAGGTATATATTAAAAAGCCAATAGAGGAGATAAAATAGAATACTAAATATATGTATGTGCACGCATGCACACACACACACACACACATATTTGATTCTAAAGAAAGTAGGAAAGAAAGAACAGAGAACCATTAGGAAAAATAGAAAAAAATAGATAGCAAATTTAAAATGAACCTTATTGATAAGTATTGTTGTTTAGCTGCTAAATTTTATCTGACTTGGGACTCCATGGACTAGAGCCCTAGCCCACCAGGCTCCTCTGTCTGTGGGATTTTCCAGGCAACAATACTGGAGTGGGATGCCATTTCCTTCTCTAGGGGATCTTCCCAACCCAGGGATGGAACCTGCATTGATAGGTGGATTCTTTATCCCTAAGCCACCAGGGCTTTCCCATTGATAAGTATATTGAATGTAAATAAACTAATGGCTTCAATTAAAAGAGATTTGGGTTTCCCTGTGGTCCAGTGCTTGAGTCCATCTTGCAATGCAGGGGACACTGTTCAATTCCTGTGCCACAACTACTGAGCCTGTGTTCTAGAGCTCACATGCCACAACTACTAAAACCCTCTGGGCAAGAGTCAGTGCTCTGCAACAAGAGAAGCCACTGCAATGAGAAGCCATGATAAAGAGTAGCCCCAGCTCACTGCAACTAGAGAAAGCTCAGCACAGTTAACATTTTGGCTTAACATAACAAAAACTTAAGTTTTTGTTGCAGTAGGCTCACTGCAGGATATTTAACAGCATCTGTGACCTCTACTCACTAGATACCAGAAACACCATTCCTTTCCCTTCAGTTGTGACAACAAAAATTTTCTCCAGGAATTTCCAAATGTGCCCTGAGGGACAAAATCACCCCTGATTGACAATGTTAACCACCCCAACACTCGAATCATAGGTGTCCCAGAAGAAGAAAGGGCATGAGAAAATACTTGAGGAGATAATAGCTGAAAACTTCCCTAAAATGGGGAAGGAAATAGCCACCCAAGTTCAAGAAACCCAGAGAGCCCCAAAGCAGGATAAACCCAAGGCAAAACGCCCCCAAACACATATTAATCAAACTAATGAAGATCAAACACAAAGAGCAAATATTAAAAGCAGCAAGGGAAATGCAACAAATAACACACAAGGGGCTCCCCATAAGGATAACAGCTGATCTTTCAATAGAAACTCTTCAGGCCAGAAGGGAATGGCAGGACATACTTAAAGGGAAAAACCTACAACCCAGATTACTGTACCCAGCAAGGATCTCATTCAGATATGAAGGAGAAATCCAAACCTTTACAGACAAGCAAAAGCTGAGAGAATACAGCACCACCAAACCAGTTTTTCAATAAACACTGAAGGATTGTCTCTAGACACAAAACACAGAAAGTTTACAAAATCGAACCCAAAACACCAAAGTAAATGGCAATTGGATCATACTTATCAATATTTACCTTAAATGTAAATGCGTTGAATGCCTCAACCAAAAGACAAAGACTGGCTGAATGGATACAAAAACACGACCCCTGTATATGCTGTTTACAACAGACCCATCTCAAACCGAGGGACACATACAGACTGAAAGTGAAGGGCTGCTACTGCTAAGTCACTTCAGTCGTGTCCGACTCTGTGTGACCCCATAGACGGCAGCCCACCAGGCTCCCCAGTCCCTGGGATTCTCCAGGCAAGAACACTGGAGTGGGTTTCCATTTCCTTCTCCAATGCATGAAAGTGAAAAGTGAAAGTGAAGTCGCTTAGTTGTGTCCTAGCGACCCCATGGACTACAGCCTACCAGGCTCCTCCATCCATGGGGTTTTCCAGGCAAGAGTACTGGAGTGGGGTGCCATTGCTTCTCCAAAGTGAAGGGCTAGAAAAAGATATTTCATGCAAATGGAGACCAAAGGAAAGCAGGAGTAGCAATACTCATATCAGATAAAATAGACTTTGAAATAAAGACCGTGAAAAGAGACAAAGAAGGACACTACATAATGATCAAAGGATCAATCCAAGAAGAAGATATAACAATTCTAAATATATATGTACCCAAATATATAGGAGCACCTCAATGCATAAGGCAAATGCTAACAAGTATGAAAGGAGAAATACACAGTATCTTCAATAATAGCAGGAGACTTTAATACCCCACTCATGCCTATGGATAGATCAACCAAACAGAAAATTAGCAAGGAAACACAAGAGATAAATGATACAATGGACCAGTTAGACCTAATTGATATCTATAGGACATTTCACCACAGAACAATGAATTTCATCTTTTTCTCAAGTGCACATGTAACATTCTCCAGGATAGATCACATCCTGGGTCATAAATCTAGCTTTGGTAAATTCAAAAAAATTGAAATCATTTCAAGCATCTTTTCTGATCACAGTGTGGTAAGATTAGATGTCAACTACAGGAAAAAAGCTATTAAAAATACAAACATATGGAGGCTAAACAACACACTTTTGAATAACCAACAAATTGTGTAAGAAACCACAAAGGAAATCAAAATATGCATAGAAACAAATGAAAATGAAAATACAACCCAAAACCTATGGGATATAGTAAAAGCAGTGCTGAGGAAGGTTCATAGAAATACAAGCTTACCTAAAGAAACAAGAGAAAAATCAAATAAATAACCTAACTTTACACCTAAAGCAACTAGGAAAAGAAGAAATGAACCCCAGGGTTAGTTCCCTGGTGGCTCAGACAGTAAAGTATCTGTCTGCAATGCAGGAGACCCAGGTTCAATCCCTCAGTCAGGAAGATACCCTGGAGAAGGAAATGGCAACCCACTCCAGTATTCTTACCTGGAAAATTCCATGGATGGAGGAGCCTGGTGGGCTATAGTCCATGGGGTCACAAAGAGTTGGACATGACTGAGCGACTTCACTTTCACTTTCAGGGTTAGTAAAAGGAAAGAAATCATAAAAATTAGGGCAGAAATAAATGAAAAAGAAACAAAGGAGACTATAGCAAAAATCAACAAAACTAAAAGCTGGTTCTTTAAGAAGATAGATAAAATAGATAAACCATTAGCCAGACTCATCAAGAAAAAAAGGGAGAAGAATCAAATCAATAAAATTAGAAATGAAAATGAAGAAATCACAACACAGAAATACAGACACAGAAATACTAAGGATCATAAGAGACTACTATCAGCAACTATATGCCAATAAAATGGACAACTTGGAATAACTGGATGAATTCTTAGAAAAGTATAACCTTCCAAAACTGAACCAGAAAGAAATAGAAAATCTTAACTGACCCATCACAAGCACAGAAATTAAACTGTAACAAAAAAAAATCTCCCAACAAACAAAAGCCCAGGACCAGATGGCTTCATAGGTGAATGCTACCAAAAATATAGAGAAGAGCTAACACCTATCCTACTCATACTCTTCCAGAAAATTTCAGAGGAAGGTAAACTGCCAAACTCATTCTATGAGGCCACCATCACCCTAATACCAAAACCAGACAAAGATACCACAAAAAAGAAAACTACAGGCCAATGTCACTGATGAACATAGATGCAAAAATCCTCAACAAAATTCTAGCAAACAGAATCCAACAACATATTAAAAAGATCATACATCATGACCAAGTGGGCTTTATCCCAGGGATGGAAATCTTCAATCTTTGCAAATCAATCAATGCAATACACACTAATAAATTGAAAAATAAAAACTGTATGATTATCTCAATGGATGCAGAGAAAGCCTTTGACAAAATTCAACACCCATTTATGATAAAAAGTTCCAGAAAGCAGGCATAGAAGGAACATACCTCAACATAATCAAAGCCATCTATGTTAAATCCACAGCAAACATTATCCTCAATGGCAAAAAACTGAAAGCATTTCCCCTAAAGTCAGGAACAAAACAAGGGTGCCCACTCTCACCATTACTATTCAACATAGTTTTGGAAGTTTTAGCCACAGCAGTCAGAGAAAAAAAAGAAATAAAAGGAATCCAGATTGGAAAAGAAGAAGTAAAACTCTCACTGTTTGCAGATGACATGATCCTCTACACAGAAAACCTTGAAGACACCACCAGAAAATTACTAGAGCTCATCAATGAATACAGTAAAGTTGCAGGATATAAAATTAATACACAGAAATTCCTTGCATTCCTATGCACTAACAATGAGAAAACAGAAAGAAAAATTAAGAAAACAATTCCATTCACCGATTCACCATTGCAATAAAAATAATAAAATACTTAGGAATAAATTTACCTAAAGAAACAAAAGACCTATATATAGAAAACTATAAAACACTGATGAAAGAAATCAAAGAGGACACAAACAGATGGAGAAATATACCATGCTCATGGATTGGAAGAATCAATATAGTGAAAATGAGTATACTACTCAACTACTACTACTACTACCAAGTCGCTTCAGTCATGTCCGACTCTGTGCGACCCCATAGATGGCAGCCCACCAGGCTCCGCCATCCCTGGGATTCTCCAGGCAAGAACACTGGAGTGGGTTGCCATTTCCTTCTCCAATGCATGAAAGTGAAAAGTGAAAGTGAAGTCGCTCAGTCATGTCCGACTCTTCGTGACCCCATGGACTGCAGCCCACCAGGCTCCTCCATCCATGGGATTTTCCAGGCAAGAGTACTGGAGTGGGGTGCCATTGCCTTCTATAAATTCAATGCAATCTCTATCCTGCTACCAATGGTATTTTTCACAGAACTAGAACAAATAATTTCACAATTTGTATGGAAACATAAAAAACCTCAAATAATCAAAGCAATCTTGAGAAAGAAGAATGGAATTGGAGGAATCAACCTGCCTGACTTCAGACTATACTACAAAACTACAGTCATCAAGACAGTATGGTACTGGCACAAAGACAGACATATAGATCAATGGAACAAAATAAAAAGCCCAGAGATAAATCCACACATCTATGGACACCTTATTTTTGACAAAGGAGGCAAAAATACACAATGGAGAAAAGACAATCTCTTTAACAAGCGTGCTGGGAAAACTGGTCAACCACCACCAAGAATGAAACTAGAACACACTTTCTAACACCATACACAAAAATAAACTAAAAATGGATTAAAGATCTAAATGTAAGACCAGAAACTAAAAAACTCCTAGAGGAAGACCTATGCAAAACACTCTCTGACATAAATCACAGCAACATCCTCTATGACCCCACCTCCCAGAAATTAATGGAAGTAAAAGCAAAAATAAACAAATGGGACCTAATTAAACTTAAAAGCTTTTGCACAATGAAGGAAACTATAAGCAAGGAAAAAATACAGCATTCAGAATGGGAGAAAATAATAGCAAATGAAGCAACTGAAAAAGAATCTCAAAAATATGCAAGCAACTCCTGCAGCTCAATACCAGAAAAATAAACAACCCAATCAAAAAATGGGCCAAAGAACTAAACAGACATTTCTCCAAAGAAGACATACAAATGGCTAACAAACACATGAAAAGATGCTCAATATCACTCATTATCAAAGAAATGCAAATCAAAACTACAATGAGGTACCATCTCACACCGTTCAGAATGGCTGCTATCAAAAGTCTACACACAATAAATGCTGGAGAGTGTGCGGAGAAAAGGGAACCCTCTTACATTGTTAGTAGGAATGCAAACTAGTACAGTCACTATGGAGAACAGTGTGGAGATTCCTTAAAAAACTGAAAACAGAACTGCCATATGACCCAGCAAGCCCACTGCTAGGCATACACACCAAGGAAACCAGAACTGAAAGAGATACATGTACCCCAATGTTCATCACAGCACTGTTTACAATAGCTAGGACATGGAAGCAACCTAAATGTCCATCAGCAGATGAATGGATAAGAAAGATGTGGTACAAAAATACAATGGAATATTACTCAGCTATCAAAAAGAATGCATTTGAGTCAGTTCTAATGAGGTGGATGAAAATGGAGCCTTTATACAGAGTACAGTAAGTCAGAATGAAAAACACCAATACAGTATATTAACACATATATATGGAATTTAGAAAGATGGTAACAACAACCCTATATATGAGACAGCAAAGAGACACAGATATAAAGAAAAGACTTTTGGACTCTGTGGGAGAAGGTGAAAGTGGGATGATTTGAGAGAACAGCATTGAAACATGCATATTACCATATGTGAAATACATGACCAGTCCAAGTTCGATGCATAAAACAGGGCACTCAAAGCTGGTGCACTGGGACAACCCAATGGGATGTCCCAGAGGGATGTGGGAGGGGGGTTTGGGACCGGGGGACATGTACACCTGTGGCTGATTCATGTCAATATATGGCAAAAACTACCACAATATTTAAAGTAATTAGCCTCCAATTAAAATTAATTCATTAATTTAAAAAAATCACCCCTGATTGAGAACTACCTGACTAGATGAAAACCAAGATCCAACAATATGCTGCACATTCTTAAAGGGAAAGGATGCAAATACTAATTATAAGAAAACTGGTATGATTATATTAATACCAGATAATGCAGATTTGAAGATGAAGGGCATTTGCAGAAGTAGAAATAGTTCATAATGATAAAGAGAATCTACCTATTAAAAGGACATAAATGTTCATGCACCTAATAACAGAGCCTCAAAATACATGAAGTATAGATGGACAGACTATAAGAAAATCTATAGTCATATTTGGAGACTGAAACACTGCTCTTTAATTAATTGGTAGCGTAACTAGATGAAGATCAGGAAGGTTATATAAGATTTGAACAATGCATTTAACTAACTTGACCTAAATGATACTTCTAGTATTCTAGAACTGTTCTTAGTATTCTAGAGTATATTCAATAACTGCAGAGTATACATTCTTTTCAAGTGTACTTGGAATGTTTACCAAGATAGACCATATGCTGGGCCAAAATGTAAGTCTCATTAAATTACAAATGATTGCAATCAAACAAAATATTTTCTATGACAACATAAATAAATAATGAAAAGGCATCTACAGAAGTCTTCAAAGTTTTAGAAAAATACCATATTTCTAAGTAACTGCTGGGTCAAAACCAAATCACAGGATAATTTTAAAGTATTTAAAATTAAACTTCAAAGTTCTTCAAAACAGTTTGTTTTCATACCCCTCTTTCTCAGGACCAACTGGTTTTAGATAGTCCCCCCCAAAAAAGCTTCATTACAATCATTCAATTGCTTTTGAATCCTTGGGCAGTCACCCTTTGTTTTTAATCTCACACCTGTAGGAATGGAAAACCTAAAAAAAAGTAGTAAATGTTAAACTCACAGTTTATTATTCAGAGATAGGTGTAAAATAAATACAGATTTCCATCTTCCCTTATTTTATAAGCCCAGAAATCATTTTTAGTGTAGAGGATATTAGGGTTGCAGAAAATTATGGTTATAATTAGCTTTTTGCAAGTCATGTTTTTGCAACTAGGAATGATGTAATAATGTTAACTATGTTGTGAAAAGGAATTATTTTAGTGTTAGATTTTGATCAAGCTAAAATTAAAAAAAAATATCTAGACATGTGAGTGAAATTGCAGGAGAAAAAAAGAAAAATCTAAAGCAACCAGTATTTTTTAAAGGATAGGTTATCTTCAAAGAAGCAAAATGTATACTAATAACATTATTGGAGAAGGCAATGGCAACCCACTCCGGTACTCTTGCCTGGGAAATCCCATGGACGGAGGAGCCTGGTGGGCTACAGTCCATGGGGTCTCGAAGAGTCAGACACGACTGAATGACTTCACTTTCACTTTTCACTTTCATGCATTGGAGAAGGAAATGGCAGCCTACTCCAGTATTCTTGCCTGGAGAATCCCAAGGATGGAGGAGCCTGGTGGGCTGCCATCTATGGGGTTGCACAGAATCGGACACAACTGACGTGACTTAGCAGTAGCAGCAGCAATAACATTATTTAAGCAACAGTGACAAGAATAATCAACGGGCAATAGAATTACACAATCAATATGCAGAAAGAAAATAATGACCAACATAGGAAGTCTACACCCAGGACTTCCTATGACAGAGTGGATAAGAATCCACGCAGCAATGCAGGGAACATGGGTTTGATCCCTGGTCCAGGAAGAGTCCACCTGGAGCTACTAAGCCTATGTATCATAATTAATGAGCCTGTGCTGCAGAGTTGAGGAACCACTGTTACTGAGCCTGAATGCTGCAACTATTGAAGCATGTTCACCTACAGCCTGTCCTCCTCAACAGAAGAAGCCACTATGGTGAGAAACCTGTGCACTGCAATGAAAACCCAGCAGAACCAAAACTAAATAGAATTTTTTTTTTAAAGTCTACACCCAGCACAAATATCCTTCAGAAACGAACATGAAATAAAGACATTGTTAGGCAGCAACCCAATGGACATGAATTTGAGCAGACTCCAGGAGATAGCGGAGGACAGAGAAGCCTGGTGTGCTGTAGTCCATGGGGTCGCAAAGAGTTGGACACTGAACAAGGTAAAAATTTAGAGAATTTGCTACCAGTAGACCTTCAGTTAGGAATTAAGTATATTCTTTGGGCAGAAGCAAATGACACTGGTTAGAAGGTTAGCTATGCAGGAAGCAAAGAATTCCCAAGAGAACCATAAATACATGGTAAATCTAAATGAATATTGACTATGTAAAGTAATAATAACCTGTGGTTTAAAGTATCATGACAGTCGCTCAGTCATGTTCGACTCTTTGCGACCCCATGGACCGTAGCCTGCCAGGCTCCTCTGTCCATGGGATTCTCCAGGCAAGAATACTGGAGTGGGTTGCCATTCCCTCTCCAAGGGTTTAAAGTATAGAGAGTATTAAAAGCATAGGTAAATAACAGCATAATGATTGTATTTTCCTGTTGGAGTGTTAAAAGTACTAATTAACTTATAATTTCTAGGATTAAAAAATACCTAACTTTCAGACTAACAGAGTAAAAACTAGAATTAAAACTTGTGACTTTCATAAAAAAAGGAAAAAAGAGGTGAAAAAAGAACACAGAAAGGGCAGGATAAATAGAAGTCATGTAAGATGATAGATTTAAATCCACATTTACTGTTTTAAGACTTAGAGCACAGTACATGGGAGTCTGACAGAAAAGAGTAACTGACTTAATCACTTTGTCCTAGTGAAAATGAAAGTCATTCAGCCATGTCGAACTCTTTGGAATTCTCCAGGCCAGAATACTGGGAGTTGGTAGCCTTCTCCTTCTTCAGGGGATCTTCCCAACCCAGGGATTGAACCCAGGTCCCCCACCTCGCAGACGGATTCTTTACCAGCTGAGTCACCAGGGAAGCCCAAGAATACTAGAGTGGGTAGCCTATCCCTCCTCCAGTGGATCTTCCTGACCCAGGAATTAAACGGGGGTCTCTGGCATTGCAGGTGGATTCTTTACCAACTGAGCTACTAGGGAAGCTAAGAAGTCCTCTTTAGTAAGTTCCCAAAAATGGCAGTTTAAAAATGCTACTTCATGAACACTTTAGGTATCAGAGCAGCAACAAGGCACTCTGCATCCATTCTATCTTTTTATCCTCACAATGAACTCCCTACTTGGAGGTGAGGATTGCCAGAGGGTGCTCAGTCAGAAAGCGACCAAACAGGATCCAAAACAGCTCAAACTTATCCCAACCTGAGCATACATCCCACCATGACACAATTCCTACCATTTTATAAGTCTAGTTTGGTCATGTTGTTTAAATATATCTTAAGCTTTTAACTGCTCAGAAGAAACAGATGGACAAACGTTTTGCAACAAACCCAACTTTTAAAAATTAAAATTCCTAAGATTCCTCTAAGTTAAATAAACAGATTTTTAAGACAAACATACCAAACTTAGCCTATAGTCATGTGCACAGCTACTCATATTCAAAGCAAGCATTTACAGAGATGCTATGCATCCTATATTTTTCCATTTTGTGGCCCACACTGCATATGCATTTCAGTTTCTACTTGGATATCCATTTAATTCTGCCAAGAATATGCATTCATTTCTTGTTAAAAGTAGAGTTTTCATTTCTGAAATGATTTATACGGGAGGACAATGTAATTACATTAGAAGACATTTTAATTTGCAAATTCATTTCCAGCCAAGATTTGTGCAAAATAAAATCTAATTTATGCCAAAGAATATCAAACATGCTAATCAATTTTTTTAATGACTTCCCAAGAAGAAACTGGTGTTGGTTATGATTTTTTACACAGCACTGTTATCTTCCAACCATATTGCTTTTTAAAAGTATTCAATTTATTTTTATGCTCTTTCAGTAATGAGGATTGTGTTATCTATTTACCACAAAATGAGAACTTTGTTGCTCAAATGATAAAAAAAGGAAGATTTTGATTGTTTTCTTTCAAGTCACTTGTTTCCAGGTACATTCACTTTTATTTCTGTCACTTTTTTTTTTCCTACTGCTTAATCCCTAGTGCCTTCTATACTAATCTGTTAATTTTATATTATTCATACTGTTCATGGAAGAATTGATGCTTTTGAACTTAGTGTTGGAGAAGATTCCTGAGAGTCCCTTGGACTCCAGGGAGATCAAACCAGTCAATCCTAAAGGAAATCAGTCCTGAATATTCATTGGAAGGACTATGCTAAAGATGAAACTCTAATACTTTGGCCACCTGATGTGAAGAACTGACTCATTGGAAAAGACCCTGATGCTGGGAAAGATTGAAGGCAGGAGGAGAAAGGGAAGACAGAGGATGAGATGGTTGGATGGCATCACCGACTCGATGGACATGAGTTTGAGCAAGCTCCGGGAGTTGATGATGTAAAGGGAAGCCTGGCGTGCTGCAGTCCATGGGGTTGTGAAGAGTCGGACATGATTGAGCGACTGAACTGAACTGACATATTATTCAATATAATGCTGAAGTGACTATAGCTTGTCCCAAGACCATTACAAGAGAACAAGTTGGAGAAAGAAAAATTGTCACTAGAAAAGATAAATGGATGACACACTGGACCTTAGCTCTGTTTCTAATGGAAATTCTCACGCAGCAGATGAAAAGTTACCAGGAAACATGAACTGCCTCATTAACTTTACGTCCTAGTTCTATCAGCAATTGATTTTTAATGCCTATGTTCATCATTTATGAGCTCTTGCCAGTGTTTATACACACTTACAATTAAGCTTTATAAGGTGAACTAGTCACATGGTGATGCTCACTGCATCATCAGTGAGAATAATTAAAGGATAATTCAAAAAGAGGAAACAGAGCTGCTGGGCCAGTACTATTTTGTGATGCAAATTACTAATGATTAAATGCCGAATGTGGAAGCTATAATTGCCACTGTATTTGAATTGACCTTAAAAATCACCAACAGATCATGAAGATACTTTTGGAAAATCAAGGTAACATTGCTTTCTTTTTTTTCATATTTCCACAGCATCTTTCAGCCAACATTTCTGACAATACTGCAGTGAGGCCATCTGCATCACCAACATATTTGTCACGGACCGAAAGATAACAGATTTGGAAATTGTTGCACATCAAAACAAAGCAGATTAGAATGAGCCAAAAACATTAGTTTTCCAAATGGTTTTAAAATGTCAATTCCATAGTCTCAGTAAATAATCCATTGAGCTTTTTAGAGTTGTTTGGAATAGCTCTTTTTTGCTTTTAATAGAGAGCCGTATTTTTTAAAAGTAGAAAACTAGGTTTCAAACATGCTTTTGATAGTTTGTTTATAGTTGGAGGTGTGACAAAACTGTTAAGGCTAGCTTTGCCATTACTGCAACTGAGTTAAAAATAAATGTCCAGAAACCAGATTGATTTGGGAGATATTTTTTACTTTACCCCTAGAGGATAGCTAACATAGCCAACCTCTGTTGTAAGCCTTGGTATATGTTAACTCATTGATTTCTTTCAACAATCATGTGAAGGAGGTACTGTTGTTATCAATATTTCAGGAAAGAGAAAATGAGGCAGAGGGCTATGATAAATCACTAGGATCCTTCAGTAGGAAACAGAAGGATCCCATCTAGGTGGTCTGGCTGAGAAATCTAATTTCTAACCAATGTGCTGTCTCTCTTCAATTGTTCAAATTGAGGGCAAAAAGTTTTCTATCATCAAAGGCACAGAAGCACATTTGGAGGAATTCTAGTATATGCAGGAAGTCTTGAAGAATCTTTACAATGGAGCCAATCATTAATTCAATTAGTGGATCCCATCAGTGGGTTCTTCCCTAATAGAAGACTGAACTGCAGACTTTCAGCCTCTGACAGTTAAAGTCTTGCTCAGTGCTCTACTATATGTCATTTAATCCTCACAACTTTATAGACTGCTGTGCATTTATTATCTTAAACCCATATGATGTGGATTTTGTGAAAATGAATGCAGAGAATACCACAAATATTCTGAAAATGCCAAGGGTTTAATATAGTTCTACAGCCCTTTTACATATTTGTAAAAAGTTTTGCTATAAAAATTTGAGACCAAAAATATCAAAGTTATTCTGATAGTCTGTTCTATAATGAGTTTTCCTAACTAATGTATAGTGGATTTACAATATTGAGTTAGTCTCAGATGTACCGCAAAGTGAATAGGGGTGTGTGTGTGTGTGTGTATTTAGATTCTTTTCCAGTATAGGATATTATATCAAATATCAAATATAGTTCCCTATTTTATACAATAAATCCTTGTTTATCTATTTCATATATAGTGGTGTGTATCTGTTAATCCCATACTCCTAATTTGTCCCTTCTCCATCCCTTTACCCTTTGGTAAGTTTGTGTCCTTATGCCTATGAGACTATTTCTGCTTTGTGATATCACGTGTATTATTTTTTAGATTCCACACATAAGTGATATCATGCAATATTTGTCTTTCTCTGTCTGGCTTTCTTCAGTATGATAATCTCTAGTTTTTCTAACATAAATAAGTTAATACTGGAGACGTATGAGGCAATGATGTTAAAATAATGTGGAAATAATATTGGCTGTTTCATAGACTGTTTTTCTAAGTCCAAGGGATTCAAAACTGCAGAAACAGGAAAAGAAAAGGAAAAGCCCTCAGATGGGCTGGTGACCTGGCAACATGAGCCTTTGGGCTGTATTTTAGAAAAACCAACAATGAAAGCCTGTTCACAGGGCTCTCTCTCCCCAGAGAGGCGCCCCAGCCTGGGGCAGTTCTTGGCTGCTTGGTAAGCCCACTACCTCCTGTGAGTACTAAGAGTGCAGCCCCATAAGCTCTGATTTCCATGTCCTTTGGCTCTATCTCAGCTAACATTAGCCCTCACCTGATAAAATTTTGTCCTCATTCCTATTCTATTGTTTTGGGCAATCTAATATTCTTTGTCACATATTCCAGCTACTCTGTGGAGAAGCAAATGGCAACCCACTCCAGTATTATTGCCTGGAGAAGCCCATGGACAGAGGAGTCTGGCGGGTTACAGTCCATGGGGTTGCAAAGACTCAAACACGACCGAAAGCGACTGAGCAGGCACCAGCTACTCTGAGCTGCTTGCCTTGATGGGCCATTTTAATCCCCAGCTATGAATGAGGATATTTGAGGGGCGGGGAGGCGGGGGGTGGCGGTGGTGGCTGTTAGTGCTCTGGTTATCATTATGCATTATAATGCAAAACAATAATCATAAACAATCAGATGAAAATATTTTTTAAATATTTTCAGATATTACAATTCTTTACCTTCATGTTTGCATTTTCCCACCAGGTTCTAAACCTGCTGTGTGAGAGGGGGAGGATATCAAAGTCACCAAGGAAAAATTTTATATAACCCGTATCTTTCTACCCTTCCCTTTCGCAAGACTGTTATGTTGAAAACTACCATTCTTAACAGGGGAGTGGAGGGGATGAGGTATAACCTACATTTCCCTAATGCCTCAAAACTTTTAAACTCAAGAGTTTCAGGATCCTTAGGAATTTATAGACTTTTTTTTTGATGGCAGGGAGGACAGTTCTATGTTTAAATGTACTTATGTAACAAGCTTTCCAAAGGGTAAAAGCGTTCTGTTTTATGTTAAGTACTATCATGTAAGATGTATCAGTATATATTTTTTGCAGCAATTTTAATGATTCTTTCATATCTAGACTGATAAAGATTCTGTTAGTTTTAGAAATATCAGTTAAAGGGAAAAACACTAAAAACTCCTCCTAATTCTCTGAAGATTTCAGAGTAAAATAATTTCTATCTGGCTTTTAATTTAAAGAAATCTTGGTCTTTTACTTTAAATATGTATGTACTTTGTCATTTTCTGTATCTCCCAAGAGACTTTTCTGTCCTGAAATCAGAAGGCATCCCTTTAGGTTGGTGGCCCTCAGGTGAATGAGAAATGCAATTGAGATTGAAGAAATGATGAATCTGCTCAAACTATCTCCTCTTCCTTCCATCATGTCCAGCTGTCTAGCTTGAAATATTCACTGTTAAAACTGCACAGCCCCATACCCAGGTTAGACAATTTGGAATTGTTGAGAATCTCTTTCATTAGTTGGCACTACTGATTTTATTAAATAAATTTAATACATTTTGCTTATTTACAATTTATACTCCACAAATCTTCAACATATTTGAGATGATCAACAGTAAAACTATATCCATTATGGAAATAAAAAGTAATTCTTCCCCTCTTTCCTACTTATCCTTCCCAACAATAAAAAAAGTGAAAGTCAACTTTGAATTCAACATTTGTTAAAATTATAGGAAAAACAATAAGCCAAAATAATATTTGATTATTTCCTATCAGAATATTCTGATAACCTTAGGCAAAGGGGAAACTGGATAGGTAGGGAAAAGGTTTTGTTTAGGATTAAGAAAATGTGCCAGTTAGTAGGTTTTTGTCTCCCCTTCTAACTGTGTTATGTGATGCTGGAGTGGGGACTTTGCAAACCTCTTTGCCAACTGGCTCCCTATTAAGCTCTGCCAATTATGGGTGTGTGTGTGTGTGTTGAGAGAGAGAGAGAGGTTTTAAGTACATCTAACATCTTTTCCTTGTTTTTCCAGTTCTAAGGGAGGCAGCTGCTACCTCATTTTTCTCTTTTTTTGCCTTTTCAGTCACCAAATTAACTTTACACCTAATTGATAATTACTTACACTCTATTTTCTGTTAAATAAATAGTCTGACTTAGTCTCATGACTAGATCTTAATGGATACAATGATGGACACCAGGTCATATCTCATGTCTCCTAATATGTTTACTTACATGGAGCAGCATGCCTCCTAAGATAGTCACACACTCCTCCTGAGCTCTTAATTCAAGTCTTCCCATGAGATCAAGCTTTGTTAAATATAATGTTTCTTTTAACAAAGAAGCATGTAAAGCATTGTTTTATTCCATTTTTAATTTTTGGTAAAATTCTTATCATTCAGATTGTCATTTGCTTCCTTTGGATGTGTAAATGGACTATGTTAGTCAGACCCATGACTGCATGAATTACACATGAGTAGAAAAGCTCCATTAGCTCCTCCCAAGGGCTAATTTTTCTATTTGAAAATGGTAAATAAAGTGAGGATGGTGGTCCTAGAAGGTTAAAAACTAAACCCAGTTAGAAGTCTGGTTTATTTAATGCTATCAGAATATTTAAAAAAAAATTAAAGTTGGTAGAAAGACTGCTAGTTCTATACAGAAAGATATTATATTGAAAGTCAGCAATTATTTTCTGCACAAAGTTTAATTTTCAACTTTCTGACAATCCACCATTGCCTTCTCAACATCACCGTTGTCATGGGAAAGTAAAGTTCACTTTTTCTTCCACAGATTAGTCCATTCATAATGCACAATAACCAAGGCTCAGGGGTTTGCAGGACTATAAGGAAATATATGGCCAAGACAGTTAAAAAAAAACAGACAATATAAAAACCAAGATCACGAAGCAGGAAGGACCTGAATTTTGAGTTTAATAAGAAAGTAGGAGCCAAATTTACTTAGGATTACCTTAACAGTGAAGCACAGAAGACAGAGGAATAGCATATTTAAAGTACAGGAAGAAAAAACTATCAACCAAGAAATCTAAACGCAGCAAACTTTGAAAGAACTTAGATCCGCCTAACAAGAAATACTAAATAAGGTCCTTCAGACTAATAAGAAATGACTCAGGATGGTAACTTGAATCCACAGGAAGAAATAAAGAGCACCAGAAATGATAAATATGTGAATAACTATAAACAGTATAAATATTCTTATTTTTCTTATAATTACTCTAAGAGATAAAAGATTGTATAAAACAATAATTATATTGTTGGGTTTACTATATAAATGGATAATATATAGCACAAAAAAGAGGGAGGCTACCTTAGAGTAAAGCTGCTATTTTACCAGAATTAGGTCTGTTTTAACCTGATGTACATTGTGATAAATTTTGATGTAAAAATAATACCTAGCATAATCACTAACAAAATAACTAAAAAAATATACTTAAAAATTTGGCAGAGGAATTAAAATAATACAGTTTGACACAAAAGAAGGCTGTAGAGAAGGAACAGATAAACACAAAATGTGACTCATACAACTTAATAGAAAGAAAATTAAACCATCTGATTTAAAAATGGGCAGAGAATCTGAATTTAAATTTTTCCAAAGACATACAAATGGCCAACATGTACATGAAAAGATGCTCAACATCACTAATCAGGAAAATTCAAATTGAAACCCACAATGAGATAGTACCTCATACCTGTTAGAATGGCTATCATCAGAATGACAAGAAACAACAAGTGTTGGTGAAAAAAAGGGAATACTCGTGCACTGTTGGTGTGACATATATTGGTGCAGCCTTATGGAAAACAGTCAGGAAGATTCTCAAAATGGTAAAAATAGAACTACCATATATGATCCAGCAATTTCACTTCTGGATATTTATCTAAAGGAAACAAAAGCACTAACTTGAAAAGATACACGCAGCACTATGTTCACTGCAGTATTACTTACAATAGCCAAGATACGGAAGCAACCTACATATCCATCACAGATGAATGAACACAGGCGATGTGCTACACACACACATGGAATATTATTTGACCATAAAAAGAAGGAAATCTTGCTATTCATAACAACCGGGATGAACCTTAAGAGCCTTTTACTAAGTGCAGTAGGTCAAAGACAACTACTATATGGTTTTACTTACATGTGGAACACTAGAAACAAAACCAAACACGAAGCTCATAGCTAGAGAGAATAGGTTGATGTTGCCAGAGGTGGGATTAGAGGTAGACAAAATAGGCGAAGGGGGTCAAAAGATAAAAACTTCCAGTTATAAAATAAATAAGTCATGCTGATGTAGTGTACAACAAGGTGACTAGAATTAATAATACTCTTGCATATCTCAAAGTTGCTAAGAGAGTAGATCTTTAAATTTCTCATTACACATACACAAAAAATTTGTAACAATGGTGACAAATGTTAACTATTAACTTACTGTGATCATTTTGCAATATAATTATCAAATCATTGCACTGTACACCTGAAATTAATAAAGTGTTAAGTCAATTACATCTCAACTTTCTAACAATATAAGACATCTAGAAGATAATAGCAAAATGCAGACATTTTCAGTGAAATAAATACTTGCATTAATGTGATTATACTCTAATTGAAAGGTGGATATGGTCAGACTGGATTAAAAAAGCAATTATCCAATTATATGCTGTCTATGGAGACACAATACAGAGTCCAAGGCACAACTGGTCAAAAATAAAAGGATATTAATATACTTGGAGTGGCTACATTAAGATTAATGGACTTTAAGTCAAGAAATATTACTAAAGACAGAGGGACATTTCATAATGATGAATCAAATATCATGAAAATAAATCAGTTTTAGTCTACACTTAGCGAACAAAGGATAGACAATTAAATAACTATAACTAGAGATTTTAATGCCCCACTTTCAATATTGGATAGAACCAGACATAAAATCAAAATGGACATAGATAAATTGAACACAATTCATTTAATCTAATGTGTAGATTGTGGTAAGTTAAGATGCATATAGCCACCCACATTCTATCCAACAGAGAATATATTGGGTTAGCCAAAAAGTTCATTTGAGTTTCTCCATACAACAAACCCACACAAAACTCAAAAAACCATATAGCTAATATAATTCTTTCTGGTGAAAACTAGTGCTTTCTCCCTGATTCAGGAAGTTAAGGATATCTATACTCTCATTACTTCTACTTCAGTGTTGTACTGGTGGTTTAGCCAACTTAATAATAAGAGAAATCAAGGTAATGTAGATTAGAAAGAAAGATATAAAACTTTAATATTTGAACATGGCATGATGTTATGTGCACAAAACCCTATAGAATCAAAAAAACTACTTAAACTAATAAATCAGTTTAGCAAGTTTTCAGGATATAAAATACACAAAATTACATTATATATCTATGAAAACAATGAACAATCTGAAAATGAAATTAACAATTTCATTCACAATAGCTTCAAAAAGAATAGTTATGAACAAACAGCAGAAGAGACACACACTTTATCTCATGAACTTTGCTGAAAGTAAAGACCTAACTGAAAGGAGAGATATAACACATTCATGGATTGGAAGACTCAATATTGTTAGGATGGCAATTCTCCCCAAATTGATCTATAGAAGCAAGGTCAGCCTTATCAAAAACTCAGCAAGTTTTTTGGTAGAAATGGGTGAGTCAATACTGAACTTTATATGGAAATACAAAGAACCCAGAACAGTTAAAATTTTTAAAGAACAAAAGTTAGAGACCTTACACTTTTTTTTTCAAAACTCCCAACTAAAGCTATAATCAAGACATTGCAGTGTTGACTTAAGAATAGACATGTAGATAAAAGTAACAGGAGAGTCTAGAAATAAACCTTTATACTTATGGTCAATCAGTTTTCAACAGAATGCCAAGGAATTCAATAGGAAGAAGAAAGTCTTTTCAGAAAATGGTACTAAAATAACTGAATATCCATATGAAAATAAAAACCTCAGATCTTAACATTATAACATTCAGAAAAATAAACTCAAAATGGATCACAGATCTAGATATATGAGCTAAAAACATGAAACTTCTAGAAGAAAACAGGAGAAAATCTTCGTGATACTGGGCTAGATTTCTTAGGAATCCTTTTTGTTCCAAAATCATGATCAATAAAATAGAAAATTAATAAATTGGAAAGACCTCATAAAATTAAAAACTTTTGCTCTTCAAAAAGCACCATTAATAAAAAGTCACAAACTAGTAGAATACATTTTCAAGTTATATGCCTGATATCCATAATAGATTAAAAAAAAAAAACACTTAAAACTCCATCATAAGAATTCAAGTAACCCAATTTAAAAATGAGCAACAGATTTGAAAAGCATTTCACTAAGAAAAATATATGAATGGCTAATAAGCCCATGAAAGGGTGCTTGATATCATTAATCATTAGTAGTGTAAGTTGTTCAGTCGTATCCAACTCTTTGCGACCCCACGGACTGTAGCCCGCCAGTCTCCTCTGTCCATGGGATTTTCCAGGCAAGAATACTGGAGTGGATTGCCATTCCTTTCTCCAGAGGATCTTCTTGACCCAGGGATCGAACCTTGGTCTCCTGCACTGCAGGAGAACTCTTTACCATTTGAGCTACAGGGAAGACCTCACTAATCATTAGAGAAATGCAAATTAAAATCATAGCGAAATACCATTTCAAACTTATCAGAGTGGTGTAATGTAAAAGACTGTCAATATGAAATGTTAGCAAGTATGAGAAGAATCTGGAAGCCTCATACATTGCTGGTAGGAATGTAAAATGACATTTTGGCAGTCACTTCAAAAGTTAAATATTAGCTTACTATGATTATAGTTAACTTACAACTCTCTGGGGCTTTCCTGGTGGCTCAGTCAGTAAAGAATCTGCCTGCAATGCAGGAAACTTGGGTTTAATCCCTGGATCAGGAAGATCCCCTGGAAAAGGGAATGGCGACCTACTCCAATATTTTTGCCTGCAAAATCCCATGGACAGAGGAGGTGGGCGGGCTACAGTCTATGACGTTGCAAGAGTTGGACACAATTTAGTGACTAATCCACCACCACCACCACAACTATCTAGCAATTTCACACTTTGACAACTACCCAAGAAAATGAAAATGTATGTCCATATAAAGACTTGTACATGAATATTCACAGCAGCATTAGTCATCATAGCCAAGGACTGGAAATAATCCAAATGTCCACTGGCAAGTGGAGGGATAAACAAAGACACAGAATATTTTCAACATGACAAGGATTACTAGGTTGCCCTTCTTTAATAACACTCAATTCCCTTCCTCACTGTACCTACCACTCTACTCCCTGTCCTGCCCATGATCCTTGACAACTACTAAGTTCTCCTCAATTTGTATAATTCTGTCATTTCAAGAATGTTATATAATGAAATCATACAGATGGTAGCTAACCTTTTTGGATTGACTCTTTTCACTCATCACAATACCCTGGAGATTCATTCCAATTGTTGCATGTATCAATAATCCATTTCTTTCTTATTACTGAATAGTAGTCAAGGATATGAATTCCAGTTTCTTTAGCCATTCACCCATTGAGGAAAGTTTGATCTGTTTTTAGTTGTTGGCTGTTTCAAATAAAGCTGTCATAGACATTCATTTACATGTTTTTACATGAGGACAAGTCTTTATTTTTTCTGGGATGAACACCCAAGAGTGTAACAGCTGGGTGTTATAGCAGTTGCATGTTTAGTTTAAGAAACTGCCCAACTGTTTTCCAGAGTATCTAGGAACTATCTGTTTCAAAGTTCTAGGCTGAGAACGAGAGCAGATCAAACCTACTGAATGGGTTTGGCGAGGCCAGGCTATGGAGAAGATAAATGAGTTAAAGCCAAAGGTGACGAGGCCCTGAGTGCTGGCAACAAGGATGATGCACCACAGTGCTGCCCTCAAACAGTGAGTTGGGTTCCCAGACCGTGTGCTCTCCAGCAATCGCTCTGTGTCCTTCACCAAGAAAGGTGATCATCAGAAGGCTACAAGGATGGTGACAAAACTGTTGACTTAAAACCTGACTGGGGCAAGGGCTCTATTCCCCAAAAGCCGTAGCTCTTGAGTTTTTAAACTCATTCAAAAACCACCACTCAAACTTATGACAAGAGTTTAAACATGAAGCAAGTAATCCTCAATCCTCAGCTCAAAGATGGTTTACAGAATATGGAGCCCTGGTCAGCAGAGAGGAAATTCAAGAATCCTTTCATCATGTCTGATCTATACCAGAAGTTGGATAGTGATTCCAGGACAAGGACACTGCTCATGGATCCTACCTACCAGGAACTGATAGGGCAACACACAACAGGCCATCTGACCCGGGCTAAAACTGCAAGATCCGTAGGTCATGACTATCCTCAGTGTCTCCTCCAAGGTGATCTGGGCAGTATGGATGAGGAGAAAGAAGCTGAGACACCTCCACCACCACCATCTTCTCCCAAAAAGGAGACCAAGCCAGAGCCAATGGAAGAAAATCTTCCAGAGAATAAGAAGCAGGCACTGGAGGAAAAAGAGTTGGGGAAGCATGCCTGTAAGAGAAAGAAAAAAAAAACAACAACTTTGACTCAGCCTTAAATAGTACAACAGAGCCAACACCAAGACCCCACCAACATGACTCACACGACCAATCAAGGAGCCAGGTACTCCACAAAGGATGACCAGAGTGAAAGTCAGGAGATTTGTGAGAAGGCCTTTGAAGAGCAGCTAAACAAGCGAGAAGAGTATCACCAACAGATCGCCAAACCTTACACTCAAATTGGAAGAGCCTACTCCATAGAAGGAAAGTGTATGGATGCCATCCATTTCTACAAGTCTCTGGCAGAGCACCAAACCCTGGACTGCATAAACCCAGAACAAAGGTAATGAATATATGTAGAAAGGGGACTATCCCCAGGCCAGAAACCATCAAATGGGAATCTGAGAGACACCAAATTGTACAGCAAGTGAGCTGCCTGCTCCATCAAACTCCTGGAGTTTCAGCTGAACACAAGGACTGTGAGAAATATATCCAGTTAGAACTGACTCTCACCAAGGGTTATCCATGGAAAGCATCTGCCCTAAGAATCAACAAAAGACTATACAAAAGGCATGGATGTCCACTATAAGGCACTAGATCTGGACTCCAACTGTAAGCAGGTAGCTGACAGTCACCATGGCTACACGGTGTTACAGAACCACCAACACAACAGCCTTGAAGATGTGAAGAGATAGGCCATGGCCAAGGTGCAATAGATGAGTGACCTGGCCATGTGGCTTAACTTGGAACAGATGCTGAAGAACCCTGGCACTCAGCAGACACTTAAAGAATCCTGCAATAATGTGGAAGCTCCAGAAGCTGATGGAGGTGGGTCTGATTGCAATCGGGTGATGACTCACTCATCTCCTTCCCCTCACCCTCACATAGAAAAAGGAGCCAGAACTGTGGCAAGCAGCATGGAGCAGAAGGGACAGACAGGGAAAGGAGAACAACTTATCTCTCTATGTTTATAGAGACCAATGTGGAAGACAGAGATTTGTACTCCAGTTATTCATGTAGCCTCTCGGCCCTTTTTGCACTAACACTGTCTCTCTTGCTGCCCCCAGATTTCATGTCTCCCACCTGTGCTCCTCAGTCACTGTCCAAGCTGCTCTGCCATAGTTGGTGATTGGTGGGGTTGGGGGGTGGCGGTGGGCAGGGAGTGAAAGCGTTAGCCGCTCAGTTGTGTCCTTGACTCTTTGTGACCCCATGGACTATAGACCACCAGGCTCCTCTGTCCAAGGAGTTCTTCAGGCAAGAATACTGGAGTGGGTAGCCATTCCCTTCTCCAAGGGATCTTCCCAACCCAGGGATCAAACCTGGGTCTCCTGCATTGCAGGCAGATTCTTTTACCATCAAAGCCACCCACCAGGCAAAGGGGGAGGCTGTTCTTTCCAACCTCAGGTCCCAACTGTCTTCACACTATAAACTCTATGACCCCTTTACCAACAGAACCAGCCAGTCAGGCCTGGTTACACATTTTTTTAAAAAAAGCAGGAAAGAAAAAGTCGTTCTGTTTATTGTTAATACCAGACAAGAGAAAGACAAAATATATCTTTGTTCAACCTTAGGTCTTTTACAGGAAATAGGAAACCAGAAGTCTATTCAGATCTTATCATAGCTTAATTAATGAAAGAAGGTGCATTATGATCAAGGTTGTCTTTGGGGGAAAAAAAAAGCAACTGATTAACAAAAGCAACTTAAAACTTCACAACTGTTTTTAATGTTGACCTAGGAGCTCCATGTTAGTAGAGCTTTCATGGTCTACTGATGTAATTTTTGGCAACGAACAGACTCTGAATGTTTTACTCAACATTTTGGGATTAAAACACAGGAAACATTCTTACCATGTTCCCAAATGTATAACCTATTTATTTTGATTTATTTTCATAAAAGAACAAGCTCTCAGAATTATAGACACATGTTCTCATCCCCAAAACAAAATAAACCACGTCTTTGAGGCTGAAAAAGAAAACTTTCAGAAGATTTTTGAATAATTTAAAAGATTCTAAGCCTTGAGACATAATATTCTGATCATGAAATCATTACTGCACAGCAAGTAATGATTCTCTTGAAATCTGAAGTCAACAGGAGATCTGTGCAAGAGTCAATCACGTTCTACAGTATAGGACCACTCTCAAACTTAAAGCTTTTCAGTTTATGAAATATTTATGCACTCTAAACTGGATTGAAAAATCTTCACGGGCATCTACCCGTGGGCAAACTATTCAGTGTTTTCTGCCTTTTCCACATACCAGCTGCCTAGAGTCCTACCCTCCCCAGTCAAGTATTTTATACTACTCTCTGCTGCTGCTGCTGCTGCTGCTGCTGCTGCTGCTAAGTCGCTTCAGTCGTGTCCGACTCTGTGCAACCCCATAGATGGCAGCCCACCAGGCTCCGCCATCCCTGGGATTCTCCTAAACAAATGTATTCCACCACATCTGAATATCTGAATGCAGATCATAGTTTCCAAAATACCTGGTGCAGGAAGGTCCCTATAAGTCCTATTTATAATCACTATGCAGTCTGCAGTTCCTTTCATAAATACAAAAGTCACTTCTCATCCTTCATGACATTTCCCTTCTCATTCTATCCAGGCTGGGGCTGCTACAATGTATGTCGTGTTCCTATAGGTTATGCACTATCAATACTCATTTTCCCCTGCAGCATTTTGTATTTATTCACTATTCTTATCTGGAAAATAAAAATTTTATTTAAATTAGTTTTTATAATTACTCTAGTACAATTCCTTCCTTTCCCATAATAACCTCTTATTAGTGTTGTAATACTGGCTTATAGAAGCCTTTCCTTACATTGAATAAATATAACACATATTCAATGAGTGCCTACTATCCCACTGTGATTGTCACTGGAAATTCTGTGGTGGAAAAGATGGATAAAGTTCCTACCTTAATGGAGCTACAGCCTAATGGTAAAGATAGACATTAAACAGATCATCACATAAGTAATTACAATGCTGGCAAGCATATAAAAAAAAGTGCTACAAATGTACATATAAAGGGACAAGTAGTCGGCAGGAATTGTAGACTAGCAAAAAATGATGCTTAACCTGAAATCTGATAATAATTTGGAGTTAACAGAGACAAAGGGAAGAAGTGTGTCACTAGAGTGCAAAGGATTTTGGCATAATTAGGAACTCATAGAATGTCACTGTGTCTGGAACTTAGAGCATAAAGGGGAGAAAGCTACAGAGGAAGCTGGGGCCAGGTCATGCTGAGTCTGGTAGGCTCTGAATTTTATTCAAATTGTATTTGAAATATTTTTAAGTAAGGGACTGCTATGATCAGCCTGCACTTTTAAAGGACCACTCTTGGAAAATAAAGTAACCATTTGGCTTAGTGATGGGGAGAACAAAAGTGGATGGAGGAGGACTATTAGGAATCTTTTATAGGTGCCTAGAAGAGAAATGATGGCTTTCTTGGATAATTGCGTTGGCACTGAAGAGGAAAAACACCTTAAATGTAGAACTAATGAGATGTGATTTTTAGCCAGTGCAACTGAATGACTTAGACATGTTTAAAGTATATGATTTCTGTCTAGAAAGTTTCTTATTTTTTTAATTTACTTTTTTAATTGAAGGATAATCGCTTTACAGAATTTTGTGTTTTTCTGTCATATGTCAATAAGAATCAGCCATAGGTACACCCATATCCCCTCTGTTTGGGAGATTTTTGAGTAGGGGCTAGAATAAAAATTCTCGGATGATAGATTCTTTTTTGCTTTTTTGTTCACTGCTGCAACCCATGCCTCCAGAGATATTCATGTTAGAGGTGTTGAACAGGCAGTGAGATCCAATTGCAGTTCAGAAGAGAGATTTGGGTTGGTATTAAAAATGTGACAATCAGCAGGATGTAGCATGGATCCTATCAGAAGCCAGGACAATATGGAGCTCCTCTAGAGGAAGGCTGAAGGGTGGGAAAGTCGAGATGAAGGACTGTGCCCAGCTCACTTGCCAAAGCATTTAATCTTTCTCATCATATTCTCTGTGAGGCCCAGTCCCCTAGTATCTCCCATTACTGTCTTCAGTTTGGACCAGTCCCACAGGAACACTAAGCCCTTCATCTCCCTCTCTTCACTCCTCCTTTCAAGAGCAGTGGATGGAAGGAAATGTAGGAAAATGGGTTATAGTATAAAATGGAACATGATGCCGAATTATTGATGGAAGATACAGATTTAATGCTTGACCCTTTCCAGCTATTAGCTGGGCCCAAGTCAGACTGGTAGGGTACATTTTTTAGCCAAGAAGTCATTTCTATGCTCTTTATAACTCAGCATACATTTCATACTTAATTTGTCCTTAATAAAATAATAGTTAATAAAATGAGATCTTTTCATAGTATGACAGTTGCTAAAGCGGCAAATTTTATAAATACCAAACTGGTTAGAACCAGTTTCATTTTTAGAATTACTCGACTTATAGAACAATTAATTCAAAAGTGTAATTTGTTTATTCTATCTTCTGTGCTTAACAGAATGTAAATTGCACTAGGTAACCAGCGCAAATTGTCACCAAAATGGAGAAGCCAGAAGTCACTGAGAGTTATGTTAAAAAACAAAAACAACACCCAAACACTCTGCTCTGTGTCCAGAATAATTAAACATTACTTCTTTCATAAGCAAGTTGAAATGACTTCTTTTCAAAAGAGATTAAATGTACATTCTGCTTAAGATACTTTTCTCAATGCATGACCCTCCAAACATCTCTAGTTAATGAAGTTCATTGAAAAAATAGGGCTATCCTCATAACTGATTTTATATCATTAGATGAAAAGAGTTAAAATTTTTAAATCCCTGGTCCAGGAAGATCAAAGCCATGGAGCAGCTAAGCCCCCGTGCACCACAACTATTGAGCCCGTGTGCCACACCTACCGAAGCCTGTACACACCTAAAGCCCGTGCTCCACAACAAGAGAATCCACGCAATGAGAGGCCTGTGCACTGCAATGAAGAGTCCACATTCCCCACAACTAGAGAAAGCACTGGAGACCCACCACAGCCAAAATTAAAAAACAAATAAGTAAAAAATTAAAAAAAAAACCTGTTAGTCCAATGAAAGTGTGGTTAGTCCAGTGACGTGCAAACAGGTCATTCTATAAAATGCGAATAATGATGCCTGCCTCAAAAGACTGCTGTGAGAAATAAATTAACATTTGGAAAGCATTCAGAACTGCCTCTGTGATACACAGAAGCCAAATTATTTTTGGCTGCTATTGCTGCTGTGACTACTTACAGATATAGCTCCTGTTTATCTGCATTAAAAAGATCCTCAGGGTGGGGGCTATAGTAATGTTGAAATTACAGTGATTATTACAGCAGGCCCCCTAATCCTTGGGGGTAAATTCTAAGACCCCCAGAAGATATCTGAAACTGCAGACAGTACTGAACTCTCTCTATATTTTTTCCTATACACATATATCTATGATAAAGTTTAACTTATAAATCAGGCACAGTAAGAGATTAATAATAATAGCTAATAATTACTACACTGTAATAATGGTTAATAGAACAATTATTATACACTGTAATAAAAGTTACATGAATGTGATCACTCTTTCTTTCAAAACATCTTGTACACATTTAATACCTGTTCCATCTTAACAAAGCATGTAACATGCATTATGACTGTAATATGTGGTTTGAGGTACACCAACAAAACTAGCATGAATTCCTTTTTCCTTTTTCACAAAATCACAGATAAAAGGTCTTTGAAACCTTGGTATACAATTTTTTTTCTTTAGTTGAAGACTTGTATCTTTTCAATTAAAGGAAGAACTTTTTGGCTTCTCTTTGGCACATTCAAGTTGCCAGCATCACTACTCTTGGACATTGGGGCCATTATTAAGTAAAATAAAAGTTACTTGAACACAAGCACTGAAATACCGTGACTCAATCTGATAACCAAGATTGTGCTAAATGACTACTGGGCAGGATATGCTAGACAAAAGGGTGATTCACGTCCCATGTGGGATGGGGCAGGTTGATGAGAGAGAATTGCATGCATCTTAAAATTTATGAATTGTTTATTTCTGGAGTTTCCCATGTAATATTTTTTCACTGATCTCACACGCTATAGCACTCATCTCACACATTAGCAAAGTAATGCTCAAAATTCTCCAAGCCAGGCCTCAACAGTATGTGAAACTTGAACTTCCAGATGTTCAAGCTGCATTTAGAAAAAGCAGAGGAACCAGAGATCAAAATGCTAACATCCTCTGGATCATCGAAAAGCAAGAGAGTTCCAGAAAAACATCTATTTCTGCTTTATTGACTGTTCCAAAACCTTTGAAAACTGTGTGGATCACAAAAAACTATGGAAAAGAGATGGGAATATCAGACCACCTGACATTCCTTCTGAGAAATCTTTATGCAGGTTAAGAAGCAATAGTCAGAACCAGACATGCAACAACAGACTGGTTCCAAATTGGGAAAGGAGTATGTCAAGGCTATATATTGTCACCCTGATTATTTAACTTATATGCAGAGTACATCATGCAAAATGCCAGGCTGGATAAAGCACAAGCTGGAATCAAGATTGCCAGGAGAAATATCAATAACCTCAGATACGCTGATGACACCACCTTATGGCAGAAAGTGAAGAGGAACTAAAGAGCCTCTTGGTGAAAATCAAAGAGGAGAGTAAAAAAGTTGGCTTAAAGCTCAACATTCAGAAAACGAAGATCATGGCATCTGGTCCCACCACTTCATGGCAAATAGATGGGGAAACAATGGAAATAGTGAGAGACTTGATTTTGGGGGGCTCCAAAATCACCGCAGATGTTGACTGCAGCCATGAAATTAAAAGACGCTTGCTCCTTGGAAGGAAAGTATGACCAACCTAGACAGCACATTAAAAAGCAGAGACGTTCCTTTTGCCTACAAAGGTCTGTCTAGTCAAAGCTATGGTTTTTCCAGTAGTCATGTATGGATGTGAGAGTTGGACTAAAAAGAAAGCTGAGCACTAAAGAATTGATGCTTTTGAACTGTGGTGTTGGAGAAGACTCTTGACAGTCCCTTGGACTGCAAGGAGATCCAACCAGTCCATTCTGAAGGAAATCAGTCCTGAATATCCATTGGAAAGACTGATGCTGAAACTTCAATACTTTGGCCACCTGATGTGAAGAACTGACTGACTGGAGAAGACCCTGATGCTGGGAAAGATTGAAGGTGGGAAGAGAAGGGGTTGACAGAGGATGAGATGGTTGGATGGCATCACCAACTGAATGAACATGAATTTGAGCAAGCTCTGGGACTTGGTGATGGACAGGGAAGCCTGGCATGCTGCAGTCCGTGGCATCTGCATGATTGAGTGACTGAACTGAACTGAATACTTTTGGACCATGATTGACCATGGGTAACTGAAATCATACAAAGCAAAACTGTGGCTAAACAAGGACTACTGTACTTTCAAAAATAGGTTACATTGGTTCCTAAGCAGGAATTCTATATATAAATAAAATAATTTTTAAGACACTAGAAGAGCCACCATTCAAAAAACTTCTTTAAAAAAACTTCTTTAAGCACGTAATTGCTTTTTGGGGAAGATCACTAAGAAAGTAAATTTTCCTTCCACTACCACATTCCCCTAGCAGCTGTGCCAGTTTGCCTGAGACAGCCTAACTGAGAACTATTTCCAGGAACCAGTGCTGGAAGGGAGTTCGTTGCAAGAGCTGACAAGGCCGATGACCTTGGCTAATACACATCTCAATTCTGAAAATCGTTGATTTACTTTTTCCATTATCAGTCATTCTTACTTTTCCTAACAGTCAGATGCTAGTTCCCTGTCTCCTGTTCTACACTTTGTAATTCCCTACACCTACTCAGAGTCTGTCCTGACCCTCAGTTTGTCTTGGCTCTTCTCAATGCTTCCTGGAATATCAGAACAGGCCGATCACTGGATTCACCTCTGCATGGTTCTGACTCCCTCTCTCAAATCTACAGTCTTTACGGAGGCCCTGTGGCAGTTTCTCTGGTCCTGCCTTCCTGTAGGCCTGTTTGGGACTGTCTGCACCTTAGTATTGGGTTGACCAAAAAGTTTCATCAAGTTTTTTTCATGTTTGCAAAGTTCAAATGAACTTTTTGGCTGACTCAATATAAAAGATGATTGAGGAAATTGCTGCATACCTACAGGCTCCTTTATCTTTGAAGAGTTGTGAGTTCTCCTGAACTCTTTTCTTGCTTTCTGTTCTGTATCCTCCTCCCCCGAATGAACATTTTATAAGAAATAGAAGGAAGGATAAGCATGCTAGTGGGTAGATGGGTACCAATCATTGTGACCCATTTCAAAACTCTTTTCTCTCCTTCCTCCTACCCTATAACACAATCTGCAGCAAAAAAGCTGGGTTACTTTCCTTCTGAGTTCCCATGATGAAGTTGGGAGGGGATCTGTCCAGAGTTGACTGACCAAGCTTTTTCATTTTGGCTCTTCAGAAGGAATCAAGAAGAAAATCCAGCTGATGTGGTGAAATCCCCCAACATGCCCACCAGTGGAAACACCGAGAAGCACAGCTCTTCCTGGCTTACTGCAAACACAGACCAGGACAAGTTAGAGCCACAGACCACTTCCCATACGAGCTCTACTCACTCCAAGGAGATGATCCAAACTTAAGGGTTATTGGTGCTTCTGAATTCACACAGACTGTTGAGCCACGTCTCAAGAAGCAAGTGGAGGGCTTTCTTGCTCTTCCATTGCCTGTGAGCCTGCAGCAGGTAAAACCCACTCCACTAGAGAGGACCTACCACTAATTTTCTAAAGTGAACCAACCCCTGGAACAACATTCAGAAATAAATAGGAATGAATCACTGACACACACATGAATGTGTGATAATCATGCTGATAATCATGCTGATAATCATGCTGAGTGGAAGCCAGGAAACTTAAGAGCACTCACTGTATTTCTACTTACATCAAGTTCCACACAATGTAAACTAAGCTACAGTGACAGGAAATACATCAGTGGTTACACAAGGACTACTTGAGGTTACTTGAGGGAGGGAACCCACAAGCAGGAAGGGAGAAAAGGATAACAACATGGCAGAAGGAAACTTTCCTGGGTGATGGATATCTTCATTATCCTGACTTTGGTACTGATTTCATGAGTGTATACACATGTCAAAACTTACTAAATTGTAAACTTAAAATATGTACTACTTATTGCAGGTTAATTATATCTTGATAAAACTTTAAAAAGTGTGCCTCCACCTCCAACTATTAATATGGTAAATCTATTACTAAATATAAAAAGCTAAATCAACTCTGCATTCATGGAAATAAATCTCATGTGGTTATGACACATGAGTTTCATAATGTAGTATTGCATTCTGTTTGCCAATATTCTTTTTTGCATTCTCCCTCTTTTTATTATATCTTTTATTTCTTTAGGTAGCTATTTTATTGTCAATATTGGAAAGTCCCATTATCTGAATTTCATGTGCTCTAAACTACTGTTTGTTGTGTTTGCAGACTTGCACTCAAACAAACATGAATTTGCTTTCTTGGACTTCCCTTGAGGTCCAGTGGTTAAGAACCTGGCTGCCAATGCAGGGGACATGGGTTACGTCTGAGGACCAGGAAGATCCCACATGCCAAGGAGCAACTAAGCCCAAGTGCCACAACCACTGAAGCCCATATGCTCTGGAGCCCACGAGCGGCAGCTACTGAGCCCACACACTGCTCCAGGACGGGCTGGCTTTTATTTACTTACAGCCTTGATTTCAGCTCACAGTTTTTTCTTTTGCTCTTCAGAATTTACTTCCTTGCAAACTCAGTCATTTTTAAACTATATATTTATTGTTCGGGATCTATGTGCATTTCAGCAGGGTAGCTTTTCAGAATATCTGACCCATAATACTGCCAAAAATGGACCCCCACTATGAGACTCTCTTTTTTTATTAAATTGGAGCTCTGTGTTACATAGAATTTGGTCAGAAAGCAATCAGTATGTGAGTAGAAGTTTCATTCACCTTTCGTAGGCTATGCCTTTGGACTTTTTAACTTTAGGGTTTTGTGGGTAATCTTTCCACAGTTTTCTAAACTGTCGATTGTGGCCACTGGGGACAGGAGACACAAATAACAAATGCTGAGAGCTGGACTGTGAAGAAGGCTGAGCGCCGAAGAATTGATGCTTTTGAACTGTGGTGTTGGAGAAGACTCTTGAGAGCCCCTTGGACTGCAAGGAGATCCAACCAGTCCATTCTGAAGGAGATCAGCCCTGAGATGTCTTTGGAAGGAATGATGCTAAAGCTGAAACTCCAGTACTTTGGCCACCTCATGCAAAGAGTTGACTCATTGGAAAAGACTCTGATGCTGGGAGGGATTGGGGGCAGGAAGAGAAGGGGATGACAGAGGATGAGATGGCTGGATGGCATCGCTGACTCGATGGACGTGAGTTTGGGTAAACTCTGGGAGTTGGTGATGGACAGGGAGGCCTGGCGTGCTGCGATTCATGGAGTTGCAAAGAGTCGGACACAACTGAGCAACTGATCTGATCTGATGGTGCTCTATAGCATGTTATCAAGAATGAGAGTTGTGAATTTCTCAGTTCTATGATTCTCTTCTCTTAGCTTAGACAGCCAGAGATCATTAGGCTTTGCATGTTTTATTAATCACACACTCACTGTATCACAACCAGTGACCGCAATCATTACAGCACAGACACAAAGAACCATCTCAGAAGACCACGCAGTCTGGCTGGCTTTCTCACAATACAACATAACCTTTTCTTTAGCATCGGTATGAGCTCAAGGAAATGTGGAATATTCCTATGAAGTTGAACCACATGAACCAAGTCAACGTGTCACAATGATTGCAGATCAGGTGTGAGAAGCAACCTAAAGGATTCACACGTCAATCAAAGTTTGCATTTCCCACCTGTGGTGGACAACCCACACCAGAAAGAGGGCGAAGACCAGCCCTGGTGCTTGGGATATTGGGCTGTTACTAGGTACCAATATTAAGAGCCATACCTGTCCTAATTTTTTTTTTAGCCATTCTCAGTTTACATTTTATGGGAATCAAGTGGAAATTCCCACATTATTACTTTCTCTGACTGTTGTTTTCAGGCTAGATCTCACCAAAGATGGAAAATTCCCACCTGAAAAAGAAGGGATTAAAACTACAGAGTGGGCATGGCGCTCAGTCAGTCCTGCCTTGGTGCTCAAAGGCCCTGCCATCGCCCAGTCTCTCTGGTTGTTTCTGGCACACTATCTCACTCCTTCCTCACCTCTTCAGCTAGTGGGTCTCAAATTGTTGTCTGCAACAAGATCACAGGGGAACTTCCTAAAAATATTTTGTTTTAAAAAGTCCTGATTTCACTTAAAAACTAGTAAGTGAATCCTGAGCATATATCCAGAGAAAACCAATATTTGAAGATACATGTACACCAATGTTCACTGCAGCACTATTTATAATAGTCAAGACATGAAAGTAACCTAAATGTCCATCAACAGATAAATGGATAAAGAAGATGTGGTGTATATATACAATGAAATATTGTTTAGTCATTAAATCGTGTCCAACTCCTTTGTGACCCCATGGACTGTAGCCTACCAGGCTCCTTTGTCTATGGGATTTCCCAGGCAAGAATACAGGAGTTTGTTACCATTTCCTTCTCCAGAGGATCTTCCTGGGATCAAACCTATGTCTCCTGCATTTCAGGCACATTCATTACCACTGAGCCACCTGGGAAGCCCAATGAAATATTACTCAGCCATTAAAAAGAACAAAATAATGCCATTTACAACAACATGGATGAAGACAAATATCATATGATACGGCTTATATGTGGAATCTAGAAAAATGATAAAAGTGAACTTATTTATAGAACAGAGAGAGACTTGTAGACATATAAAACTTATGGTTGCTAAAAGGGAAATGTAGGAGGTGGGGTGAGGGAAGAATTAGTAGGTGGGGTTAATATGTGTGCGTGCATGCTCAGTCGTGTCTGGCTCTTTTCAAACCCATGGACTGTAGCCTGCCAGACTCGTCTGTCCATGGATTTTTCCAGGCAAAAATACTGGAGTGGGTTGTCATTTCCTTCTCCAAGGGCTCCTCCTGACCAAGGATCAAACTCATACCTCCAGTATCTCCTGCATTGGTAGGCAGATTCCTTACCATTGTGTCACCTGGGAAGCCTGGATTAACATATACACACACTACTACATATAGATAACCAACAAGGATGTACTGTA
This sequence comes from Bos mutus, assembly GCF_027580195.1. Taxonomy (NCBI): domain Eukaryota; kingdom Metazoa; phylum Chordata; class Mammalia; order Artiodactyla; family Bovidae; genus Bos; species Bos mutus. Next base: position 63,436,298 of record NC_091620.1, on the reverse strand, counting down.
TAGCACAGGGAGCTCAGTTAATACTTTGTAATAACTATAAGGGAAAAGAATCTGAAGAATAATATGTGTGTGTGTGTGTGTGTGTGTGTGTGTGTGTGGAGGAGGAGATGGTTAGATAAGCATCACTGACTCAGTGGACATGAGTTTGAGCAAACTCCAGGAGAAAGTGGAGGACAGAGGAACCTGGCGGGCTACAGTCCATGGGGTTGCAGTCAGTCAGACAAGACTGAGCGAATAACACTTGCACTTTTCACTTTCAGGCACCATCTGAGCAAACTGCCACAACTACTCTAAGGTGGGCTCTTTTATTATCTCTGCTTTATAAGTGAGGAGATTGAGGCCCTAGGTATTCAATAACTTGCCCCAGATTACACAAATAGAAAATGAAATCATGATTCAAACCCTTGATCCTACCACTAGAAGAAAACAAAGCCCAGAGAAATGATGCTATTTGTGTAAAACCATGCAGTTGGCTAGTCCTGGAGGCAAAACCAAGACTTCAGTCTTCTGACTCCCCATGCAGGAGTCTGGGATCACCAGGGGTTGTGAACAGACTTAGAAAACATTTGTAGCTGTCAGCTGGACAGAGAGACTTGCTCAGAGGGCTAGGGGTAGGCAGTGTACTCAGACGGCAAAGTCAAGTACCTATGTCTTCACCTGTAGCTGGAACAATAATCTGACTGCACGTAGAATCCTTGCCTTCTGATAAAGTGGATTAAGGCTTCTCCTCACTTCCCATCAATACCAGACCAAAACTACTTCCACATGACCAGAAAGATAGTGAAGAATAAAGTACACACCAAAAAAAGACACAGTTGGGATTGTTCAAGGACATTGTTGCCATGGAAAGATGTATCCCAGGGGTGGATAGTGCAACTGCAGAGGAATAGGATTTTAAGGGGATGATTTTCTGGAATTAAGAGTTCACTAATTTAGACTTACTAAATTGGAATTCATGATAATTCTGGGAAGCACTGAGCTAAAGATGATATATCGGGATATACACATTGTGATATAATAAGATGTATTTATGTTTTTATAGGATACTATTGGGAAAGGAATGCCTAAACTATTTGTGAGAATAAATTCTTCAAACTTCCAAATTGTTTGGAGCAGATGAAATGTTATGAGTAATAAACTTGACAGGGCTCTAAGGAGAGATGTCTTTAGTTCTCTGGGGACTTTGGAGAACCTTCAGATTTCTAGGCTTTCTTTCAGATACTGATTCCTTAGGCTGTCTGCAAGCCTGGGAGTTTCTTAAAGCACCAGTAGGTGTTTCAAATGCAATTGACTCACGCACAGTTTTAGGGAATCTCTGCTAATTATACAACCATGCACCTTACCCACTTATTATTATCTATTATTATCCATTTACTTATTATTATCTATCATTTATTAACAGATACCTGAAGGACTTCCAGTCCTATAATAATTGAAATCTAGGAAGCCTTTCAAAAATGCCTTGTGAAATTTGCCATTACTAGTTTTTCACAAACTGGACCTTTATCCTTCAACGATTTATCACGACTGCAGTTATACCAGATTAGTAAAATTTCATTTGCAACTGGCAGTCCCACACCCCACAGAAGTTATAATTATGACAATGTACCTGGAACCTGAAGACTCAGCCCCACTCCAGGCTCTCCCAACAGTCCTTAATCAATAGAATTTAAGAAACAAATGACCGCCACTGTACCTTAGGTCTGGACATCCTAAAAATGGTCCTGGTACCATGTTCCAGCCTGATCTCCAACTCCAGTAACAGCATCTTTGTACCCAAGTCCCAGTATAGGGGTCTTTCCAGATTCTTTTTCAATTTCATCAGTGATTTGTGTGTGTGTGTTCTGACCCCAAGGGCCAAAACCCCACCAATAAGCCAGCAATGGGCCTTTTTTTAGCTTTCTGACTTGACCTCTGTACTTGACCTCATGTATTCACATGAGATTTCCCCTGCTGGTCCAGCTGCCTTCATGGATTACCTTCCATTATCCTTTGAGGGAACTTCCTTCATCATCTCCCACCTTCTGCTGGGTCTATTTGCTATGGCCCTTCTCCAACACAGTTCAAGTTCTGATTTTGATTGTGTTTCTTAAAGCCTTGGTGCTCCCCCAAATACAGTGTTTTCTGGAATAATACTGCTGGCATACTTAAGAGATATTAAATTTCTGGTTATAATCACTTAAACAATAAACCTCTGAATCAATTTAAGAAATAAAATCCTCACATTTTTGACTACGACAAAAAAGAAGCAGACTCACAGACAGCAAACTAGTGGTTACCAATGGGGAGAAGGAAGTGGAGAGGGGCAATATAAGAGTAGGGGACTAAGTTTGTATAAATATATAAACTACTATGTATAAAATAGATAAATTATAAGGATGTATTGTAAACACAGAAAATAGAGCCAGTATAATAACTATAAATGGAGTATAACCTTTGAAAATAGTGAATCATATTTCATACCTGTAAAAAATAATATTGTATATAAACTATATTTCAATAAGAAAAACTCTCACATATTTTTAACAGAATTTAAATTTTCTGTTTTTTCAGGATAGTTCTTTGTATTTTCTTCAAGTTCATGAATAATGGATCACATTTCTTGTAAGATGTCACATTACATTTGCAGCATACAAATACACAGTTTCTTAAAATGGCCTCCTGTCAAATACATATGATTTCTATTTGTCTGCTGTTAATGTAATTGACTAAACACTGGATTCTACTGATTATGCTTTCCCTTGTAAGCCACTTACTTTATAGGCATAAGCAGCTGTGTTTATGCTTCTGTGATTTGGGTTTTATTATCAAGTTTTCAGCACTCAATTCAAGAGCAATAGTCAGTCTAAGCACTCAGGCACCAGCTGGCAGTTCTTTACTGATAAAGGCAGTTTTCCATCAACACTTGTGTATGTCATGTAGAAGGAGATACAAAACCACCCCAAGCACAATGATTGTGCATGTGAACAGGAAGAAGAAAACACTGTTACCTTTTCAGGAAAGAACTCATCAACAGTCAAAGACCTGAATTTAACCAAGAATGAAAATACTTCCTCTCCTGACCCTCCCTCAACAAAGAACGATGAAGAGTTTTGCTTTTTAACTCAGGAATGTGGTTATAAGTATTCAGAAAGGAGGAATTAAGAGAGGCAGGCAGCCAGAGGGGGGAGGGAGAAAGGCTGACAGAAAGTAGCTACCAGGAGGATGAGGCGAAAAAAAAATCCATGCAGAGAAACTGCAGGAAAAGGAGCCAAGGGAAGGACTGCGGGAACAGACTAACACACAGGAGAAATATTGTGGCAAGAAGCTGCATAGTCCTCCAGTTGGTGTTTGCTTTCCAAACCTCTGTGACACAGGACTACAGTTAGTTATTTCGACAATGTCATGAAGAAGAATATTGGATGAAGGACTGGTTTAAAACTTGGTTGACATTTATTTTTGCCTTGTGTATTGTTGATTAGATGGTTCTCCAGGGTTTCAACTTTTTTTTGGAAAATGTTTTTTAATTGCACAAGAAATCTTCTTTTGGTAGAAGAAAAAAAAAATGATGACTAAAATCTAAGTTCAAGCTCTATCCCCGGTCCTTCCCACCCCAACCATTTTATAGATTTTGGTGAAAATTCTTTCATACCTTATATTTTACCTACATGTATGAACTTAATGTATGTGTTTTATTCAGGTTTCCATCAGATAAACAGAACTTTTTAATGTCCATGGGATTAATAGTAATAGTCATGGCCTCTCTTTCATTTTGGATAGTAATAATTTGTGTCTTGTTTCTTTTTTTCTTGGCTATCTGGCTAGAGGTTTATCAGTGTTATCTTTTCAAAGAACCAGCTTTGATTTTGTTAATTTTCTATGTTAAGTTCCTATTTTCAATTTCATTGATTTATGCTCTAATTTTTTTATCATTTATTTTCTTCTTCTTGCTTTAGGTTTATATTACTATTCTTTGTCTAGTTTCTCAAGGTGGAAGCTTAGATTACTGATTATAGATCTTTCTTATCTAATATATGCATTCAAAGCTATGAAATTCCCTTTAAGCACTGCTTTTGCTGCATTTCACAATTTTGACAACTTGTGTTTTCATTTTTTATTCTGCTAAAAGAACATTTATATTTCTCTAGAGCCTTCTATAACCCACAGTATTTTTCAGAAGTCTGTTGTTTAATCTCCAAATAGTGGGGATTTCCCAGCTTTCTTTCTGTAATTAATTTTTAGTTTAATTTCATTGTGGTCTAAAAACATACTTTGCATGATTTCTATACATTCATATTTGTTGAGTTATGTTTTATCTGTATTAATTACTAGAATGTAGTCTATCTTTGAGAATGTTCCATGTGAGCTTGAGAAGAATGCATATCCTGCTGTTGTTAAATCTGATTGACAGTTGATCGACAGAAATGTTCAGTTTAACTAAAACATCTTTACTAATATTCTGCCCACTAGAACAGTCAATTATTATTGTACCCACAGTATTTAAACTGCTTTAATTCTAAATTTTGAAGTATAATAAAGAGTCAAATGGACATGTGTATGTGTATATTTAACAATAAAGAGCTTGCTACTTCTTACATTCTAGAGTGGTTACCAGCTAAAACTTTCAGCATGGAGCAAGTATAGAAAAACCAGCTGCAAAGTAATATGGAACATCTAACTAGAGTAGATGGTAAAATGTAAGAATATTTATGTAAGCACCTGTTTGGTAAACTTAATACAATGCTAGTCCCTCTGTTTTATAAATAAACTTTCCCTCTGCCTTAACATGAAAGAATTTTAATTCCATATAAACAGGGAAGCCTCTTTATAATAATACAATATGAAAATAATCTCATAATTTTAGTAACTGTGATCTTTACAACCTTGGTATAAATGCTTTCCTAGAAAATCATTTTCTAAAATATTTGTTTAAGTCATTTAAATATCCAGCACTCATGGGTAAGATGATACTTATCACCTAGTGTAAATAGCTGGATTTTTCCTGTAAACTCTAATTTCCTCTCAAAAATAAATTTGCATCTTTCGTTGGATCAAGATGGCAAACTTCCCTATGCCTTCCAACCTCCAGGAAAGAGGGGAAAAAAATGTATTTCTGAAAAGAATAAATTATTAACAGCACTAGACAATAATAAAGGGATCAAAAATTCTGAGGAATACTTGAAAAACAAAAAGTAGACAAGATCAGATCTCTGGGGAAAATCAGAAGCAAGAGCCCAAAACAAGACTCAAAGAGAAGGCTGCTATTGCAAGGGATTACTTTTAAGGAAGCTGCAAGTTCAAAGGACCTAGGAAGTAAAAGGAGGTCACTGGGCACATTTTAGGGTGGCCAAGTGGTAAGCTCGAGTTGGAACCCTGCCCCCTCCCTCACTTGCACTTGCTGAGTAGAGTGTGTCTTCTGGCTATGAGACTCTATTTTGAGCTTTTTGCTTTGTGTTTTTATTTTATTTTTTGGATGGAGGCTTGCATGGGAACTAGCTGATGAGTGATAGCTTGCTACAGGCTAAAATGGGAACTATCCCCTCTGGTCTCAGCAAGGCAGGGCAGTGCCCCAGTTTTACTGTTTTACTACTAGCTTTATGGCTTACCATCCCTCTGGGAAATAGACACCCAGAAGATAAACTATGGCACACCCTTTATAAAGTATTAGGTCTTGCCTTTCTCCTACAATTTACAGAAGCTGGCTAACAGAACACCAGACTAAAAGATGCGAGGACGGAGCACTTCTTCACATTTCTCATGATTCTATGTGAAGTTGCTTTGGCTAAACTAATATGTCTGGCCTCCTCAATGCCAAATCACCCACACACTTTTCCCATGACTTAAGTCTGTTGATGTCACATCTGTCCAAGAATTCAGTTCAGTTTAGTTCAGCTGCTCAGACGTGTCCAATTCTTTGCAACCCCATGGACTGCACCACGCCAGGCTTCCCTGTCCATCGCCAACTCCCGGAGTTTACTCAAACTCATGTCCATTGAGATGGTGATGCCATCCAACTATCTCATCCTCTATCGTCCCCTTCTCCTCCCACTTTCAATCTTTCCCAGCATCAGGGTCTTTTCTAATGAGTCAGCTCTTTGCATCAGGTGGCCAAAGTATTGGAATTTCAGCTTCAACATCAGTCCTTCCAATGAATGTTCAGGACTAATTTCCTTTAGGATGGACTCACTGGATCTCTTTGTTGTCCAAGGGACTCTCAAGAGTCTTCTCCAACACCACAGTTCATAAGCATCAATTTGTTTCTTGTTAATACTATCCCTACGAAGCTTTTAAAACAGCACCAAAGGAGATCAATATCAGCATAAACTGAAGACAGTGCAGCAAAAAGATGTTAAGAATAGTGCTGCTTTAAATAATAGAGAGTTAACAATAGTTGGTTTTTGTCCCTTTTTAAACAAGCTTGCTCAGAGGACATACCGATCTAGACTGTCCCCAGTCTCTATAACTGAATCCCAAGGGGCCTATCAGTTCTATTACCTTCTCTATATACATGAAGGACAGTGTTCTGTTTCTCTACAGAAGAAAACTAATCCGAGTGAGGCATTTCACTAGGTTTAGGACTCACCAGTCAAGAAAATGCTTAAACATCCCTGGGGGCACAGGGCTTCACTAGAGCCTTGTGTGACCTTCTACTCTCATCTAGGATACTTGGCAACCACCAAAGTGAATTAGTCATGCATGTCAGACAATTGATAGCATACCCAGTGCTATCATACCCTAAAGATCCTACTGCAATCTTATCAATCTCAAGTAGAATGAGTCCACTGATCAGAGGACAAAGTCTATTTAAGGCAAACAACAGAAGATACCAGACCAAGATTCATTTCTTTTCAGTTTAATTAATCCTAATTCTTGCCCTTGCCATTTGGCAAATTCCTTTTTCTGATTCAAGAGCCCCTATTAAGATAATCACATAATCTCCCACCTCCTGCACCACAGCAATGTATTCAGTTCAGTTCAGTTCAGTTCAGTTCAGTCGAGGAGTCGTGTCTGACTCTTTGCGACCCCATGAATCACAGCACACCAGGCCTCCCTGTCCATCACCAACTCCCGGTGTTCATTCAAACTCATGTCCATTGAGTCAGTGATGCCATCCAGCCATCTCATCCTCTGTTGTCCCCTTCTCCTCCTGCCCCCAATCCCTCCCAGCATCAGAGTCTTTTCCAATGAGTCAACTCTTCGCATGAGGTGGCCAAAGTATTGGAGTGTCAGCTTCAGCATCAGTCCTTCCAATGAACACCCAGGACTGATCTCCTTTATGATGGACTGGTTGGAGAGTCTTCTCCAACACCACAGTTCAAAAGCATCAATTCTTTGGTGTTTAGCTTTCTTCACAGTCCAACTCTCACATCCATACATGACCACTGGAAAAACCATAGCCTTGACTAGATGGACTTTGTGGGAAAGTAATATCTCTGTTTTTCAATATACTATCTAGGTTGGTCATAACTTTCCTTCCAAGGAGTAAGCATCTTTTAATTTCATGGCTGCAATCACCATTTGCAGTGATTTTGGAGCCCCCCAAAATAAAGTCTGACACTGTTTCCACTATTTTTCTCTATCTATTTCCCATGAAGTGATGGGACCAGATGTCATGATCTTCATTTTCTGAATGCTGAGCTTTAAGCCAACTTTTTCACTCTCCACTTTCACTTTCATCAAGAGGCTTTTGAGTTCCTCTTCACTTTCTGCCATAAGGGTGGTGTCATCTGCATATCTGAGGTTATTGAGATTTCTCCCGGCAATCTTGATTCCAGCTTGTGCTTCTTCCAGTCCAGCATTTCTCATGATGTCTCTGCATATAAGTTAAATAAGCAAGGTGACAATATACAGCCTTGACGTACCCCGTTTCCTATTTGGAACCAGTCTGTTGTTCCATATCCAGTTCTAACTGTTGCTTCCTGACCTGCATATAGGTTTCTCAAGAGGCAGGTCTGATATTCCCATCTCTTTCAGAATTTTCCACAGTTTCTTGTGATCCACACAGTCAAAGGCTTTGGCATAGTCAATAGAGCAGAAATAGATGTTTTTCTGGAACTCTCTTCCTTTTTCCAATGATCCAGCGGATGTTGGCAATTTGATCTCTGGTTCCTCTGCCTTTTCTAAAACCAGCTTGAACATCTGGAAGTTCACGGTTCACATATTGCTGAAGCCTGGCTTGGAGAATTTTGAGCATTACTCTACTAGCGTGTGAGATGAGTGCAATTGTGCAGTAGTTTGAGCATTCTTTGGCATTGCCTTTCTTTGGGATTGGAATGAAAACTGACCTTCTCCAGTCCTGTGGCCACTGCTGAGTTTCCCAATTTGGTCCACTGCAATTCTCCACATGGTTTCCCTATCTTGTTTCAATTTCTTATCAATTATCTCTTGTGGGAAAAAAATGTAGTCTGAAGAGAATAAGGAGACTAATTGGGGGAAACTATAAAGCTCAACATTCAGAAAACGAAGATCATGGCATCTGGTCCCATCACTTCATGGGAAATAGATGGGGAAACAGTGGAAACAGCGTCAGACTTTATTTTTGGGGGCTCCAAAATCACTGCAGATGGTGACTGCAGCCATGAAGTTAAAAGATGCTTACTCCTTGGAAGGAAAGTTATGACCAACCTAGATAGCATATTGAAAAGCAGAGACATTACTCTGCCAACAAAGGTCCGTCTAGTCAAGGCTATGGTTTTTCCAGTGGTCATGTATGGATGTGAGAGTTGGACTGTGAAGAAAGCCGAGTGCCAAAGAACTGATGCTTTTGAACTGTGGTGTTGGAGAAGACTCTAGAGAGTCCCTTGGACTGCAAGGAGATCCAACCAGTCCATTCTGAAGGAGATCAGCCCTGGGATTTCTTTGGAAGGAATGATGCTAAAGCTGAAACTCCAGTACTTTGGCCACCTCATGCGAAGAGTTGACTCATTGGAAAAGACTCTGATGCTGGGAGGGATTAGGGGCAAGAGGAGAAGGGGACGACAGAGGATGAGATGGCTGGATGGCATCACTGACTTGATGGATGTGAGTTTGAGTGAACTCCAGGAGTTGGTGATGGACAGGGAGGCCTGGCGTGCTGCTATTCATGGGGTCGCAAAGAGTCGGACACGACTGATCGACTGAACTGAACTGAACTGATAAACCTTAGGAATTAGCACTACAAAGCAGGAAAACAAGGTCTTATGACTAGATTTTGCACATGTTAAAGAAAAGCAATGCTCTGCAGGCTTGATAATCATCTGGTAAATTTGAAAGATTCTAATGATTATTTGTTAAGTTAAAAAAAACCCAAAACGCTGCATTAAATAGCTTTTTACTTATTGAGTTCATTTCTCAAAATACATCAATTTCCTTTTAGTTCTTTTTCACATCGAATCAGCCTTTATTAAATGCACCCTCTTTGCTCTGATGAGTTCTCCAGAGAAAACTGTGCTGACTTCAGAGAGGGCATTTATTCAGCCTGTAGGGACGATTCTGTGCTCTCCACTGGAGTGCTACCTGAGGCCATGATTGTTTATGCTCTGCAGCTGTGGCTGTTACTATAGGGAGCCATATTCCAATGTCTGCAGGGTGCAAATGACTTTCACAGGAGGGTACTTGCATTAGTTTGCCAGGGCTGCCATAACAAAGTACCACAGACTGGATGGCTTGAACAATAGAAATTTATTCCTCAAAATTCTGCTGACTAGAAGTCCAAAGTCAAGGTATCTCAGGGCTGGTTTCCTCCAAGGGCTTCGCTCCTTGGCTTGTAAATGACTGTCTTCTCCATGTGCCCTCACATGCTCTTCCCTCTGTGTTTCTGCATCCCCAATCTTCTCTTCTTATAAGGACACCAGTCATATTGGATTAGGACCTACATATATGATCTCATTTTACTTGAATCACCTCTTAAAGATTCTAACTCCAGGACTTTCCTGCTGGTCCACTGGTTAAGTATCTGCCTGCCAATGTAGGGGAAAAGGGTTCAATCCCTGTTCCAGGAAGATTCCACATTGCCACAAGGCAACTAAGCCTGAATGCAACAACTACTGAAGCCCGTGCGCCCTAGAGCTGGCGCTCCACAAGAGAAGCTACTGCAATGGGGAGCCCGGGTACGGCAACTGGAGAAAGACTGTGCACAGCAACAGACTCAGTGCGGCCATAAATAAATAGATGGATAAAACAAGATTCTATCTCCAAATACAGTCACATTCTGAGTTACTGGGGTCACAAATTTCAGGGGATAAGAGACACAATTCAGCTCATAACAATAGTCTTCTCCTCTTTAGTGGGTGTTCAGATAGTGAGATACGCTTCATGTTTCAAAATTTACCAGAGTCAAGCAGATCATGTATCAAAGAGTGGAAAGTTTTAGAAGAGCAATGAAGTTTGCACAAGCTGAATTCCCTTCAACATGAGCACCAAAGTGAGATAGGTTGAATACACAGCTATGAGGTAGTTTTTTAAGTTAAATATTTGGACACATACTAACTCCATACTTCTTTGTCCTTCATGTTGGTATTAATTATAAGGTTAGCAATAGAGAACAGGTTAGCAAGAAAACGCACTATTTATTGTTCTTTGCCCCCCAACTTTTCTCATCTCTTGGGACATGAAGGCCACTCCATATGGGCTCCTTCAGCTTCCCTTCCTCTCTATTCCCAGGCATTTTGTTTCTTCATCCAGCCTGTCTCACTTCCCTCCACACTCAGAGAGCACAGACCCTTCCACCTTCCCAAGGTCAACTTCTCTACATGTGTCTTTGCTTCCATGGCAAGCAGAACCTCCAAAGCCTTTTTCCTTTGATGACTCTTTCCCATCTCCACTGTTTCTCCCAGTCCAGGGAGAGGCCATAAGTCTCTCCTTCTCAACTGGCTATTTCTTCCACTATTCTAAAAGCAAAACAAATCTAAGTTCCCTCCAGTTGTGTGCCATCCCTCCTCCTGACTGCTGGAGGTCTCAGGGTAAGCACTCACTTGAATTCACTGGTCACTCATCTCCCTTAGTCCTGGCTCACGGACGGGCACTGTTGACAACATCTCTTGGAGAAGTTTCCTCCGTGGGTTTGTTCTGGCCCTGCTGTCCTTGTTCTTCCCATGCCCAGCTCTTGATCCGGTCCTCTTCTTGCCCTGTGGCCTCTCAGGAGGTGACCTCATCTGTTCCTATGACTCTACTATAAACCAATGCTCAAATATTTACCAAATCAATATAATTCATCTTGACCCCAGCTCCTGACCCACCATGTCAACTTTTTTCACAGTAGTTCTACCTGGATGGTCAACGGGCACCTCTGACACAGTATCTGCTGCTGCTGCTAAGTCGCTTCAGTCGTGTCCAACTCTGTGCGACCCCATAGACGGCAACCCACCAGGCTCCCCCATCCCTGGGATTCTCCAGGCAAGAACACTGGAGTGGGTAGCCATTTCCTTCCCCAATGCATGAAAGTGAAAAGTGAAAATGAAGTCACTCAGTCATATCCAACTTTTAGTGACCCCATGGACTGAAGCCCACCAGGCTCCTCCATCCATGGGATTTTCCAGGCAGGAATACTGGAGTGGGGTGCCATTGCCTTCTCCTTGACACAGTATGCTGCTGCTGCTGCTAAGTCGCTTCTGTCGTGTCCGACTCTGTGCGACCCCATAGACAGCAGCCCACCAGGCTCCTCTGTCCCTGGGATTCTCCAGGCAAGAATACTGGAGTAGGTTGCCGTTTCCTTCTCCAATGCATGAAAGTGAAAAGTGAAAGCGAAGTCGCTCAGTCGTGCCCGACTCTTAGTGACCCCATGGACTGCAGCCTACCAGCCTAATCCTCTATCCATGGGATTCTCCAGGCAAGAGTACTGGAGTGGGTTGCCATTGCCTTCTCCCTGACACAGTATAAGCAATACCAAATCATCATTTTACCCTAATACTCACTCACTTTTTAAAATAGATAAACTGCTTTTTTTTTTTTTTTAAAGAGAGAAATGTATGGGACATTTATAGTTTAAGAGACTTAGAGATATATCAACTGTGTGGAAAATATGTTGAATCTTATTCAAAAAAGCTGGGAAACATTATAGTATAATCAGGGAAACTTGAATGCTGAGTGATAATATTATGAACTTGATGCTAAATTTTATGTGCAATTAACAGTATTGAAGACATCTCAAAACATCATTTTGAGATGCACACTAAAATATTTATGGATGAAATTATGTGACATGTAAGATTTTTCCTTTAAATCCTCTGACAGGAAAGGGACTGGGGGTTATAGATGAAACAAAATGAGGCATGAGTTGAAGCTGGTGATGTTTATGCAAGAAGTCATGCACATAATTATCTTTACTTTGGCATCCATTTAAAATTTCTCATCATAAAAAGGTTTTTAAAAAATCAAGTAAAGGTTAAAAAACGAAATTGAGTTTTAAAAATATACATCTCCTCCTCACATCCCTAGTTTTGCTAACAAATCCTCTGTCCTTCATCTTTATCATTTTGCGATCCTTCTCCTTCCCATGACCTCAAACATATAGGACCTGTATTGAGTCCATTTGCTTTCCCTCCAAAGCATACTTTGTTTCCTTCTTGTCCTCTTTTTTCTAATCACCAGCAGATGACACCACCCTTATGGCAGAAAGTGAAGAGGAACTCAAAAGCCTCTTGATGAAAGTGCAAGTGGAGAGTGAAAAAGTTGGCTTAAAGCTCAACATTCAGAAAACGAAGATCATGGCATCTGGTCCCATCACTTCATGGGAAATAGATGCAGAAACAGTGGAAACAGTGTCAGACTTTATTTTTTTGGGCTCCAAAATCACTGAAGATGGTGACTGCAGCCATGAAATTAAAAGACGCTTACTCCTTGGAAGGAAAGTTATGACCAACCAGCATATTCAAAAGCAGAGACATTACTTTGCCAACAAAGGTCCTTCTAGTCAAGGCTATGGTTTTTCCTGTGGTCATGTATGGATGTGAGAGTTGGACTGTGAAGAAGGCTGAGCGCCAAAGAATTGATGTTTTTGAACTGTGGTGTTGGAGAAGACTCTTGAGAATCCCTTGGACTTTGAGGAGATCCAACCAGTCCATTCTGAAGGAGATCAGCCCTGGGATTTCTTTGGAAGGAATGATGTTAAAGCTGAAACTCCAGTACTTTGGCCACCTCATGCAAAGAATTGACTCATTGGAAAAGACTCTGATGCTGGGAGGAATTGGGAGCAGAAGGAGAAGGGGATGAGAGAGGATGAGATGGCTGGATGGCATCACTGACTCGATGGACGTGAGTCTGAGTGAACTCTGGGAGTTGGTGATGGACAGGGAGGCCTGGCGTGCTGCGATTCATGGGGTCACAGAGAGTCAGACACGACTGAGTGAATGAACTGAACTGTCCTCTTTCTTCTAATCACCAGGTTCTAATAACCTGGGAGCACAGGTTCTCTTTTTTCTTTAATTTCTAATAACTTCCTGTCTCCCTATCCCTGATTTTCCTAAGAGCAGAGTTTATCCTAACCAGAATAAATATTATTTTAATCAGAATAAAACAATATTCTAATTTCACTTGTATTCCCAGAACATCCCCTAGGGCAGACTTATTTTGAGCAAATAGAGTGATCTCTGAGAGGGCTTGCTACCTAGAATAAAGTACAAAAGGAATTCTGACCTTGGATTTGGTAGAAGTGAGATCAAGAAGGAGGTTTGGGACTTGATTTTCCATTGGTCTTCGTAACTGAAGTTACACTTTCCTAATAATTCTTCAATAAGCAGAGATAGCTGAGTGTACTAGTTAAGAGTACCCCAGCTCCAGGACTTCAGTCCCTACTAAAAAAATAATTGTGCTTATGCCATAGGATAATTATGAGGATTAAATGAGATAATATGTATAAAATGCTTAAAATAGTACCTGGCACATAGTAAGTGGTATTTTAAAGTTGGTAAGATACAATTCCTTTGGTGAGTTAGCAAATCCTTCTGTGATTAGAAACTGCCACACCTTGTAGTTTCCAGATTATATTCTCTAATTTTGATGAAACTAACCTTCACAAAATGAATAAAGACCTTTAAATATCTGTCTGCAAAGGAAACAAGGAATAAAGATATCCAAAGTTTAAAAATAAAATAAAATTAAAAAAAAAAGATATCCCTAATAATAAAAATACAGGTAAACAGTAAGAAAATGCAGACCTGATTCTTCTATTCCTAATATAAGCCCTTCGTAGCCATGCTGCAATGAAGAAGCAACAATGATGAAATTAAATCTGACAGGAAGTCAGCCAAAAATAAAAAGAAGCAAAAAACAACCAAGAATACTATTTGAAATATGAAATATGAGTATATACATCCATAATTGTTATGAATGAGCCTCTACAATCTGAAACACAGAGCTGCTGTTTTGTGAGTCAACAAACGGAAGATGCATCAGAGAAGATAGTCTCAACAGTAAGCAGTGTCTTAGGCTGAAAAAATGTTTTGTGGGAAAACTATGTTAGTTGGAGGTGAAACCTTAACTGGAACAATTTTCAATAGATTATTCTAGGTCACTATAAACGATAGAAATGGTATGGACCTAATAGAAGCAGAAGATATTAAGAAGAGATGGCAAGAATACACAGAACTGTACAAAAAAGATCTTCACGACCCAGATAATCACGATGGTGTGATCACTGACCTAGAGCCAGACATCCTGGAATGTGAAGTCAAGTGGGCCTTAGAAAGCATCACTACGAACAAAGCTGGTGGAGATGATGGAATTCCAGTTGAGCTATTCCAAATCCTGAAAAATGATGCTGTGAAAGTGCTGCACTCAATATGCCAGCAAATTTGGAAAACTCAGCAGTGGCCACAGGACTGGAGAAGGTCAGTTTTCATTCCAATCCCAAAGAAAGGCAATGCCAAAGAATGCTCAAACTACCGCACAATTGCACTCATCTCATGCGCTAGTAAAGTAATGCTCAAAATTCTCCAAGCCAGGCTTCAGCAATACGTGAACCATGAACTTCCTAATGTTCAAGCTGGTTTTAGAAAAGGCAGAGGAACCAGAGATCAAATTGCCAACATCCTCTGGATCATGGAAAAAGCAAGAGAGTTCCAGAAAAACATCTATTTCTGCTTTATTGACTATGCCAAAGCCTTTGACTGTGTGGATCACAAGAAACTGTGGAAAATTCTTCAAGAGATGGGAATACCAGACCACCTGATCTGCCTCTTGAGAAATTTGTATGCAGGTCAGGGAGCAACAGTTAGAACTGGGCATGGAACAACAGACTGGTTCCAAATAGGAAAAGGAGTTCGTCAAGGCTGTATATTGTCACCCTGTTTATTTAACTTATATGAAGAGTACATCATGAGAAACGCTGGACTGGAAGAAGCACAAGCTGGAATCAAGATTGCCGGGAGAAATCTCAGTAACCTCAGATATGCAGATGACACCACCCTTATGGCAGAAAGTGAAGAGGAACTCAAAAGGCTCTTGATGAAAGTGAAAGTGGAGAGTGAAAAAGTTGGCTTAAAGCTCAACATTCAGAAAACGAAGATCATGGCATCCGGTCCCACCACTTCATGGGAAATAGATGGGGAAACAGTGTCAGACTTTATTTTTCTGGGCTCCAAAGTCACTGCAGATGGTGACTGCAGCCATGAAATTAAAAGACGCTTACTCCTTAGAAGGAAAGTTATGACCAACCAGCATATTCAAAAGCAGAGACGTTACTTTGCCAACAAAGGTCCGTCTAGTCAAGGCTATGGTTTTTCCTGTGGTCATGTATGGATGTGAGAGTTGGACTGTGAAGAAGGCTGAGCGCCAAAGAATTGATGTTTTTGAACTGTGGTGTTGGAGAACACTCTTGAGAGTCCCTTGGACTGCAAGGAGATCCAACCAGTCCATTCTGAAGGAGATCAGCCCTGGGATTTCTTTCTTTTTTTTTTATTTATTTTTTAATTTTATTTTTAAACTTTACAATATTGTATTGGTTTTGCCAAATATAGAAATGAATCTGCCACAGGTATGCATGTGTTCCCCATCCTGAACCCTCCTCCCTCTTCCCTTCCCATAACATCCCTCTGGGTCATCTCACTACACCAGCCCCAAGCATCCAGTATCTTGCATCGAACCTGGACTGGCAACTCGTTCCATATATGATATTATACGGATTTCTTTGGAAGGAATGATGCTAAAGCTGAAACTCCAGTACTTTGGCCACCTCACGCGAAGAGTTGACTCGTTGGAAAAGACTCTGATGCTGGGAGGGATTGGGGGCAAGAGGAGAAGGGGACAACAGAGGATGAGATGGCTGGATGGCATCACTGACTTGATGGACGTGAGTCTCAGTGAACTCCAGGAGTTGGTGATGGACAGGGAGGCCTGGCGTGCTGTGATTCATGGGGTCGCAAAGAGTCGGAGACGACTGAGCGACTGATCTGATCTGATCTGGTTACAGACAAAGTATTAAAGTTGGGTGTGAACAAAATGCTGAAGCATATAGCAATGCAATTAATTATATAAAGACAGAATGTTGAAATATAGTACATTCCTAATATTATAAAAAGATGAGCAGCTGATAGTAAATTTTTAAATTTCAAGCAGAGATTCACTGGTTATCTCATCCTTAAGAGAACTACCAGATTTAAAGATGCTGAATATTTCTCTTTCCCTGAGAAAAATGTGATGACTGGTGGCAGTAAGTAATATGCTATCCATCAAAAGTGTTAAAATAAATGAACACACCTAATCTGTCCTTTAAAGGTAAAAAAGAGAGAGAAAGCACCAGATTTTTGAAGGAAAGTCTTTCAAAAATAAATTGTACTATATAAACAGTACTTTGAAAACACATATTTGAAAATATTTCCATTACTATGCAATCTCTGGGGCAAAACCAATGAAATATATCACGGAGGTACATTTTTATGTCTGAACACTTTAAAAGCTTTGAAACATTATCATTTGTTTTAAAATCTTTCAAGTGAAGAGTTTCATTGGGTTTGAACCCCTTTTCAAAAAAAAATATTAAAATGCAAAACATCCAACTTCATTTGCAAAAACAAGTGATAGGCATAGGGAAGGTGGCATAGTGATAGGGAACATGGAAATTTACTAGACACATTTCAGTAAGTCTACTTCATTGCTAAATAGGATTAACAGTGATTTAGTAAGTATATCCAATGAAGTACTTCTTCCATTCAGATCTAGAGCTCATTTTAGCTATTTTCCCAGCTAATTCACCATTAAAACAAGTATCAAAACAAACTAAATCAGAACCAGAAATGCTTCTTAAAAACAAAGAAGCATTTCAATCAAACTACTCTCACTAAAAATATTAGTATCATTATAATCACTTATAATACTTCTGAAAAGAACAGTGAGATACTTTGTACCACAAATAAATACAAAGTACCTTTTAAAAAGTTCATTTGAAATAATTTTATCATTCAAAAACGTATATAGTAACCTATTTATAACATGCATAATATACTAGTAAAGCATCTGTGTATGTATACACATGTGTGCATGAGTGTGATTTCCAATTAACTAAAATTAAAATCTATTTCCAGCAAGGTATTGTAAGGAGTTCCATAGACCAACTTCTATTTCATTAGTGAAACTGGTGAAAATTATTTAAAACAAACAAACAAACAACCATTTAAAGTCATGGGAAATGGTCTGAAGGATACATAGCAAATAGAGAATTCAAAGTCCACTGAAACTTAGTAACAACAGCTGCTGCTGCTACTTCTAAGTCGCTTCAGTCGTGTCGGACTCTGTGCATCCCCATAGACGGCAGCCCACCAGGCTCCCCCGTCCCTGGGATTCTCCAGGCAAGAGTACTGGAGTGGGTTGCCATTTCCTTCTCCAATGCATGAAAGTGAAAAGTGAAAGTGAAGTCGCTCAGTTATGCCCGACTCCTAGTGACCCCATGGACTGCAGCCTACCAGGCCCCTCCATCCATGGGATTTTCCAGGCAAGAGTACTGGAGTGGGGTGCCATTGCCTTCTCCTAGTAACAACAGAGACTGTGATATTTCAACCAATGTTTACTTCTCTACTATTCTCTCCCAGCTCAGTGACACAAAAACTCCTCTGCAGACTGGCGTAGACACACAGGGCTCCCTCTCCCCTCAGGGCCCAGCTAGAGGCCATCAGCCAAGAGACGCCCAATGTCAACATTTCTCATCCTGCCCCCATACCTGTTACCAAGGCTAAGTTCTGAGTGAATGCAGCTGAGAAATAGGGCCTCTCTTCCATCCATCACCCACCAGTGGGATGCAGGCTCTGCCTTAGTTATAGCATGTTAAGAATGCTGAGGCCCACATCCCTTTGCCATGATTCGTGGTAGCTTATATATCAGAGGTTCCAAGCCAGGACAGGCAGGCTGAAGACCTGAGGCTACTTCCATTCCCTCCACTAAGCACTCAGCTCATAGAATGAAGTATCACTCAGAGGGAAAAGCAAACTTGTCCCCACTTCCAGTTTAAGTCCTGGCTCACTTAGTGTACACCCAAGAGAAATGATAGCAAACGTCCATATAAAACCTTGATTACAAATGTTTACAGTGGCTCTACTTCCAATAACTTTTGAAAGTTATTTTTAAAAAAGAATGAGAACCATGTTCCATAAATTTGTTGCCAATGGCACACAATCAAAAGAAGTTAGAGATCACTTATTAGCTTTTTTTTTTCCATTCCAAAGCCAGGGAAAACTTCATTTTTTTTAAGTTTTAATTTTTGTCAGGACTATACTTGTACACAGTTTAAGACTCAACTAGTGTTACAAGATCAAAATACAGCCCCTAGTGACTCCATTTTCCCCTCCAGATAGGCAGCCATGTTAATCTTTTCTAGATGTCTTTTGGTCATTATCAACTTATATCCAACAATATATTAGTATTGTTATTTCTTGATTTGGGGGAAGGGTTTGTTTTAGGCATCATCTATTTTTCTGGGTTCCAAAATCACTACAGATGGTGACCTCAGCCATGAAATTAAAAGACGCTTACTCCTTGGAAGGAAAGTTATGACCAACCTAGATAGCATATTCAAAAGCAGAGACATTCCTTTGCCAACAAAGTTTCGTCTAGTCAAGGCTATGGTTTTTCCTGTGGTCGTGTATGGATGTGAGAGTTGGACTGTGAAGAAGGCTGAGCACAGAAGAATTGATGCTTTTGAACTGTGGTGTTGGAGAAGACTCTTGAAAGTCCTTTGGACTGCAAGGAGATCCAACCAGTCCATTCTGAAGGAGATCAGCTCTGGGATTTCTTTGGAGGGAATGATGCTAAAGCTGTAACTCCAGTACTTTGGCCACCTCATGCAAAGAGTTGACTCATTGGAAAAGACTCTGATGCTGGGAGGGATTGGGGGCAGGAGGAGAAGGGGATGACAGAGGATGAGATGGCTGGATGGCATCACTGACTCAATGGATGTGAGTCTGAGTGAACTCCGGGAGTTGGTGATGGACAGGGAGGCCTGGCGTGCTGTGATTCATGGGGTCGCAAAGAGTCGGACACGACTGAGCGACTGATCTGATCTGATCTGATTGATTTCCCATTATTAAAAAAAAATGCAAATTTAGCTCCATTTCTTTCTCTTGTCCCACCAAACACATATGCCCTTTCGCTTTCCAATCCTCCCAATCTCTCCAGGGAGTGTTCACATTTACTTATTAGCTGTTTTTGGTGGATGGATATATTTAAACTATATCCTAATTCTTGACATTTATATCACTGTCTATAAGGCAGCCTCACCTACGTAACTGTGGCTGTTTATGAACCAGCACAAGTTCTAGTGAAGAAGGGTGAAATCCCACAGATGGAACTGAAACCAGTGCCAATCCCATTATATATACAAAATAAACTTTCAGTTCAGTTCAGTTCGGTTGCTCAGTTGTGTCTGACTCTTTGCGACCCCAGGAACTGCAGCACGCCAGGCCTCCCTGTCCATCACCAACTCCTGGAGATTGCTCAAACTCATGTCCACTGAGTCGGTGATGCCTCCAACCATCTCATCCTCTGTCGACCTCTTCTCCTCCTGCCTTCAGTCTTTCCCAGCATCAGGGTCTTTTCCAATGAGTCAGTTTTTCACATCAGGTGGCCAAAGTATTGGAGTTTCAACTTTAGCATCAGTCCTTCCAATCAATATTCAGGACTAATTTCCTTTAGGATGGACTGGTTGGATCTCCTTGTAGTCCAAGGGACTCTCAAGAGTCTTTTCCAGCACCACAGTTCAAGAGCATCAATTTTTCAGTGTTCAGGTTTCTTTATAGTCCAACTCTCACATCCATGCATGACCACTGGAAAAACCATAGCTTTGACTAGACAGACATTTGATGGCAAAGGAATGTCTCTGCTTTTTAATATGCTGTCTAAGTTGGTCATAGCTTTTCTTCCAAGGAGCAAGCGTCTTTTAATTTCATGGCTGCAGTCACCATCTGCATGATTTTGGAGCCCCCAAAAATAAAGTCTCTCACTGTTTCCACTGTTTCCCCATCATTTGCCATGAAGTGATGGGACCAGATGCCATGATCTTAGTTTTCTGAATGTTGAGCTTTAAGCCAACTTTTTCACTTTCCTCTTTCACTTTCATCAAGAGGCTCTTTAGTTCTTCGCTTTCTGCCATAAATGTGGTGTCATCTGCAAATCTGAGGTTATTGCTATTTGTCCCGGCAATCTTGATTCCAGCTTGTGCTTCATCCAGCCCAGCATTTCTCATGATGTACTCCGCATATAAGTTAAAAAAGCAGGATGACAATATACAGCCTGGATATACTCCTTTCCCTACATGGAACCAGTCTGTTGTTCCATGTCCAGTTCTAACTGTTGCTTCCTGACCTGCATATAGATTTCTCAAGAGGCAGGTCTGGTATTCCCATCTCTTTCAGAATTTTCCACAGTTTATTGTGATCCACACAGTCAAAGGCTTTGGCATAGTCAGTAAAGCAGAAGTAGATGTTTTTCTGCAACTCTCTTGCTTTTTTGATGATCCAGTAGATGTTGGCAATTTGATCTCTGGTTCCTCTGTCTTTTCTAAAACCATCTTGAACATCTAGAAGTTCAAGGTTCACATACTGTTGAAGTCTGGCTTGGAGAATTTTGAGCATTACTTTGCTAGCATGTGAGATGAGTGCAATCGTGCAGTAGTTTGAGCATTCTTTGGCATTGCCTTTCTTTGGGATTGGAATGAAAACTGACCTTTTCCAGTCCTGTGGCCACTACTGAGTTTTCCAAATGTGCTGGCATATTGACTGCAGCACTTTCACAGCATCAGCTTTCAGGATTTGAAATAGCTCAACTAGAATTCCATCACCTCCACTAGCTTTGTTCATAGTGATGCTTCCTAAGGCCCACTTGACTTTGCATTCCAGGATATCTGGCTCTAGGTGAGTGATCACACCATCATGGTTATCTGGGTCATGAAGATCTTTTTTGTATAGTTCTGTGTATTCTTGCTACCTCTTCTTAATATTTTCTGCTTCTGTTAGGTCCATACCATTTCTGTCCTTTATTGAGCCCATCTTTGCATGAAATGTTCCCTTGGTATCACTAATGTTCTTGAAGAGATCTCTAGTCTTTTGCATTTTATACAAATGAACTCTAGATCTAGTCTAAACACTATGATACTTATCGTCTTCCACTCTAATTCCCTCCATTAATATCCAATCTATTGGCCAGGCAACTATAGACCAGAGATACCGACTTGCCTAAGATCAATTTACATTTGTTGTATCATTCAATAACTGGGCTTTTTTTTCCTCTTCATCTTTTCCTTAACTTACATGCATGGTTTGTGGACATGATTATTCTAGAGTAAAGACTGGCAAAGTTTTCCTATAAAGAGCCAGAAGTAAATAATATTTTAGGCTCTGTGATCATAAGGTCTCTGTCTCAACTAGTCAACTGCTGTTGCAGTGTGAAAGCAGCCATAGACAGCCTATTAACAAATGATGAATAGACATTGGAACACAGATTTTCAAACCAAAGTTCCAGTATATTTTAGGGTGAACACTGAAATTGGAATTTCATATTATTTTCATGTAAAAACTATTTGTGGTAATATTCTTTCAATTTTGTTCAACCATCTAAAAATATAAAAAGCTATCTTAACTCATGGACCTTATAAAAGCAGATAGTTGGCTAGGTTTGACCTATAATTTGGTGATGTCTATCTTTTACTATGATTGACTAAGATTTAACTAGGGAAATTTTCTGAAATAATTATTAAACTTTAGAAACATATTTATTTTCCCCAAATATCCTACTTAGGGATCACGGTGGGAGTAGGCAGAAACTATCAAAAGCATTGCACTTGTGGTTTTAACACTTAACACCCCTCAAATCTAACTATGTACAATTAAAATTAATTCTAGCATTGTCTGAAAACATAAACAACAAACAAACAATCCCCCAAGCTGTTTAGTAATCTGCTTGGCAAGCTTGTAAACTGAAAATTGAATTCACTCTTCAACTGAGTGAATTTTATAGTAACTGTAATCTTGAAACCTAGACAGTAGGGGAAGGAAAGATCATCCAGTCATTCTCAGAAGCCCAGCTTAGGGATTTTCTTCCTTTTCTCAAGGTCTGTCTTTTTTTCTCTCCCTGTCTGTCTCCCTCTTCCTTTCTTTGATTTATTATCATTCATAACCTTTCACTTCTCATCACTGTATTATTTTCTAATACACAGATTATAACTAAGGAATAGAAAACTGGTTTAAAAAAAGATAAAAAAGTCAACCTACCAAATCATAATTTTACTTATTTACAAGTTAATTTGATTGGATTTTCAAAACTGAACTGACACTAAATGTCATCACAGCTAGGAGCCAAACCTATCTTTTGTTTCTGTGGAGACTTCTGGCAGCTTTGCTTCTAGTTGGAAACCTTACACATTCCCATCTTTATTCAATAATCATTGGCTTTAATTGCTTGAGAATCAACATTTATCCAGTTAACATTTACACACCCC
This sequence comes from Bos mutus, assembly GCF_027580195.1. Taxonomy (NCBI): domain Eukaryota; kingdom Metazoa; phylum Chordata; class Mammalia; order Artiodactyla; family Bovidae; genus Bos; species Bos mutus. The sequence continues at coordinate 63,413,425 of NC_091620.1, read as the reverse complement.
CCCCCCCCACTTTAAGTGTACATACCTAGATCTGAATACATCTTGTTAGAAGAGGAAGTATGTCTTTCTGATAGTTTTGCCACAGTGATAGTGTGAGGGACATACAGAGACCACAAAAATCTAGAAGAAAGACAGTTCTAATAAGCCAAATGTAACGATTTTCTTTCCTTGCCTCAATTTTCTTTCAGTTCAGTTCAGTCGCTCAGGCGTGTCCGACTCTGTGCGACCCCATGAATCGCAGCACGCCAGGCCTCCCTGTCCATCACCATCTCCTGGAGTTCACCCAAACTCATGTCCATTGAGTCGGTGATGCCATCCAGCCATCTCATCCTCTGTCATCCCCTTCTCCTCCTGCCCCCAATCCCTCCCAGCATCAGGGTCTTTTGCAATGAGTCAACTCTTCCCATTTTCTTTACTGTTTGGCTATTTTAAATGTGATATGAACTCCACACATTTTTAACACAAAAAGAGTAAATGCTACTCATAATAGGAAAAAAGAAAAATATTTAAACTGGAAGAAATTGTTACCTTCTCTAAACATAATCCATTATAGCAATAAGAAGGCAAATCACATTGATATACACTGGGGTGGGGCGGGAATCGGGTTATGATTCATGTTATATTTGGTCCTAAGACATGCACATTTATTTGGCATGAGCTTATCTATGCCTCTTTTCCATGGGTTTATGGAAGTGTATTCGCTTTTCTGGTACCATGATCCTTTTCTATCTTTTTTCTTTTTTTCCTCTAGCTCTTTGGCACAAATTCAGAACAGAATGTACTCTAAGCACAGTGAGTCAAGGGTATAATCAATGTAACATGAGTTAGAATGATTTTTTAAAAATGTTTAATCTCTTCTGTATATTGTGATCCTTTTATGAAAATGATTAATGAGATTTTATAGTTAAATGACTCCTGGGGGAGAAAATGCAAAAAAAAAAAAAAAAAATAGTTTGATAGTATATGAGTTAGACTCAAGCTTCTCTAGGTTTCCAAAAAGCTAACAGGAATTTCTGAATTATGAATTTCTTCCTGAGGCAAGTCAAACTCTAACTTTAGGAATTTCTGTAAGAAAACTACAATCTTGCATTATTTCCAGTCTGAAGCCAAAATATTCTTTTGGATTTTGGCTTAAAAACTTACATAATATTTCTAAAGTCACCAAATATCAAGCTCAGGGATGTTGCACAAATTTAATGTAGACATATTTTAAGTTCTCCAAGACTGGCAAAGACACAAATGGACATACGGTTAATTGAAACTGTCTCCAACTGCTCTAGAGATTTGGGGGAAAAACCCAGTGTATGAAATGCGACCATCTAATATACAAATGTCTAGGTAATCATGCCCCACATGTGTTCTCTCTCATCCCACGTTCTGAGTCATTTATATTTTCTTGCTCTGATGCACACAGTTCACAGTTCTAATAGTGACTCATGGGAAATAAAACCATTTGATAATGGTCTAAGTCATTACTAAGAGTTCTCATATCTTTTTTTTTTCTTAAGCAGGAAAACTTTTCAAACAAAATTATGCATGGAATCCCCAGAGTGGAGTGTTGATTTTTAAAAAATAAGAGCTTTGAGTGTAGATTTTTTTTAAATAAGAGCTTACTTCATAAAACACATGAGCAAACAAGATAGATTCTCTAAATTGGGGGTTACCCACCAAGGTCTCAGGGACAAATCTGGCTTGTCACCTATTTTTATACAGCCCACAAGAATGGTTTTTGCATTTTTAAGCTGGTGAAAGGGAAAGTGACTCAGTTGTGTCTGACTTTTTGTAATCCTGTGGACTGTAGCCTGCCAGGCTCCTCTGTCCATGGAATTCTCCAGGCCAGAATACTAGAGTAGGTAGCTATTCCCTTCTCCAGGGGATCTTCCCAACCCAAGGATTGAACCCAGGTCTCCTGCATTGCAGGCAGATTCTTTGCTATCTCAGCCACCAGGGAAGCCCTTTTTAAGCTGTTGAAAAGTATCAGAAGAAGAATAATCTTTTATGAGACATGAAAATATATGAGATTCAGATTACAGTGTCCGTAAATAGGGTCTTATTGAAATACAGCCATGCTTATTTGTTTACTTACTGTGTATGGCTGCTTTCACATTATAACACAGATTTGAGTTCTTGTGACAAAGACATTATTATCACTCACAAAGACAAAAATATTTACCATCTGGCCCTTAACAGAAAATGTTTGCTCACCTCTTCTGTAAATGAGAACAATGTAGCTCACTTCCTAAAAACATGATTTATAGTTTACTTTCCTCTTAACATGTGGGTATGTTATCTACTCTGCCAGTTGTAAATATCCCTGGGAATTGTTCATCACATCTACCTGAGGGCAAGTTTTGTAACTAGTAAATTGGGTAGGTAATTTCTCAGCTCTCTGCTTCACCTTGTCAAGAACCTCAAAGAAATTAATGTGTCATTTCTGCCATCGAGGAGCTTTAAATCTAGTTCAAAAGAAAACAATCTTCTGTTCTACTCTGAGTCAAGTGAGAAACAGCTCATTTCTGTGATTTTTATCAGGAAACCCTCCTACTAGACCTGTGCTTAGAGAGCAAGTGAAAGCTAAGTCTGGAGAAAACCAGGAGGGTATTTCCATCACAGCAAAGAATTTCAAATTCAATACTGAACTCCGCTGTTCTTAAGACCTTCACCTTCTGCTTAGCCTGCCCCTTACCCTCTTCTGTTCCTCCCCGTTCTTAGTTCTGCTCATCTCTAGTGCAGAGCCATCAGGTACTCCTTTTCTGCCTTATCTGCTTCTCACCTAAGCCTTCAATGTTCCATCTTTCACTCCAAGCAACTTATTAAAGTTTAGCTTTTATGTTTCCTAAACAAAGATGATTCTTTTCCTAAGAGAAACTCTGAAGCCACTTGTTAAAATAACACTACTTTAAAAAAAAAAAAAAAAGACATTACAGCTGACAAGGGGAGGGTGGGGAGGAAAGCATCCTTGGTGAGAAAGGTTTGGAGATAGGTACAGGGTGGTAGGGAGCAAGTTAAACAAGAAGAGAGTTTGGATAACAGAAGTTAAAAGGAAATAAGAGACAAGCAAGCAAGATATGGCCAAGGGGCTTGGCAAAGGTAAAACTTAGCAAACAAATGCAGAATCATTGTAAGTTTTTAAACGTATGAGTAGCATGATGAAATTAGCACTTACTGAACATGGATATTGAGGCTAGATTCAGGGGACAGGTACACTTAAGACCAAGCAGTCAGATAGAAGGATGTTGTAATAACCCAGTGGAATATGGTAAGAACCTGGACTTCAGCAGGAGCAATGGGGATGGAGAGGGGGAAAATGACTATAAAGATTTTCTAGAGAAAAAAGAAATTGATATGACATATCTTTAGGGGAAGAGAGGAGGATAAAATTTGAGCCTGGATGACTTTAAAAATGGAAGACATTATCAAATATATTATCACTTTAAAAATAAATACAGAATTTATATCTTTCCTACTTTCATAAAAAGAATCCAGTCTTCTTATAGAAAAGGCATGTACACATATACACAGAGAAATAAAATTAAGACAGAGTCTAAATTAATAGAAATAAAGGAAATTGAGGATGATGTCATCCTCTGCCTAAGTACTAAATTTAGCTCTGAACTTCCTTGCAGCTGAGGCAGGTGGCTTTGCAGCTGTAACTATCTATACTATTTTCTCCAGAAACCATTACTTGTCTGGCAGTAAATTCTGGGAAAATAATCACACTGATCTTTCCTGAGTAATGCAATAGATACAGTATTAGTAGTGGTTCCTTAAAAACACACACACACACACACACACAGCTCTTCATATGGCCAAAGCATTGATCACCAAAGGGAGAAAATCACCAAGGGAGGGCATGGTGCTAAGTCAGTTCTGTGAAGGCTTTTCTAAATGAAATGAGGCAGGTATGGATCAAGTAAGGTGATACGTGAGCCTGTTCAGGACTAGGGCACGGAGCTGAGCTAGAGTGCAGATGCAAGTCTTTCTTGTACTAGAGATACACAACCTGCACTCTGGAGCAAAAAGGAGACGCTAAGACTTGACTCAGGAGTGAAGGAACGAGAGGACAAGGTCAACAGTGAAGCTAGTTGGCCACAATTCTTCAAGAACCTCAGGCCATTTCTCCATCTTCTCTGGAATCTCATTAACAGAGAACAACTCGTCCATTACTTTCACAGGATCCTCACAAAGTTAACCAAAACCACCTTTCATGGCCACAGGAAATTGTCACAGATGCCTCCTTCCCAACCTGTCCCTTGGCATAGGGTGGGAAGTGAAGGAATGCTGAGGGGGCAAGCTTGGTGGGGACTCCTGGGGAAGTCACATGCGCCACCTGGAGTCTGCAGGAAAGGAGCATGGCCCATGTGAAATCTTAAGAAAGAGGTATTTGGACTTTCCTGGTGATGCAATAAGGGATACGAATCTGCCTGCCAACACAGGGGATGTGGGTTCAATCCCTCGTGTGAGCAGATTTCACATGCCACTGAGCAACTAAGCCTGTACCCACAATTACTGAAGCCCGAATGCCTGGAGCCTGTCCCCTGCAACAAGAGAAGCCACCACAATGGGAAGGAAGCCCACATACCAAGGAAAAGCAGCCCCCACTTGCTTCAACTAGAGAACGCCAACACACAGCCAGAAAACCCAATGCAACCAAGAATAAATAAATAAAGAATTTTAAAAGAATAGGGTATTTAATAGCAACAACTTTCTCCCTTACAGTTGTTACCGTCAAAAATTTCAGAACATTTTCCTTCAACATTTTCAGAAAAACATAAATCCTAGGCTGAACACAAAATGCATGCTCTCTAATCACCCTGTCCTTAACACACTGTAATTGCTTGCTCTCTTTTCTGTTTTTTTCACTGAACAATAAATAAGTTTCAGAGGACAAAATGTTGTCATCTCACTCATCCCTGCATTGCCGGCACCTATCACTGTGTTCAGTACATACTATGTTGAGTAATGTCGAACGAAAGCCTTCCCACATTTTTCTCCTTTAGCTATTTGGACTATTCTTGATCCTGACTCAAGTTCTTCCTAAAGCAAAGGGACTGTCTCTCATGCTGACTCAAGAGGCCTGAAGCTGTGTATTGGTAGTCATAATTATTAACTGCATAGAATTTTGTCCTATTATTTTTAGTACAGCTGTTGTAACAATAAGGATATATAGCAAATTATTCTTTTCTCTTCAAAAGAGAACAGAATTATTCTCCCCTCTACTTCCTTCTCTGTAGCTCTTCCCAAATTCACCAAAAAATCCCTACCACCTCTTTGCCTCAGTAGTAAAGAAAATTAATGACAACATGGCATTTATTGGATGTTGACCATAAGACAGCCTTTGTTCTAAACAGTTCATTTACAAAGAAGGAAAAAGAGACACAAAATAATTTTTAAAGTTACACTCCCCCCTCAGTTCTGATAACCAAAAATGGGGGTGGGGGCGGGTGGGCAGGGAAGTGACCCAAGCTGAAAACCACTGAAATAGACAAATGCTTAGAAATGGATAGAGACCGGAGTTGAATGTTCCCGGCCAGTGGTTCTTAAATGCATGGCCCTTAGACTTGCAGAACCAACATCACCTGGGAGCTTGTTAGAAATGCAACATTCCTTCTCCAGACACTTGAATCAGAATCTGTACTTTAACACCATCTCCAGGTGATCCATGGGCATACTGAAAGGCACTGCTCTAGTCTATGCAAGGAAATGTAGGCACTTCTGAAAACCTTTAGGTACTAAGAAGTTCTAGATAGCTGAGAGAAGGGAAGACTGATGAAGGTGTGGAGAAACAGTGAGGAGAACAACAACATGGTGTCAGGCAAAAACTGTCTAAGGCAGATCATTAAAGACCTCCAAAAAAAATAATGTTCCATTTTTTATTCAATTGTTTGCTGTGCTGTGAAACAATCTCTGGTGGCTCAGACAGTAAAGAATCTGCCTGCAGTGCAGGAGAGCAAGGTTCGATCCCTGTGTCAGGAAGATCCCCTGGAGAAGGGAATGGCAACCCACTCCAGTATTCTTGCTTGGAAAATTCCATGGACAGAGGAGCCTGGCAGGGTACAGTCCATGGGGTTGCACAGAGTTGGACATGACTGAGTGACTAACATTTCCTCCTATGTCCTCTGTGTCCCCAAAGCTGCAATACTACTCTGCAATAGACAGGAGCCCTGTGTCTGTATTGAAGAAAAGCCAGCTGCTTCATATCTATGTTGATGTGGGGAAGATGGAAGAAACCAGTTGCAGAAGGCAAGACACAGGAGACAGAGCAAGAGTTCAGAGGAAGCAGAAGCTTAAAACAAGAGGAACAGAGGCCCCCAAATCTCCAGCAACATGTAAAGGGGCAGGGTTGCTGGTTCCAGGCATCACACTCATACTCAGTTGTGTCCAACTCTTTGTGACCCATAGACTGTAGCCCACCAGGCTCCTCTGTCCATGGGATTTCCCAGGCAAGAATACTGGGGTGATATTTCCTACTTCAGGGGATCTTCCACACCCAGGGATCCAACCAGTGTGTCCTGCATCTCCTGCATTGCAGGCAGATTCTTTCCCACTGAGCCACTTGGGAAGTTGGTTTCATGTATGGAATGGGGATAATATCCATTTTCATGTTAAGGGAAGTAAGCCCCAAAGAGTAGGAAAGCAGGGCTGGGGACAAGCATCTGTAAATTTGCAAACTCTCTATATGTTCTATGGCTTGTGTGTCAAACTTGGTCACTTCTTGTTTCTAAGGAGATGTGTATTTCCAGAAATGAATCTCTTTCTGAGACGCTCCAGTTTCATTTAATCTGTATTTATAACTAAAATTTCCATGGAATGAAAATCCTAAAAAATTCTGTTAACCTCAAAATAAGCAAGGGAAGAAGTAGTAGAGCAAATGACTGACAAATTTGTGTGACATCCCATGCAATGAAATGGATGCTGCAAATGGATAATGAGACCATATTCAGCAAATTAGCTCTCAATAGATCAAAACAAATCTATTGGAGCAAACGTTAGCATGTCAATCAAAAATTTTAAAACATCAACTCAATTAAGACTAATTGTATTAATTAGTTTGAACAATACACACCAACATACCAGGAATCAACTGTTTCAAACAGTCGCAAGTTAAAATTTATGTTGAAGAAATGTTTGTTTTGAAATAATCTGCTTGATTTCCATTTTAGAAAACAGCTTGGTAGTTTCTTAAAAAGTTAAACATACACTTACCATATGATCCAGCTATCCTACTCCTAAGATAACTGAAAGACTACAGCCATACCAAGACTTGTACGTAAATGTTCATAGCAGCTTTATTTGTAAGAACTCAAATTAGAAAAAACCAGAAGTCCATCAACTGCAGAATGATAACCAAATTATAGATTATCTACCTAATGTAATACAATTCAGCAATAAAGAAGAAAAGAACTCTATACACTCTAACAACATGGACAAATTGTTTATGCTAAGTGAAAGAACATGACCAAAAGTGTGCTTGTTGTATTATTCTAGTCATATAAAACTCTAGAAAATACAAACTCCTATGTGGTGACAGAAAGCAGACCTGTGGTTTTCTAGGGAGGGGGCCGTGGGAAGGGAATTACAAAGGGGCACTGAGGAAATTTTCAGAGTGATGGATATGTTCATTATCTTGGTTGTGCTAATGGTTTCACAAGAACACATGTATGTCAAAACTCATCAAAGTGTACATTGTAAATATACGCTGCTGCTACTGCTGCTGCTAAGTTGCTTCAGTCGTGTCCGACTCTGTGTGACCCCATAGATGGCAGCCCACCAGGCTCCTCTGTCCCTGGGATTCTCCAGGCAAGAACACTTAAGTGGATTGCCATTTCCTTCTCCGATGCATGAAAGTGAAAAGTGAAAGTGAAGTCATTCAGTCGTGTCCGACTCTTAGTGACCCCATGGACTGTAGCCTACCAGGCTCCTCCGTCCATGGGATTTCCCAGGCAAGAGCGCTGTAGTGGCGTGCCATTATGTCAATTAACCCTCACTAGAGTGGTGAGAGTTGGACCATAAAGAAGGCTGAGTACCAAAGAATTGATGTTCTTGAACTGTGGTGCTGGAGAAGACTCAAGAGACCCTTGGGACTGCAAGGAGGTCAGACCAGTCAATCCTAAAGGAAATAAACCCTGAATATTCATTGGAAGGACTGATGCTAAAGCTGAAGCTCCAATACTTTAGTCACCTGATGTGAAGAGCCAACTCAGAGGAAAAGATCCTGATGCTGGGAAAGACTGAAGGTAAAAGGAGAAGGGGGTGACAGAGGAGGAAATGGTTAGACAGATATCACCGACTCAATAAACGTGAATTTGAGCAAATTCTGGGAGAGAGCGGAGGACGAAGGAGCCTGGTGTGCTGTAGTCCATGGGGTCACCAAGAGTCCAACATGACTTAGTGACTGAACAACAGCAAACTTGTGAGAAAACATCACGCCAAAAACTGTTTTTAAATGATAATCAGCCATAAATTAATCACAAAAGGAAAGAGTGCTAAACACACTTAACATTTTTCAAGCATCATTGGAATCATTCCATTTCTTCTTCAGCAGCACTGAAGCCGGGTGTACTTCTCTGTGAACAGTCCAGGGCTCAGCAGGCAGGCTACTGTAGTTCTGGATGTTAAACTGCTCTCATCGTGTCTCTATTATTAATTAAATCATGGTACTTGTGTTGTGATTGTGATTTGGTCCATGTAATAAAAAGTTGGCAAAAACTCAACATTCAGAAAACTAAGATCATGGCATCTGGTCCCATCACTTCATGGCAAATAGATGGGGTAACAGTGGAAACAGTGGCAGACTTTATTTTTTTAGGCTCCAATATTACTGCAGATGGTGACTGCAGCCATGAAATTAAAAGGCGCTTGTTCCTTGGAAGAAAAGCTATGACCAACCTAGACAGCATATTAAAAAGCAGGACATTACTTTGTCAACAAAGTTCCGTCTAGTCAAGGCTATGGTTTTTCCAGTAGTCATAGATGAATGTGAAAGTTGGACCATAACAAAGGCTGTGTGCTAAAGAAGTGATGCTTTTGAACTGTGGTGTTGGAGAAGACTCTTGAGAGTCCCTTGGACTGCAAGTAGATCCAACAAATTAATCTTAAAGGAAATCAGTCCTGAATATTCGTTGGAAGGACTGATGTTGAAGCTGAAACTCCAATACTTTGGCCACCTGATGCAAAGAACTGATTCATTGGAGAAGACCCTGATGCTGGGAAAGATTGAAGGCAGGAGAAGGATCAACAGAGGATGAGATGGTTGGATGGCATCACTGACTCAGTGGACATGAGTTTGAGTAAACTCTAGGAGTTGGTGATGGACAGGTGCCGGGGACCAGCCCCAGCTGATCCAGGGTATTCAAGGAGAGAGACCAGGCGACTATTTAATGCTAATTAGAAATATAGAGAACAATAGAATGAGGATAGCTCAGTAGGAAAATTCAGTGGAGAAAACTGAGTAGCTTGGTTTGAGACCAATAAAACTTCAAGACAAGAAGTTTGCACCACTTAGAGCGCCCTTCGAATAGCGGAAGGTGTCTCACCCAGACTCCTTCTCGAGAGGGTCTTAGAAGCCCAGGCATGATTAGTAAGCGTGGTGGGTTCAGCTCAGATGGAGACTCAGCTGGAAGTTAAAGGAAGAATGACATGGGGAGACCAAGCGCTGGTGAACAAGGCCCGAGCTTTATTTTTAACAGGGGCTTTATACCTAAGTTACACATAGAGGATAATAGGGGATGCAAAGTCAGCAGTCTTTGATTCTTATCAAAAACCAAGGTTTCTTTCCTGCAAATGTATCGTATACAAATGGTTTAGGTGATTTACATCATCTTCTGGCCAGAAGGCCTACTAACATTTTATGACTCTTGACAAGGACTTATCAACAAAGACTTATTTTCTCTAAGAGTAATTATTTCAAGGTTTGGCACCATCTTCCAAAGATAAAATTGCATTCCTATAGGGCGGATGTGTAATGGGTTTACAACAAAGAAAGAATTTATTACCTTAAGGGTCTAAAAAGTTACTAACACCAAGGCCACTACTTATTTTTTCTACATACCCACTATTAATTGATACATATTCAAGGATACAATTCAGGGGATGTGAAAACTTGGCAACAAGCATTGACTCATCAATGAAATCCTTTACTAGTTTATTCTGACAGTTTTTAACTCTCTGAGAGGCTCTAAGCTATTTGAATATCTTGCTTCCCATGCCTCTCGAGGCTGGGAGACTGTAAACAATGTATGCATAGCTGCAGGAGTCGGGTAAACTTGAGCGAGTTAGAGAGCCATCAGAGGGGTTTGGATTTAAACACTCCTAATTGCCCAGGAACTTTATTAATTGAGCTGTAAGTTAACTCTTTGACAGAGAGAGAGATGGTGGTAGGGGACAGCCCCAGTAAAGTCAGAGGTGAGAGCACAAAGCAATAAAGTAGGCAGACTCTGGTTTTTTTTTGGGGGAAATGCTCGAGAATATCCGGGGACTGATCGATCCCGCCTTTGCGTATGCCGAGCCTCCTTCCTCATGAACTGGAATGCCTCACGGCTCCCGCAGACAGGAAGCCTGGTTTTCCATTCAAAAAGACATGATTAGGGGACTGAACTGAACTGAACTGAAACAGGCTTTGGAACAGAGTTGAGCTCTGTGGTTGTGAAAAAAGCATGGATGTATCATTTTCTTTACATAAAGAGCCAGTTGAAGGCATGCTGCACTCACTGCAGGCTCATTTATCAAACAAGATAAATCTGTGAGAGTGCTTTGTCAATTATAAAATAGTAGAGAGCTGGAAATAGTTTCTGCTACTGCTTCTGCTGCTGTTGATTAATTAGGATGGTGACTGTGATTATTAATTCATTTGGTCAATACAATTAGCTAATTTATATAGAAGCCTTAAATTCCAAAGTGAACTGATGCATTAATCACAAAGTTCACATGAAACTGGTAACTAAGTAAATGAGCTAAGTGTTCCACAGGCACACCCCCAAAATGAGTGTGATCAGCACTGTTTTTGTCTTCTCTAAAAGAGGTATTATATTTATACATATATACACAGTGTGTGGAGAGGGCCGGGGTGAACTCTGTGTATGTGGCAGCCCTGGGGATTATTAAGACTGTAAAGAAATGAGAAAGATTAAGTACAAGCTAGGCATTTTGTGTGTCAAATAATACTGTAGTCAATGAGTGTCATAAACAGTTAACATGAGGGCATCTGTTAACTGTTTGAAATAAACATCTCAAATAGTAACTCCTCTTTTACCTCTCTGCATGTTAGAGAATATTGACTTAAAGCAAAGATACCTCACAATCTCCCATTTTACAAGTGTTTGCAGCTTCTTTTTCTGCCCCTACATTTGACTTTCCCTGTTTCGTTCCCAACCTCCTTTCTTTAATTCCCTCTGGTCTGCCAGGCCCTTATAGGACAAAGCACAAGTTCAGTTTCTCTGCCTCATTCTCTTCCTAGGCTTTTTTTTTTTTTAATATAAATTTACTTATTTTCAATTGGAGGCTAATTACTTTACAATATTGTATTGTTTTCGCCATACATCAACATGAATCTGCCACGGGTGTACACATGTTCCCCATCCTGAACCCCACTCCCATCTCCCTCCCCGTACCATCCCTCTGGGTCATCCCACAGTGCACCAGCCCTGAGCTTCCTGTATCCTGCATCAAACCTGGACTGGCCATTCGTTTCTTATATGATATTGTACATGTTTCGATGCTAGGCTTTTTCTTTTTGGTAAGGATAATATATGTCAATCAGGGCCTTACACAACTTCTTTCACATACATTTTTTTTTTCAGAGTAGTGTCACAATGGTAAGTTTTGCTGGAGTCTAGTTTTTTGTGCTCATTTTGAGCACATCATATACACAAAGATCTTCACATGCTTATTTGCACATTTCGAAGGGTTTGAAATGAAGACAGCTTCCTACTTCTCACCCGAAGCCCACTTCTGACCTGAAGCCACTTCTTTGACTTAGGCCTCTCTCTCATTTCTGAGCCTGGAGATGGACCGGGATTATCACTCTTGGGCCTAATTTCCCTTCTCAATGCACCATATAATGGATTTTTAAAAACACAACCTCAAGAGTGCTGATTTAATTAGTAGAAGCCCATAGACCCAAATTTGTGAATCATGTAATATAATGATATAAATGTTGATTTGCATTTTGAATAATGTGAATGTTGATGTGGAGCAAAGAGCAAATGTCTGGGAGGTGTGGTAGCAACTGGCGAGAGCCACGACACCCCCATGAGCCTCATAAAAACAAGATTCCTTTCCCATCAACTTGCTTGGATTTGCATTCTTTCTTTGGCCAACCATAGATACTACCTTGTCTGCGGGGCCCGACAACAGAAGGAACTATAACCCAGGTCCCAGGGGACCGGCAGGAGGCTAAAGCCTGATTCTATTAAAATAGACTGAATACTACCCAGCTGGAGAGACTGCAGGATGCACCTCTTACTGGGAAACCCTCCCACCCATAGGAGAAAATATGGAAACCTGTATTTTTAATGCAACGTACGTGGATATGACTGCTCTTTGCTGTAAAGCACAGACAAAAGATAAAACATGTGTCAATCTACATCCACCACGAATACAATCCACAAACCAATCCAAGTCTATCTGATTTTCCTTCAAAATATTTCATTAATTCCCATAACTGGTGTCCAGTCCAGGCCTTCCTTGGTTTTTTCATGTGCAGATTGCATAGCCGACGTTTCTTAAAGGCCTGAGATGGGACAGGCACTTTACATGCACAACTGTTAATTCTAAAAGTTACATTATACAGTAAAGCTTTTACAAATGAGGGGTGGAGGAGAGCTATTGTTTCTGCCTGCCTGGCACCCCTTTCCTTCCTCTTATAGTCCTTTGGGTCATTATTCCTACTCCACCCCACTCCCAACAATAGAACATTGATTAACCCTCCCCCCAGGCAAGTCTAGGTCAACCATGGAACTGTAATGATGGGCTGGGGATGAGCCAATGACAACGACACAACAACTAAGACAGCTTTGTGCTGGCTATAATATTCCAATATTCCAAATGGTTTCAATATTTTAAGGTATTTAATCCTCATAACAGCACTATGCCATCAGATCAGATCAGATCAATCGCTCAGTCGTGTCTGATTCTTTGCGACCCCATGAATCGCAGCACGCCAGGCCTCCCTATCCATCACCAACTCCCAGAGTTCACTGAGACTCACGTCCATTGAGTCAGTGATGCCATCCAGCCATCTCATCCTCTGTCGTCCCCTTCTCCTCCTGCCCCCAATCCCTCCCAGCATCAGAGTCTTTTCCAATGAGTCAACTCTTCGCATGAGGTGGCCAAAGTACTGGAGTTTCAGCTTTAGCATCATTCCTTCCAAAGAAATCCCAGGGCCTAGTATTTTCACGCTTTATCAAATAAGGAGACAGAAGCACACAAAGGTTAAGGAACCTGCCTAAAGTCATAAGCTCGGTTTTTTTCCTCAAAACTTAGAACTGTGGCTCTAGAAAGAGTCCTCTTCTCTTGGTGAAGAAACCAGGAAGAGCAACGGTTACCAGTTATCACATCCCCTACTTCAGAGTGAAATCTGCTTACACTTCTTCCCCAAAGAGGAAGAGAGAAACTAGAGAAATCTCTAGTTTCATTTCTTGAGTTCCCACAGTTGCCTTAGCTTGACTGTTCAGCTTTCCTTCAGCTTTGGGAGTTAATCCAGCTTACTATACAATACCTTTTGTTTTAATACAGATTGAAGTGAGATTCAATCACTTGCCAGCAAAGGATTACTGGTTAACACCAGGAAAAGGAGGCTTAGAGAGGCTAGATGGCAGAGTTGGGAACACAGCCAGGCTTTTCTGATTTGAAAGCCCCTGTGCAGTCCGCATGATCAATCCTCAGCTGGCCTGCCCTTCACAGAATCTCACCATGGCTGTTCCTTCCACTCACAACTGCACAGTAAGCCTTTCTTAAACAATGCTTTCATCACTCTTCAATTTCTCTAACAGTTTTCCCCATTTCCTGATGTGTCTAGTCCATACCCCTCTCCCTAGTTTCTGATGCCCTCCAAATCAGGCCTCACTTAAATTTGAATGTTCCCACCATCCCCCATCCATCAAGAACCCAGCCTAGTAATTCACACTATCATTTCTTTACTCAAGTCCTTTCAAATGACTAAAATTAAACCTACTCAAGATTCAGTTCAAGTCTTGCCCTTTTCCAGGAATCGTGACCATTCTAACCATTATCAATAACCTCAGATACGCAGATGACACCAGCCTTACAGCAGAAATGAAGAGGAACTAAAAGGGCTCTTGATGAAAGTGAAAGAGGAGATGAAAAAGTTGGCTTAAAGCTCAACATTCAGAAAACGAAGATCATGGCATCCGGTCCCATCACTTCATGGGAAATAGATGGGGAAACAGTGAAAACAGTGTCAGACTTTATTTTTGGGGGCTTGAAAATCACTGCAGATGGTGATTGCAGCCATGAAATTAAAAGACGCTTACTCCTTGGAAGGAAAGTTATGACCAGCCTAGATAACATATTAAAAAGTAGAGACATTACTTTGCCAACAAAGTTCCATCTAGTCAAGGCTATGGTTTTTCCAGTGGTCATGTATGGATGTGAGAGTTGGACTGTGAAGAAAGCTGAGTGCCAAAGAATTGATGCTTTTGAACTGTGGTGTTGGAGAAGACTCTGGAGAGTCCCTTGGACTGCAAGGAGATCCAACCAGTCCATTCTAAAGGAGATCAGTCCTGGGTGTTCATTGGTAGGACTGATGCTAAAGCTGAAACTCCAATACTTTGGCCATCTCATGCAAAGAGTTGACTCATTGGAAAAGACTCTGATGCTGGGAGGGATTGGGGACAGGAGGAGAAGGGGACGACAGAGGATGAGATGGCTGGATGGCATCACCAACTCGGTGGACATGAGTTTGAGTGAACTCTGGGAGTTGGTGATGGACAGGGAGGCCTGGTGTGCTGCGATTCATGGGGTCACAAAGAATCAGACACGACTGAGCGACTGAACTGAACTGAACCATTATTAATTTCTTTAACTGAGAGCACTGGACTATTTTGTCTGACAGAAAGTTAGTTTAACGAGGCAAGTGGGACCATTATATCCATCTTCATAACATATATACTTTTATTTCATCTGTTAGCTATTACATGAAAGTATTACTAACTGAAAGTGTAAAACAAGAGTTGTAAAAAAAGAAAAGAAACCAAATTGTAGAACTGATTCCACTTTAAATAATAGTAAAAATGATTTCCTTTAATACTTTTATCTCTCAAGTAAATGACTCAAGTTTTATTTTCTGTTAAGTGTCAAACACGCCAGGATTCAGATAAAACTCCAACTGAATGGAAAAGAACAAGGACTATGATTTTCTCCAACCATATATTTCTTAGTTGAGATGATTGTCTTTTTTGCAAGTTCAAAGCCCTTCTTCTTCTGTGTGAGGTGTTTGGCCCCCCACTGATGGTTTTGGTGAAGCTGGACTGACATTCCTGACGTGTCCAAGCAACTCATTCTTGACTACACTCAGGAATATTTCAATCCAATTAAGTGGAAAATCACAAAGCTCACAGCTGCCAGGATGAACTACCATTGTTTCTAAAAATGTTATTTATATCTTCCTTCTTCTGAACCTTAGAGTATATAACTTTCTGTTTAAGTAAAAACTGCTTGAGCCCTTGACTCATCAAACTTAAGATATTCCACTTTTACTAAATAATGTCCCTACAAGCCTTGTTTGGTTTCTACTTGTAGTCCCACAACATTCAGAAATGATTTTTAAAGGTAAATCAATAAAATATTTAGACAGTATAGGAAATATTCTTATACCTTCAGGATAAGAGGCTGACTTCTTTAATAGAACACACAAAGTGCTAATAATAAAAGAAAATTGACAAATATGACTTTATTGAAAGTAAAAATATATATTCACCAAAAGACACAGTTAAGACAAAAAAAAAGGCAACCCACAGACTAGAAGGAGATATGGGTACACATATAATCACAGATCAATAAGAAACAAGCAACCCATTTTTAAAAAATGAGCATGAGCCCTGAACCATCTCTGCAGATAAGAGGAAATCCCAGTAAACAACATACTTGGGAAAAGTGACACATTTCAGTAGTAATTAAGGAAATGCAAGTTAAAATGCAATGAGATATAACTAGTTACCTACCAAAATAGTTAAAATTTAAGACTCAAAATAACATGTTTATAGGACTAGAACTCACACACAGCTCTGGTAGAGGCATAAACTGTAACCACCATTTTAAGAAACTTTCTGGCATTATCAACAACAGTTGAGACTATTCACTCTATGACACAGCGATCCACTCCTAAATATATAACTCAATAGAAACACGAGCATGAAAATTCATGGAAGCATTATTCACAACAGCCAAAACCTGGTCAAAGGCCAAATGTCCATCAGCAGTAAGATGGATAAATTATATTCTATAATGAAATACTCCATAGAAAGATAAATAAATAGATATACTTAGTAACATAGAAGAATTTCAAAAATGCCATGTGAAGCAAAAGCAATGGGGGAGGGAGTTGTGTGGTTATATTTATATAAAGTTAAAAAATCAAGCAAAACTAAAACATAAAGTTAAGGATAGTGGTTACCTTTAGAAGAGAGAATTCACTGAGATGTACAGTTATAATTGCATTTTTCAAAGTATAATGTTAAACATTTAAAAATATGTTAAGAATTATTAACAATGGCAATTAGGAAATCACTGGATTTCTCAGAACATTTTCAATAGAGTAATTTGGTTAAAAGAAAGATTTTAAGTTTTTATAAAAGGTGAAAGTGAGAAAGAAGCAGAGGCAGTTGGTAGGTAAAGGTTCAAAAGATGGAAGCTACTTAGATAGGCTGGGACCGAACCCTTTGCTGGAGTGCCTGTACCTGGACAAAGGTCTCCTGGAGCAACAGAACACAGGAAACTATAAGGGACTAAAAATAACTACATGCACGTGCAATTAGTCACAAAAGGGCCAAAACCCACTCCCACTTGTGAGATGCCAGGCACAAAAGCAGGACACATGACGCTTACACACAGCACCACCAATGAGGTGGGCAAACCACCAAAGTCTCCCTTCCAGCTTGAGCCAACTGTCTATCCCTACCCTCATAGCCCATTTAAGAACCTCCAGCCTGCCCTCCTTGGGAAGCCTGCAAGGATACCTGTCACTTGTTTTTAAGTACCTATAGCAATTGATACCTCTTACTGATTGCTACTGATTAGAGTCCAAGGACCTGAGTCAGTAATCCATTCACTAATAAGTGATTCCAATGTATGGATGTGAGAGTTGGACTGTGAAGAAAGCTGAGTGCCAAAGAATTGATGCTTTTGAACTGTGGTGTTGGAGAAGACTCTTGAGAGTCCCTTGGACTGCAAGGAGATCCAACCAGTCCATTCTAAAGGAGATCAGTCCTGGGTGTTCTTTGGAAGGACTGATGCTGAAGCTGAAACTCCAATACTTTGGCCATCTCATGCGAAGAGTTGACTCATTGGAAAAGATTCTGATGCTGGGAGGGATTGGGGGCAGGAGGAGAGGGGGAGGACAGAGGATGAGATGGCTGGATGGCATCACCGACTCAACGCACATGAGTTTGAGTGAACTCCGGGAGTTGGTGATGGACAGGGAGGCCTGGCGTGCTTCGATTCATGCAAAGAGTCCGACACGACTGAGTGACTGAACTGAACTGAACTAAACTGAATGTAAACAATGGTAACCATATCTGTTTATGTGCACATTAAATATGCTGATTATTCCA
The DNA here is from genome assembly GCF_027580195.1 of Bos mutus. Lineage (NCBI taxonomy): Eukaryota > Metazoa > Chordata > Mammalia > Artiodactyla > Bovidae > Bos > Bos mutus. The sequence goes on along the minus strand of NC_091620.1, from coordinate 63,395,636 downwards.
TTGTTAATTTCACTTGAGTACAAATTTTCACAACATCATTCTGGTTCTTATTGTTTAACCATAGTAACCATAAACTCAATAATGAACATCCATAATTCTATTCACAAAAATAAACAATTTCAGTTTTGACAATATAAATGGGTAATTTTGAAGGAAAAATAATTTTAACTTCAAATAATATATCTGGCTTAAAAATTTGGTTTTGAAAAAGAATATTGAAATGGAATATTGAGTTTTAATCAATGTACTTAAAGTTCATCTCAAGTTGCAACAACAATCTATCTTCAGTATTCCTATTCTATTTTTCACATTCTGAGTGAGATGACTCAGCAACACCTATTGTAACTAAAACCATAATATAAATAGAGGATAAAAATACACTCACTTATAAAAGTTAATGCCGAGGTAAATGGAACAAAACAAATTTTCATTAAAGAAAGCAATTAATAAGAACTTTGCTGTGTTCATAAGTCTGATTTCCTCACTAGAATTAGCTATTCAGGCTTCCATTTTGGAACTTGCTTACTTTCTTTTTATACAACACAAAAGCCATTATCATTTAATTAAACTATTCTATTAAATAGCTGACCTTTCACTTCAGAAGACTTTTGGTGCTAAATTTGATCCAAATTCCAAGTGAAAAGCACCCTCAGCTGAAGGCAGTGGTATGTTTGTGAGTTTCAGAAAATCAGCGAGCTGGCTCTAAACCAGCACTCTGTGCAAAAAGTTTCTCTGCCTGAGTCCACACATCTTAGGGAATGGTACCCTCTGGGAGTGATTACTGCAACACTAATACAGCATCTGCCCGCAATGCGGGAGACCCAGGTTCGATCCCCAGGTCTGGAAGATCCCCTGGAGAAGGAAATGTCAACCCACTCCAGTACTCTTGCCTAGAAAATTCCATGGGTGGAGGAGCCTGGTGGGCTACAATCCATGGGGTCGCAAAGAGTCGGGCACGACTGAGTGACTTCACTTTGACTTTTTTTTTGAAGTCACAAACTGGACAGTGTTAAATTCCATGGTCGCAAAGCTATTCAAGAAATATTTTGAAATACTGATTAAATTTTGAATTTTGCAGAATCATAATTTATGAAGTTGTTCTCCAAATGAAAGTCTATATTATATGCATTTTGAAAATTTACCAAAAATATAAACCTAATACAAGAACAAACCTTTTTGATTGCTATAAGATTGTTAAGATTATGTCAGAGGGCTTGATCATTTTCCTAGCTATTGATACACATTGCCAGGTTTCTTCCCAAAGCAAGAGTATTGGGTTCTTTTCTGTGTGCTAGATTCTGTTTTACTTGGATATTTTTATGGAAGAGCATTTTACAGTATATTTATAATGTTAAGATGAGGCCATTGCCATAATACATTAATGTATTCATCTCTCAAATACATGAAGCCAAATGGTCTACTTCATTTTTTATCCGTCTGTTGCTTGCAACCAACAACCACTAACTGATATACCACCCCACATGTAGAACACTTCACTTCCAGATAGTGTACATGCCTTTCTATCTCGACCTGAAGCCACAAAGAAATAAAGGTGAAGTAAGGTAAGACCCAGATGGAGAAGGGGGAGCAAGTAAGTATTTGGCTACGGGATTCTACTTTTCTTGTTCTACTTGCACATTTTTCCTGATACCCAGATAGGGGACTGGAAGAAACCTGTGCAGGGCAGCCTTCTACCGGCTTGCATTTCTGCAAAGATTAACAGGGCCTGATAAAGGTAGAGGCAGTATTTCACGCACTCCCTCTGCTCACAGGACTGTAGGTCAGCCCAGAATGCCTGTCCTGGTAACGTGTGGATGACCTTGGATCACACTCTTCTTCCTCTCTCAAGGAAAGCACTGAGGGCTGCCACATGCAAACAAGACAAGCTGTGAATCTCTCTCTAGTGTTACCAGAAGAAGAAAGATGATGAGAAAGTCATGCTTCCACATGTTTCTGTTTTCTAATTCCATTAGATCCCAGATCAAATATCTAAAAACCTGCGCAGAGCATGGTTCCCAGCAGGCTCCTGAGGACAATAAAGACCACCAGTGTAAAAGCGAAGCAGTACTTTGTTTCTCAAAGAAAGTGAGATTAGTAGCTTGCCAGAAAATGGAGTGAAATGGAAATGGAATGGAAAAATACTTATTTTAAAAACAGTAATGCAGAATTTAAATTTCCTATTGCAAAAATCTTGATAAGGCATTGGAAATACCAACTTGAAAAGATGATTTAAAATGAACACAGCAAGTTTTCCTGGTGTAGTAAATAGAATGTCATTGTTCACTTTCTTCCATGGAACAGCTGTATAGGTGAAATGCATTTTAACAGTTCCAGACTGTACCATGTGTGCCTATACCAAGCATACCTAGAAATTTGCATACAGCATTCATTTTCAAAGAATTAGGGAAAAATAAACTAGTAGCTAAGCAGAAGACACAGCTGCTAAATTCAATGAACTAAATAGCTGGTGTGAATCTTTAAGTGCATACAAAAGAGGCATTAAAAGATTCCTAACACACAAGGATACTCAGGGTGTCAAATATTTATGTTTTTTTTCCTTCACCAAAGCCCCAAAATTTTATGCAAAACTTTTATTTGAATTTCAGGCAAAATTTTAAAAGCATTTTGTTTTTAAAAAACAATCACCAATCTGTTCCTACAATCTGTAAGGGAGAAAAACACAAAAACTTGTCTGAACTTTGATCTGTGTTGTCAATAATCCCTGAATCCTGCAGGATATACTGAATTCAAAAATTTTCTACCCAATCCATCAAAACAGGTTGCAGATAATAATTTATATTTACTTTTTTTCTCACACCTGAGCATAAACCCTATGAGGGCAGAGATTATTTGTCATGATTGTACTCAAGGCCAGACACATACACCTCTTTAGTCAATACACACATAACTGTTCACATTGAGAAAAAAAATTACATGATGGAGGAAAAGCCTTTTTTGCAGGCCTTAGGAAGCATCACTACAAACAAAGCTATTGGAAGTGATGGAATTCCAATTGAGCTATTTCAAATCCTAAAAGATGATGCTGTGAAAGTGCTGCACTCAATATGAAGGAGTCTTTGGGCCTAGAAAAGAAAACAGTGGTCTCAAAGGCCCTTGCTGAATCATCTAACTGCAGAGAAAACAAAACCCAACTTTAGGTCCCGCCCTGATGCTCCAGGCCAGTTGTATCTACCTGGACATATTTCCCCTGCCCAGAAACCTTCCATCCCCTACATCAGCCAGGGACTTATCACCCCCTGCCCAGGGGACTTATCACTCCTTGCCCAAAACCTCCCACCCCCTGTTCAACTACAAATGCCATCTCAACTAAAGAATACCCAAAACGTCCCACCTAACATTTCCCTTAACATCTCCACAAACCTCCCTTTAAATATGAAGCCTCCTTGATCCCTCTCAGCCTGGTCATTAGGCTGACTGTCACCCCTCCTTGCCTGACTAAAGGTAACCTACCTACATTGAGGTCGTCTCTCCTTTTCAGCCTCGGCTGGAACTATACCTTACATTTTCGGTGCCAAAACCCGGGAGATGGCAAGGCACTTGTGTGTGTGTCTCTCTCTCACTCTCCCTCCCTCTCGTTGTTTTCCCTTTTCCCAGAGTCTGGGAGCGTGAACACCTGCCAAGCTCACTTTCTGCCAGGGCTCATAAGTGCCTTTGTAAGCGGTACAAACCTCGTCCTAAGGTTTTCTTGGTGCTTTGCCTACCCCCAGGCCTCCAGCTCTATCCCCTTTCTCTCTCTCTCTGACGACCTCAGGAACAAGGAACTCTTGCCATTCGACCACTCTACATGCAACACTCCACTCAAGCCGGCCCCTAGATTAAGGTAAGATCCAGACGGTGTTTTAGAGACACCCTAGAACTCAGTCCTCTCTGGGCCCCGGGGACCCCCGGCCTAAGGCCAATATGTAGGCGATGGTGGGGATGCTCCACCTCGACACAGAGCTCTCTTCTTATAACTCCTATTGAGACCACGGGTGATGACTTGAACTCCCAGTAGGAACCTCTGCTTGCCTTTCAATTATGGGGTCTAGCCAGTCTGTCCCAAAAGAATTCCTTCTGGCCTGTGTTCTCAAAAATCTCAAACCACTCTTACTGAACTCAAAGCTAACCGCTTAAAACCACTCTGTATACAGATCTGGCCTCAATACCAATTAGACAATCAAGACTGCTGGCCTGAATTCGGCACATTTGACTTTAACATTCTTCAAAATCTCACTGACTTCCTTAAACGGAATGGCAAGTGGTCGGAGGTCCCATATGCCCAAGCCTTTTGGGCCCTTCGGAGCAGGCCCTCCCTATGCAAGGGCTGCTCCACCCAGGAGGTCCTTCTATGCACCTTGCCTCCCAAGCAAAGGGGCTCCTCTTCAACTAACCGCCAATAGCAACCTTCTGCACCCCCAGAGTTCAACCCTATGGAGGAGCCGCCTCGCTACTGCCACCCTGCCAACCCTCTCCTTCCCCCTCATCCAACTCACCTACTGACTCTGAAACCTCTCCTGACTCTCCCTCAACCCCGCTACCCCATCTCTCCGACTCCCCCTCCCCCCTTCCCTCCCCTCCCTGCCACAGAGAGGTGGCAGGACCAGAGGGCCCCACCCGAGTCCATGTGCCATTTTCATTGTCAGACATGAGCCAGATAGAAGAAAAATTAGGATCATTTTCTGAAAATCCTACCAGACACAGAAAAGAATTCCTGAGACTCTCCCAGGCCTATAACCTCACGTGGAGTGACATATGCTGCTGCTGCTGCTAAGTCACTTCAGTCGTGTCCAACTCTGTGTGACCCCATAGACGGCAGCCCACCAGGCTCCGCCATCCCTGGGATTCTCCAGGCAAGAACACTGGAGTGGGTTGCCATTTCCTTCTCCAATGCGAGAAAGTGAAAAGTGAAAGTGAAGTTGCTCAGTCATGCCCGACTCTTTGCAACCCCATGGACTGCAGCCTACCAGGCTCCTCCATCCATGGGATTTTCCTGGCAAGAGTACTGGAGTGGGGTGCCATTGCCTTCTCCAGGAGTGACGTATATTATATCCTAAATGCCACTCTCACCCCAGATGAAATGGACCGTATCTGGCAAGCAGCGAAAGCCCATGCCAATCACTTACATAACCAAGACTGGGATAGCCCAGTTGCTGATGAGGTGGTGCCTCAATTAGATCCCCACTGGACTTACCAGCCCAGTGACACAGGTATCAGGAGATTCAATCATATGATTACCTGCCTTCTAGAAGGAATGCAGAAAAATATTCATATCCATGTCAATTATGATAAAGTCAGGGAAATCACCCAAGGGGCAGACAAAAATCCAGCCTTATTCTTGGCACACCTCACAGAAACAGTCCAGAAGTATACCAACCTAGATATCACTACTCTTGCTGGGTTACTCTACCTTCATGTTCAGTTCATCAGCCAGTCTGCCCCTGATATTAGATGTGAGCTTAGACAACTAGAAAAGGGCCCTGAGACCCTCCAAAGAGACCTTCTAGAAGTAGCCTTAAAGGTGTTCAATAATAGAGAAGAGGAGGCTAAGAGAGAAAAAGACCATGAGAGAAAAGCTAAATATGCCTTTTTGGTGGCAGCAATTAAAGGAAGAGATCAGCCTGGCCCAAGTCATCCCAGACCAGGACTTAAGACCACCCCCCACTGCTCTGAACCCTGCTTCTGATGCAGCCAGTCAGGACACTGGGCAAAGGATGCCTGAACCCATGGCCCCCCACAAAAGCGTGCCCAACCTGTGGTCAATGGGGAGACTGGAAGATGGACTGTCCCCAGGGATGCCCTGGCACCCCTGGGGAGGTCCCCATCTCCCAGACCTGGAGAGTGGAATGTCCACAGGGATGCCCTAGTGCCTCTGGGGAAATCACCACTTCTCCCCAGAACCCCAGCCCAACCCTACAAAAGTTGTTCCAATAACGGGGCCTGGGTTCCAGCCCCCCAGCCTGTGTCCCGGACATGAGCTCAGAACTTAGGGTAGACGGGGTACTGGCTGGGAAAAAGACCTCCTTTATAGCAGACACTGGAGCTGCTTTCTCTCTCTTAACTTCCTACTCTGGCCCAACTCAAAACTCAGAACTCACAATCAAGGGGGTCTCTGGAGTTCCCGTAAGGCCAAAAATCAGCCCTCCATTACTCTGTTAATTTGGAAAATCGACCCTCATACACTCATTCCTCATAATGCCTCATAATACCCCAATGGCACTCCTAGGGAGAGATTTGTTATCCAAATTGGGGGTCTTTATTACCATACCCCTCTCAATGCAGTCTCTATATTCTGCATGCAGATAACACCTGGACTGTCCCTATCCCTCACCCCTGACCCTCCCTTGGATCTACCCGCCTGAGACCCCCAAGTCTGGGACATTGACCACCCATCCATAGCCAAACATCATCCCCCAGTCCACATTACCCTAAAGGACCCCTGGACTATAATCACCCAACAACAGTACTATCTCACCCTGGAGGCCCACAAGGGACTTAAGCCTATCATAGACCGTCTTCTTCGAGCCTCTATCTTAATTCCTACACATTCACCACACAACACCCCTATTCTGGCAGTAAGGAAGGGACCAAACTCTTGGAGACTGGTCCAGGATCTTCAAAAAATCAATGAGGCCATCACGCCAAGATTCCCAGTAGTCCCTAATCCTTACACCCTCCTGTATGCCATACCTCCAACTGCAACCCACTTCATGGTATTAGATCTCAAAGACGCCTTTTTCACCATCCCCCTCCACCCCCTCTCCCAACTCCTTTTCACCTTCACCTGGCAAGACCCCGAGACTCAAGTTTCCCAACAACTAACATGGACAGTTCTCCACCAGGGGTTCAGAGACAGCCCCTACTTTTTTGGACAGGCTTTACAAAAGGACCTACAGACACTTGACCTAGCCCCAAGTCATCTCCTCCAATATGTAGATGACCTCCTCCTTTGTAGCCTAACCTGAAAACTCTGCTTCCAACATACTGCCAAACTCCTTGGGGCCCTGGGATCCTCGGGTTATTGGGTGTCCCGATCCAAGGCCCAAGTAGTACAGACAAATGATACCTACCTGGGGCTCTCCACATCCCACCAACATATAACTATTCCCCCAGATAGAATCCAGGCCTTGATTAATTGTCCACTTCCAAAAACAAAAAGGAAACTCCTGTCTATCCTCAGCCTCCTAAACTTTTTCCGTATCTGGATCCCTAACTTCTCCCTCATTGCAAAGCCGCTCTATAAGACAACTAAAGGATGTCAGGATAAGCCTCTCTTTAACCTCTCCTTGCTGGCCAATCCTCTTCGCTAGCTCACCCAGAGCCTCCTCCAAGTGCCAACTCTCCACCTGCCAGATCACACCAGACCATTCTTTTTTTTTGCCCATTCCAACCAAGGACAGGGCCTGGGACTTCTATGTCAGCGGGCCAGAGACATCTGGGCTCCCATAGCCTATCTGTCAAGCAGCTTGACATGGTAACCAAGGGGTGGTCTCCCTGTATACAGGCCACGGCTGCTATTGTAGCCTTCGTACCCAAAGCAAATAAACTCTCTAGGCATGCCCCTTTAACAGTCTGTTCTCCACACACCTTCCGAGACTTACTATCACATCGGGCTTTCCTCTCCTTTCCCGCTTCCAGGGTACAGGTCCTACATGACTTTCTCCTCAACCCTCAGCTCTCATTCTCCCCCTGCTCTCCCCTTAACCCTGCCAGCTTATTACCCATGTCCTCTACAACAGACCCTCTCCTACATAGCTGCAACCTAACAGTAGATCTTACCCAAAACCCCTTCCAACATTTAACAGATCAGCCCATCCTAGACCCAGACACCCCACACTGGTTCATTGATGGCAGCTCTCAAAAATCCCCACCCTCTGCGGCAGGATATGCCATAATCCAGGGGGTCCTTTGTCACAGTCATGAAACCCAGACAATTGAAGCTTCACCTCTGCCGCATCACACCACCTCCCAACAGGCAGAACTGATAGCTCTCGCCATAGCGTTGACTCTGGCTAAAAATCTAAGGGTTAACATCCACACAGACTCCAAATATGCCTATAACATACTTCACTCAAACATCCTAATATGGAGAGAAAGAGGTTTCCTAACCCAAAAGGGATCCCCCATTATTAATTCAAACCTGATCCACAAGCTTCTAGAGGCAGCACTCTTACCAAACAAAGCCGCCATCCTCCACTGTAGGGGACATCAAAAGGGAAGTCTCATTTCAGCCTACAACAATGCTGCAGACCAGAAGGCAAAGGAGATAGCCTTGTCCCATCCCTCCGTCCAGTCCCCTGTCATCTTAGACCTGACTCCATTTGACCCTCCAACTACCAGAGAAATCCTCTATCTACACTCATTTTTTCATCCCTCATCCAAGACACTCCAGCAGTTCCACTGTAACCACTTCCCCATATCCACTGCTGACCAATAATATTTAGATAACCTTACCCGCTCCTGTCAGACATGTCAACGTACTAATCCCAATTCCAACCTTAAACCTACATCCTTTCCAACCCATCAAATGCGAGGCAGCCTCCCAGCACAGGCTTGGTAGATGGACTTTACTCATATGTCCCCGGTTCAGAGAGTCAGATACCTCCTGGTCCTTGTGGACAATTTTCCGGGATGGGTAGAAGCATTTCCCACTACAAACAAAAGAGGCCCAAATCCTCCTCACAGAAATTATCCCCAGGTTTGGCCTGACTTCATCCCTACAATCTGATAATGGCCCATAATTTACATCCTAGGTCACCCAACAACTTGTCCAATTCTTACAGATACCCTGGAAATTTCACATTCCATATCATCCCCAGTCCTCAGGAAAGGTAGAAAGGATGAATGGAATAATCAAAGAAACTCTTACCAAACTAACCCTCAAGGTACATCTGGATTGAATTAAACTTTTGCTGATTGTTCTCCTCAAAGTGCGGGCTTTGACCAGAAAGCCCCTGGGCTCAAAGGCTGAGCCCCTTTGAGGTGATGTACGAAGGCTCATGCTCCCTCCTGGACTCCCCCCTGAACCTCCTCCCATACCAAGCTTCTTACACTCCCATCTGCTGGCAGAACTCTGCAATGCCCTCTGGAAATACATCAACCACAACTTGCCCGCACCTGACCCCCAAGCCTCCCTGCCCCCTTTACAAACTGGGGACATGGTCTATCTGTCTGATAATCCCCAGGGTGACCTAACCCCAAAGTGGCAGGGACCGTTCAAAATCATCCTCCTTACCCCAACTGCAGCTAAACTCGAGAAGGTCACCTCCTGGGTACACCTCTCTCGCCTAAAATGGGTCACCTCCGATCCTGTGCTGCCTTCCTTAACTGACCCCATCAGGTCTCACTCACAGGACCCACCTCCTTAAAAATCACCTGGCGACAACCTCTGTCGACCATTCAAGAAGACATGAATGACCTGGACCCTCTTCAACCTACAGCTGTTCCTGACCCAACTACTACAAGACCTCTGGATCAGTGCCCCAACAGGAAACTCCTTTGAAGACCTGACAACACTGGTGTCTCAACTGTGCTTCAGGGAACCTTCTACAACCTGACTCCAGACTAAATTGATTTCTTTACTTTCATTCTACATCCTAATGAACACTGTTCCTCCTCAGATTCAAGCAACCACCAACTTGGGGCCTTCTGCCCCTCGTCCTGACTGGCTTCTCCCCATCTCTCTAACCATAACTGCACTCTTAATCTTAGTCCTTGCTATAGGCCTAGTAACTGTCTCCCCTCAGGACTGGTTACCTATCCTTCGTCTCTTCATCGGTATCACCTACGTTGTTAGCTGTGTTCTATTCCTAGGGTGCTATCTCCTCCGCATTATCTAATAGACTCATGATTCCCCTGTTCCTTATCCTTGCTGCACTCCCCAGCCTTCTGGCTAGTCCCTGCCCCTGCTCAGACATTTTTTCCTATGTTCATTCCTCATGTTATAATATGGCTCCAAGACCATGCACCATGAAACTCGGGGTGGGGTGGGGGGCAGTCCAAATCCCTACTCACTGTTAAAGTACAAAAGAGAGTGAGTTTCATGAGCACCAGCCCTAAGCCAAATGGAAGAAACATGTTTCTATCCCATTACCCACTAGGGGTACTCAGACGGGGGCGGGGTACTAGGCAAAAATCAGGAAAAGAAATAAGAACAAGTCATAAAGAATATAATTTCCTGGTTACAGGCAACCCCTGAGTCTTATAAACACCTAGACCTCCTTTCCCAATTATGGCCTCTCCTAAAACCTGCCTCTGGCAACCAACACCTTACCCGCCTTCTCAACTCTTCTTTCCAGTTCCTCCAGTACACACAACACACATCCCAGTGTTGGATAAGCATGTCACTGTCTCCCTCACCACACATAGCAATTCCTTTATCTTCAACCTGACTGTTACAGGACAACTATACCTCCCCTTCCCAACAAAAAATCACACAACTCATTGCACCAGTCTCTGACAATGTCCTACTCTCAGCCTCTTCAAACCTAACCTGTATCAACTACTCTAGTCCCAACTACACTGGTCTTATAAACTCCGCTCCCTCCTTCTGTTCCACTTGGGTTCTCTGGAACAGCACAAATAATTGCACCAATCCAGGAATCTTCATTCTCTGCAAGACCTATGCATATTCATGTCTCCCCCTTAACCCCCCTAGACCTTGCATCATGGTCTTCCTGACCCCGGGCCTAACATTCCTCAAAGAAGAAGAGATAGAACAAATAGTCTACCCCCAAGAGGAACTTTCCCACAGGAAAAAACAAGCTGTCATAGCCCCGTTCCTGATTGGGACTGGCATAGCAGCAGCCCTAGGCACCGGGATTGGGGGGATCTCAACCTTGGCCCATTTTTACAAGCTGTCCCAAGAACTTAAAGAGGATATGGAGCAGGTAGTGGAGTCCTTCATTTTGGTCCAAAGACAAATTAACTAATTAGCTTCTGTGGCCCTAAAAAATAGATGAGCCCTGGATCTTCTCACCACGGAAAAGGGAGGGACCTGCCTTTTTCTAGGAGAGGACTGCTGCTATTTTGTAAATGAAACGGGCAGAGTCAAAGAACTTAGAGACAGAATTGAACACTGCAGAAAAGAGTTACAAAACCTTTACACTTCCCAAAACCTGTTCCAACTGGCCCTCCCTTGGTTGCTTTCTTTCTTGGGACCATTGGTATTTATCATTTTATTCCTCTTATTTGGACCCTGTCTCTTCAATCTCTTTCAAAGGTTTCTCCAAGAATGGATTCGGGCCATCTCTCGAGACCAGGTCAAGACCCTTCTTCTTCTCGAAAGTTTCAGCCCAACCTCAGGAAAAAGAGACCCTGGGCCCTAGGACGATCCTCCGTTCCAGACCCAGAACCATCATCTCATCCAACAGGAAGCAGCCAGAGAGATATGGTGCCCTTTTCCCCATTTTTTATGATTTCAGGGTCTGGAATGAAGGAGTCTTTGGGCCTAGAAAAGAAAACAATGGTCTCAAAGGCCCTTGCTGAATCATCTAACTGCAGAGAAAACAAAACCGAACTTTAGGTCCCGCCCTGATGCTCCAGGCCAGTTGTATCTACCTGGGACTTGTTTCCCCTGCCCAGAAACCTTCCACCTCCTACATCAGCCAGGGACTTATCACCCCCTGTTCAACTACAAATGCCATCTAAACATCACCCAAAATGTCCCACCTGACTAATGTTTCCCTTAACATTTCCACAAACCTCCCTTTAAATATGAAGCCTCCCTGACCACTGTTGCACTCAGCCTGGTCGTTAGGCTGACTGTCACCCCTCCTTGCCTGAATAAAGATAACCTACCTCCGTTGAGGTCGTCTCTCCTTTTCTGCCTCGGCCCGAACTGTACATTACACAATATGCCAGCAAATTTGGAAAACCCAGCAGTGGCCACAGGACTGGAAAAGGTCAGTTTTTATTTCAGTCCCAAATAAAGTCAATGCCAAAGAATGCTCAAAGTACCACACAATCGAACTCATCTCACACGCTAGCAAAGTAATACTCAAAATTCTCCAAGCCAGGCTTCAACAATACATGAACTGTGAACTTCCAGATGTTCAAGCTGGTTTTAGAAAAAGCAGAGGAACCAGAGATCAAATTGCCAACATCTGCTGAATCATTGAAAAAGCAAGAGAGTTCCAGAAAAACATCTATTTCTGCTTTATTGACTATGCCAAAGCCTTTGACTGTGTGGATCACAATAAACTGTGGAAAATTCTGAAAGAGATAGGCATACCAGACCACCTGACCTGCCTCTTAAGAAATCTGTATGCAGGTCAAGAAGCAACAAATAGAACTGGACATGAAACAACAGACTGGTTCCAAATAGGGAAAGGAGTACATCAAGGCTGTATATTGTCACCCTGCATATTTAACTTATATGCAGAGTACATTATGAGAAACGCTGGGCTGGAGGAAGCACAAGTTGGAATCAAGATTGCCAGGAGAAATATCAATAATCTCAGATATGCAGATGATACCACCCTTATGGCAGAAAGCAAAGAACTAAAAAGCCTCTTAATGAAAGTGAAAGAGGGGAGTGAAAAAGTTGGCTTAAAGCATAACATTCAGAAAACCACGGAGAAGGCAATGGCCCCCCACTCCAGTACTCTTGCCTGGAAAATCCCATGGATGGAGGAGCCTGGTAGGCTGCAGTCCATGGGGTCACTGAGAGTCAGACACGACTGAACGACTTCACTTTCACTTTTCACTTTCATGCATTGGAGAAGGAAATGGCAACCCACTCCAGTGTTCTTGCCTGGAGAATCCCAGGGATGGGGGAACCTGGTGGGCTGCTGTCTATGGGATCGCGCAGAGTCGGACACAACTGAAGTGACTTAGCAGACAGCATATTAAAAAGCAGAGACATTACTTTGCCGACAAAGATCCATCTAATCAAAGCTGTGGTTTTTCCAGTGGTCATGTATGGATGTGAGAGTTGGACTGTGAAGAAAGCTGAGCACTGAAGAATTGATGCTTTTGAATTGTGGTGTTGGAGAAGACTCTTGGACTGCAAGGAGATCCAACCAGTCCATTCTAAAGGAGATCAGTCCTGAGTGTTCATTAGAGGGACTGATGTTGAAGCTGAAACTCCAATACTTTGACCACCTGATGCAAAAAGCTGACTCATTTGAAAAGATCCTGATGCTGGGAAAGATTCAAAGTGGGAGAAGGGGACGACAGAGGATGAGATGGTTGGATGGCATCACCGACTCAATGGACATGGGTTTGGGTAGGCTCCAGGAGTTGGTGATGGACAGGGAGGCCTGGCATTCTGCAGTCCATGGGGTGCAGAGTTGGACACGACTGAGCAACTGAACTGATATCTCGTGGAGAGGAACTATACATAAGTATTTAACATTTAGCATACAGGGTTCATTTGAGTCAGGCCAAGTACCTAAACTGGATTTATCCCTTGTAATTCTCAGCACTTGGGTAAGATTTGAGGGGGTCCAGAGGCAGCCTTTGGTGAGAAGCTGGGTGGGCAGGAGAGACCATGGATTGGAAAGAGGACTGTTCACAGGGATGAGAAGCTGCGAGTTGTAATAGACACATCCCTACCCTGATGCTTTTAGTCTAGTAGGTCCACACCACTCACTGAATATAGCTTCTAGAGACTTAAAGGATAACTGACACATCCCATCACATTCAATACACCCCTAAAACTATTGTGTAAGACCCATTCATTATTCAAAATTAGTCTGGTACTGGGCAGAGAGTGGCATATAAAGCAAGATCGTCACTCTTGGGGAACTTGTATTCTGATCATTGGTAGTTTGGTGCAGAATTGAAGAGGCCTATCCCCAAACCTGATGAAAAAAACAAACAAAAACAAAACAAAACAAAAAATAGCAAATAACAATCAGTACTGATGATTGGAAAGAATCCAAAACTCAAAACTTACCCTTGGAGAAATGTTATCTAAAACCAGATCAATTTGGAACTAAGGTGGAAAAAAATGCCAGAAATCAACATGCCTCTTGGGAAAACAGTACAGTGGGCTAAAGAAGGAAGACAACTTTTTGAAGGAAAAAAACCCCAAAACATTAATGCTACTTTGAGGGACAAGACTGGGTACATGGCAATCTGTGATAAAAACAAAGTATACCCCAGGAGGAATTCTTCTTCGGTACAGTCAGCGGACAGAGACTTGACCTGGGCTGAGAGAATCACACAGATCCTGTTCTTTACAAATTTTTACCAGGAGAAGAAAAGCAAAGATTGTATAAGCAAAAACATTTTAAGGATAATGTTCTTGATAGCACACACAAGCTTGACCAGAGGGAGGCGAGAATAGTGAGAGGAAGGCAAAGCCTGAAGCCATCGGAAGCTTGTGCATCAGATCAGAATGAGAGCCCTTAGGGGAAGACATGGGACTCAAGTCAGGGGGTCGGGGGGCATTGTGTGGATGTGGAACATAATTTCAGGATAAAGGGACACGGCGGACCTGATTTAGCTGTTCAGGACTGAGTCCCCTTCCTTCCCCAGGCTCTCAGGCTTTGGTGTTGATGTATATTTATACCAACAGAGCCCCCAAATTAAACTGATTTAATGATAACAATGAATTTTTAAAAAGTAACTAAAATTCTTCTCATTACTGCGTTTACTTGTCATAAAAATTAACCATTTTAGGACTGTTGAAGTCTGTAAAATCTAAGAAATGCTTCTTAGTCAGGCATATTTTACAAACCTATTAAAGAAAAAAATGACATCTCAACTGCATTCATGTGAATTGCTAATGCTTCATTAATGATGCTCAAATGCAATGATCACTGGGTGAACAAAGCTGTGGGGAATTTTTAATCTCAACAGTCATTATTGTTTTAAGTCATTTGTTTGTTTATGGTGACTAACTGTATACTTATTATTATATAAAAGTCTATTTCTGTGGTGCAAAAAGCTGTTTTCCAATTATAAGCAATCTAATAAATGAATCTGAATAGTTTGATAATAAAGTAAGCAACCAGTGATTCATTTTTTATGCAACTTACTGCTTCACTGCAGTGATAAACACCACTGTTCAGAAATACTTGTAGAAGAAGTTTTTTAGACCCAGGATTATTAATTTTTTCAGAAAACAGCAGGTTGACTCTACTTATAACTCAATAAAACCAAAATAAGCTGCTTTATTTACTTAATTGGAACAAAGATCCCCAAAGCCAGGGTTTATGATTAGATGATTAAAATAACTCTCCATTCCACTGCATTGTCAGAGGGTATTCATTTAATTCTGTTACTTTTGAGTACATGAAACCTGTACAAGAGAACACTGTCCCTTGTTTTTCCACATTTTCTCTTTTGGAGATTGAGAAAAACTGTTGCTGGCTTTCTTTAGCCCTTAGTTATTAAATCTTTAAGCTAAGGTCAGAGCTAATGCTCCAAGTACTCATTAATTCAAACCGGAATGCTTCATGTTTGGGTAGCTTCTTATTCAGTATATTATTATCATGAGTGTGTTTGGATGTATGTGTGTGTAAATAGAGTATTTTTAAAAAAGACTCATCTGATAATTGGAGGGTTGCTTAGACTCTGAAGATAAGTTTCAAGTATTGTGAAGTTATAGAAGAGGTCAACATTTACATATTAATGTGGAAAGATGTACTGTTAAGAAAGCAAATTGCAGAATAATATTATGGTATCTTCTATTTGGATTTGAGTATCATTAAAGACTATGACTCCTCTAGGAAAAAACCACCTGCTTACATTTTCTAGAAGGATACCCTGCAAAGTGCTACTGACAAGAGAACTGGAAATCAGGAATAGAAAGAAGGTTCACCTCTCACTGTACATCCCAGACTCCCAGTCTCTGTTTCTTCCTACCTCTCAGTCTACGCATTGCCAGTTCCCTTGACTTGTCCCTCCTACAGTACTCACAGCCGAAATGCTGGCAACCCGCAGAACCTCTCCTACACTCCCTTCTCTTCTCCATTCTCCAATAACGACCTCATTTAGGATGATGGCTTTCAATATCATCAAAAACTGATGAATCTCCAGTCAAAATTCCTATGCCCTACCTCTTTCTGGAAATCTTGAACCATATAGCACATTGGTCCCTTAATATAGGCACAGAGTTGATGAATGGCATCTCAAATTTAATTTGACAAAAAAAAATTCTTGTTTTTATCTCTGAATCTTTTTCAGTTAAATAAAGTAAAACATTATTCCTCCAGGTGATTAAGTCACAATCCAGGAATTCCTCTTTTCCTACCCTTCCTATTCCTCTATCCTTCATTCCTCTTTTTCCTTTACACTGAATATTCAGTTTATCAAGGAGTCTTCTAGTGTTCTGTCTGAAACATCCCTGATCTATCCATTTCCTTCTATCTCTTTGACTACAGTCCACATATAAGCAACTCTCACATCCCACATGAACTTCTTATAGGACTACTGCTTCTTTTCTAGTTTCCCTATAATCCATTTCCCCCGTGGTAGCCAGAATGACCCAAGTTGTTTTCGTTTTCCCCTTCTCTACTTAATATATGCCAATGGCTTCCCTTTGCTCCTAGAACAAGTTACACTGGGTAGAAAGATCTACTGTTTGGGCTTTGCCTACCTCTGTGACCTCATCTCAGGTTGCTCCACCCCTTTCCCACTAAGTTCATTACACGGCTTTCTTTTGGTTCCTCAACGAGACCCAGTGTGCACCCACTTTCGCACTTTCTCACTAACTGTTCCTTCTGTCCAAATCTCCTTCCCCTGAATTCTCAAATGGCTTATTTTTTCCTGTAACAGAGACTGATACTCAGAAGTGGAGTGCTGCCATTATGAAAGCCTAAAATATGGTACTGGCTTAGCAGTGTGATAGCAGGAATAAAGGACACAGACACTGCAAGCGAAAAAATCTGGTGACTCTTGTTCTGCTGCTGCAAAACTTTTGGTTACAGTATCTCCCAGGATAGGGCCTCCCAGGTAACTCAGTGGTAAAGAATCCACCTGCCAATGCAGGAGACACAGGGGATGCATGCAGGTTTGACCCCTGGGTTGGGAAGATCCTCTAGAGAAGGAAATGGCACCCCACTCCAGTGCTCTTGCCTGGAAAATCCCATGGATAGAGGAGCCTGGTGGGCTACAGTCCATGGGGTCCCAAAGAGTCAGACATGACTGAGTGACTGAACATGTGCATCTGCATGCACACACATGCACACACACACACACTCACACATATCTCCTGCAATAATTCAGAAGGCAAATCATATGCCTACATGTCTACATTCCAGGAAAAGAGGCTAAACAGAAAGCCAGAATATCACCATGTAGCTGCAGCTCCTTGCCACTTTCTGACAAGTTATTACAAAAGAGAAATGATATCAGGCAAGAACTGTCCAGTTTATAAGAGGTCTGGAGCTTGACAAGGTTGGAAAAACTTAACTTACGTATGCACTCTCAAATATCAGGAGCTAAGACTGTTTTCACTCATATTCTTTTTCAAAAACCTTACATAAATCCAAACAGAGTAATAAAGCAGTGATTCTCACGCAGGGACATTTTGCTTCCCCAGGGAACACTCAGCAATGTCTAGTGACACTTTTGGCTAGGACAACTGAGACAGTGATACTGGCATCTCCTAGATAGAGACCAGGGATGCTGCTAACATCTTTGAAACCACAGGACAGCCCTACACAATAAAGACTTTACTAAGGCTTCCATAAGCCTCCTGGAAGAAATCACAGGAAGCGAAGTCTTTGACATTGGTTTTGTCAATGATTTTATAAATACAATACCTAAAACACAAGTGACAAAGCTAAAATAAATAAATGGGACCACATCAAACTAAAAAGTTTCTGCACAGCAAAAGAAACAACAAAATGAGGTTATCTCAGAGTGGGGTAAAATATTTGCAAACCACATATCTGATAAGGGCTTACTATCCAAAATATATAAAGAACTCATATAACCCAACAGCAGAAAAAACAACAAAACAAACAGAAAAAAAAATTTAATTTGAAAAATGAGCAAAGGATCTGAATAGACATTTTTCCAAAGAAGACATTTAAATAACTAACAGGTCTATGAAAAGGTACTCAGTATCACTAATCTTCAGGGAAATGTGAATTAAAACTACAATGAGGTATCACCTCACACCTGTCAGAATGGCTATTATCAAAAAGATAAGAAGTGACAAGTGTTGATGAGGCTGTGGGAAAAAGGGAAAACTTGTGCCCTGCTGGTGGGAATGTAGATTGGCACAGCCAGAATGGAAACCAGTAAGGAGGGTCCGCATTAATTAAAAACAGAACTACCGTATGATTCAGCAGTCTTGCATCTGGGTATTTATCTGAAGAAAACAGATCACTAACTCAAAAAGGTAACCACACCCCCTTGTTCACTGCAGCATTATTTACGAGTGGTAAAGAACCCGCCTGCCAATGCAGGAGACGTAAGAGATGTGGATTTGATCCCTGGGTGAGAAAGATCCCCTGGAGGAAGGCACAGCAATTCACTCCAGGATTCTTGCTGGGAGAATCCCATGGACAGAGGAGCCTGGCAGGCTACAGTCCATAGTGTCACAAAGAGTAGACACAACTGAAGCAACTTAGCACACACACAAGACATGGAAATAATCTAAGTGTTCACGGATGGATGGATGGATAAATAAAATGGTATATACACACACATTATATAATGGAATATTACTCAGCCATAAAGAAGAAAATTTTGCCATTTGAAACAACATAAATAAAACTTGAAGTTTTTTATGCTAAGTGAAGTAAACCACACAGAAAAAGATAAATACTATATGATACTATGTGATCTCACATAAATATGAAACCTACTTAAACAAAAGGACTAAATCTTATAATTTTTTTTTCAGCTGAACTCCAAGTATTCCACAAGATTACTTCAGGTCATCCCAAGAGTGCCTCTCCTATAGCACCAAAAGGTAGCTTCAGATTCTGCAAAGCAGGCTTGAGGCAAAAGTAAAAGGACTATTTGCAACTTATCTCATGCTTAATTAATGGATAGATGCCAGAAATATGACAATGAAATAACAAGTGTAAAAATAAACATTTCTTTCACGCATTTCTTTCCAAGACACTTAAAAGTGTAAAGATTTAAATATCTTCTTTCACAGAGAATTAATATATTAAAAGTGTATGTTAGTATATTCTACTTTGAGAGTTGATATAATATACCTTTACATCACTTCTGTATACAGGGCCTTATTTTGTTTTATAATGTGGCTTGGGCAGTGCTATCATGATGCAATAATTTCTAAATTTCTCCCACCAAATTATAACCACTAATACAGTGCTTTTCACATCACATTTCTCATTTGAGTTAAAACGTCAGGCATCAGAAGGAATATGTATTCATTTCAAATTTGTGAGGTCAGAAGCTTTTGAAAATTATGTTTACCTTTTCATGATCTTTACACTTAAACTAATAATTTTCATCTCCAATGGACTTAGTGATAGCCCCTCTTAATATTAAGGTACAAATGTGAGAAGATTTAGCTGGAGGCCATAGTTTAAATCATAAATAGCTCTTAGTTTCTTTGCATGAATTGCACAGAAGAGCTCTAACACAATACACTTCCTGGAAAACATAAAACTCAATTTTTTTTAATGTGGTTAATCTTTAGGCTTAAAAGAAATCCAGAATCAAAACAAGTAAAAAAGACACAAGTCAGGCTAAAGTCACACAGTTTTAAGAGCCCCAGCCCAGGAGTTCAGACATCTGGATTTTTGTTCCATGAGTTCCATTAACTGACAGGGTTGTACTAATTGTGCAGCCAAGTAGACTGTGCTCTGGAAACTCAGGAGCACCATTCATGTGGTCCAAACCTGATCATGTGAACCGTGCCCCTTAGTTTTCTCACCTGCAAAGCAAGACAACTGCAACAGGTATCTTTTAGGCTTCTGAAGTTATAGATTTGCAACCATCTTCTCCATGCATTTTCATTAATTACATATATTAGCTCTGCCCATATTTTCAGAAAAATGCATATACGATTTGGTGATAAATTATTAATAATGTCAACACAACATTTCATCAATCTATTTCACAGAAAGTGAAGCTTGTAAAGGCACATTTTATGAAGACAGTATATGGTAACAAATAAGTTATAGTTTACTGTTATTGATATAATAGTTTTTAATTTAAGGATTCCTATATTTCATTCTTCTATCCCAAGGTGCACAATTTTTACTAACTTCAAAACTAGTCAAGGAAATATATAGTGGTACATACATAAAAATGAAAGTAAAAGTGAAAGTCAGTCATGTCCGAGTCTTTGTGACCCCATGGACTATACAGTCCATGGAATTCTCCAGGCCAGAATACTGGAGTGGGTAGCCTTTCCTTTCTCCAGGGGATCTTCCCAACCTAGGGATTGAACCCAGATCTCCTGCATTGTTCATTGGGGCAGATGCTTTACCAGCTGAGCCACAAGGGAAGCCCATACATAAAAATCGGGAGAAGTAATTACAATATCTAAATAATAGCAAGCAGAGATGATACAGGAAAGAATTTTAGGAATAGCACACTATTACTAGTCATTTATTTACTTTAAAATTGATCAGGTTAAGAATGTTCAAAGAAATAGCTTTATTAGCATCTTTTATTGCTTCTCTCTTATATCCTAAGTCAATGTAAAGAAGGTGGAAAGCAAGTGTATTTTTCCATAGTCTGTCTCTTCACATTTTATTGCCAAGGATAAACTTGAAATTAAATGCTTTTAATATTCTGATAAATATTCATTTATATGATGTTTATAGGTGGTTTCAATTTACTGAAAAGGTACTACAGGACATGCTGAAATTCTTACAGATTTATAAAGTAAGAAAAAGGGTTTTTTAAATAAAAATGAGCCAGTGAAATCTAAATGCTATTGAAGGACCTACTACCCTCAAATCAGATTAGGAGGGTTGGCTTTGGACATGGCTTGAATTGGAAGTGAAGATAAGCAGATGTAAAAGAGTTAGAGAAGAAAATAGAAGATCAATCTGAAAATAAAACTGGCTTTAATAATTCTTTACTTCTTTGAATAGAAGCCTATTAAAACACTTTAGAAAGATTTGACAAATCTTGACAAGATGAAATGTAATTGTTTCCTGCTTAAAACCTAATATTTTAACTATTTTTATAGACTGGGGATGAAAATGGAGATTATTAGGGGCTTCTGCCTCCTTTGCTAATGCATTAGTTATCTATTGCTGAGTAAAAAAAATTACAATACAAAGACACTGGCCAAGGCTGGGTTCTGGCCTGGTGATTCAACTGGGGAAGGATCCATCACTCATGTGGTTGTTGGAAGTATTCACTTCCTTGCAAGTTATAGGATTTATGGAAGCGGACTTGTTTAAAAACCACAGGTGAAGAGAGAAAAAGTCAGCTAGCCAGACAGATTCTAACATAACATAATGTAACATAATCATTAGACTGACATTCCTACACATTTGCTATACTCTATTGGTTAGAACCAAGTAAGTCACGGGTCAAGGAAAAGGAGGTAATTACACCTGGAAACAGAGGTCATAGGGGCCACCTTAGAGTCTTCTTGCCACAGTCCACCCTCTGGAATCAATAATTCACATCTCTTTCCTTAAAAAACTAGGAACAAAACCATCATATGACCCAGCAATACCACTTCTAGGCAGATACCTTGAGAAAACCAAAACTGAAAAAGACACATATACCCCAGTGTTCATTGCAGCACTATTTACAATAGCTAGGACATGGAAGCAATTTAGATGTCCATCAACAGATGAATGGATAAAGAAGCCGTGGTACATATTTATACAGAGGAATACTACTCAGCCATAAACAGGAATGCATTTGAGTCAGTTCTAATGAGGTAGATGAACCTAGAGCCTATTATACAGATTGATGTAAGTCAGAAAGAGAAAAACAAATACTGTATCTTAACATATATATGGAATCTAGAAAGATGGTACTGATGAACCTCTTTGCAGAGCAGCATTGGAGACACAGAGAACAGACTTACAGACAAGGGCAGAGGGGAGGAAGGAGAGGGTGAGACGAATGGGAAGAGCAGCATGGAAGCATATACACTAACATATGTAAAAGAGACAAATGGAAATTTGCTGTATGAACTCAAACTGGGGCTCTGTAACAACCTAGAGGGGTAGGAAAGGGTGAGAAATGAGAGGGAGGTTCAAGTAGGAGGGGAGATATGTATATCTATGGCTACTTCATGTTTGATGTATGGAAGAAATCAAACCAATATTTTGTTTCAATTAAAAAATAAATTTTAAAAATTCACATCTTTTCCACATGCAAAATGCATTTGTCTCTTCTCAAGATTCTCAAGAGTCTCATTGCATTATAGCATCAGCTCAAAGTCTAAAATCTCATCATCTATATTAAGAATTAGGTCCAGGTGCAGATTAGGCTCTTCGGTGTAATCTGTTAAGTATAGCTCCTATGAAACAATTACTCTCCATATTCAGACTTGATCCTTTGTATATTCTATCAGTATTTATTCTAACTGGAATATTTGGTCCATTTCCAGCCAGCAGTGCATACATGTGTTGGTTAAGTTCCTTAATATTCAGGCATGAAAGTGACCTCTGTCAAAGTTGTCTGTCAAAATACTGGATTTTACTCTACCTACACAGGTTCTTTCTACCTCAATTTCTTAGCAGAAGAAATAGCTGGGTCCCATTTATTAGAAGACAGTATCCATGGGAGACTATAGGAAAGATACTAGGTCAGCCAAAACCTTCATCCAAGTTCTTCTGTAAGATGTTACAGAAAAGCCCAAACCAAATTTTTGGCCAGCCCAGTAATGCGGGATCTATGGACCTCTAACTATATTCAACTTTATTCTTGACTAAATCCATCTCTTTGGTTCCTGACCTCAAGTGCAGCACCCACCACATTCCCAATTGGGTTTCCTCATCCAGTCAATCCTAGAGGAAATCAACCCTGAATATTCTTTGGAAGGGCTGTTGCTAAACAGGCTGAAGCCTCAATACTTTAGCCACCTGATGCAAAGAGCCGAGTCATTGGAAAAGACCTGGATGCTGGGAAAGATTGAAGGCAAAAAGAGAAGGGAGTGGCAGAGGATCAGATGGTTAGATAGCATCACCAACTCAATGGACATGAATTTGAGCAAACTCTAGGATATAGTAGAGGACAGAGGGGCCTGGCGTGCTACAGTTGATGGGGTCGCAAAGAGTCAGACACAACTTAGTGACTGAATAACAACGGCTTTAGAATCCTTGTCAGAGATCTGCTTCCAGCTCTAGTCTGGGCCAGGTCTATGAACACTTCCCCCTCCCAGGTTTTTCCCCTCCTAAAGAGTCCAACCTATGAAAAACAGCTGCATCCTACACTGTACGATTTATTAAATCATTTCTTCACTCAACTAATGTAACTTCTGTTGCAACCTTCTCTCCTCAACCCACAGAAGTGGATTTCTCTCCAAATTAGGTTTTGGGAAATCTAGGAGGTGAAGGATAAAAACAAAGGCATCTTCATTCATCTTCCAAGGGATGAAAACCTTGGATTTCAAAGTACATCTCTCCTGACACACAAAGCATGATTTTTCTAAGTGGTACCTTCCTCAAAAATAGGAGTTCTATATTTGAATCTCTGGGATTAAGTTCTGTATTTGAACATCTGGGTTTTTCCTGAGAATACGAAGATGTTGTCTCAATGCACTTTGAAGATGCAGTGCTTTAATCAAGCTGATTGTAAATTATGAAAGTATAAAAACATTTTAGTATAGGAAATACTTGACATTTCAAAATAATGGCTTTTTGTTAATTACTGCTTCTATAGAATGAGTGTAAGGTCTCCAGTGGAAACTTAGTATCATAGAGGAAACAGGTTTACTAGCTTGAAAATTAGTATCAGCCCAATTCAGACAGAAACAATGCATCTTACCACATATTGCATTGAGAATATGCCATTCTTGAAAATCTTGGTGTGTGGAAGAAATTTCATATTTACAGAAAACATTACTGTAAAATAAGTGAAAAATATTAATATATTATGAATTAACATTTTTATTATTAAAACATTATAACAATAGTATTTAACTTATATGCAGAGTACATCATGAGAAACGATGGGCTGGAAGAAGCACAAGCTGGCATCAAGATTGGGAGGAGAAATATCAATAACCTCAGATATGCAGATAACACCACCCTTATGGCAGAAAGTGAAGAAGAACTAAAGAGCCTCGATCAAAGTGAAAGAGGAGAGTTAAAAAGTTGGCTCTATATTCATTAAACTAAGATCATAGCATCTGGTCCCATCACTTCATGGGAAATAGATGGGGAAACAGTGGAAACAGTGGCTGACTTTATTTTTCTGGGCTCCAAAATCACTGCAGATGGTGACTGCAGCCATGAAATTAAAAGATGCTTACTCCTTGGAAGGAAAGTTATGACCAACCTAGACTGCATATTAAAAAGCAGAGACATCTAGAGATGTCTAGTCAAGGCTATGGTTTTTCCAGTGGTCATGTATGGATGTGAGAGTTGGACTGTGAAGAAAGCTGAGTGCCAAAGAATTGATGCTTTTGAACTGTGGTATTGGAGAAGACTCTTGAGAGTCCCTTGGACTGCAAGGAGATCCAACCAGTCCATCCTAAAGGAGATCAGTCCTGGGTGTTCATTGGAAGGACTGGTGTTGAAGCTGAAACTCCAATACTTTGGCCACCTGATGTGAAGAGCTAACTCATTTGAAAAGACCCTGATGCTGGGAAAGATTGAGGGCAGGAGGAAAAGGCAATGACAGAGGATGAGATGGTTGGATGGCATCACTGACTCAATGGACATGGGTTTGGGTGGACTCCAGGAGTTAGTGATGGACAGGGAGGCCTGGCATGCTGCAGTTAACAGGTTCACAAAGAGTTGGACATGACTGAGCGACTGAACCGAACTGAACTGAACAATAGTACAGAATATTCAAAAATAGATAGGGAAATAGGTAAGCCTACCATCTTAAAAAAATCACAAATTATTTAATATGTTTCCTTTCAGTCTTCTCTACATAATTGTATATAGCTATAACAATGGCCTGCATTCTATTTCATGTACTTATTTTTCACTTATTAAGGCGTTTCTATGTTGCTATGTTCATGATCATTTCTTCTAATTGCATAGTCTAACAAGTAGGTCCATTCAATTTACCTATTAAGATATTATTGTGGGTTATTTTTTCTTCCAATTTGTCTTCCTGTTATCAATAATACTATAAGGAACATCTTCCTCAACAAGTTTTTCCTTTAGCTTAATTTGGTAGAATACATTCAATAAATTGACTTGCTTGTTAAAGCATTACAAATCTGTTCATGGCTCTTGATTTCCGTTACCACGCTGCCTTCCCTGAGGGCTGTATCACTTATCTTCCCACTTGCAAGGTATAAAAAATATCATTTTCATTGTTTGTTCTCAATCATTTCCTTTGAGTAGAAAAATAACTTGTTCTGCCTTTTAATTTCATTCTATGATTACTAGCAACCACAAACGCATTTTTACTGTTTCCTTAATATTTCTACTTCATTTTGGAAAGAAATTTTATTTGTATTTGCCAATTATCCTGGGGTAAAACTTTTTTGCTTATAACTGAATGTTCTTTTCATATGTCATCATTAGCTCTGATTACAGACAATAAAATACTTTTCTCTATCATTTCTTTGGTGGTACAGTTTTTAAGAGCAATTGAATCATCAGCTAGAACTGCCAAATATAAAAATCCCTCACAACATATCTAACAATATTTTTAAACTGTAATAGATGAGCACAATCAGTTCTTTATTTTAAATCACCACCTTTATTAATCTTAACAGACTCTACAGGACTCCTCCAGAATTCCTGCTATTCCTTCAGGGCTAACTTATGCCATTATTCCATAAATGTTTCTTATAATAACACTCAGTTTTTAAAAACAATGTGAAAACCTAAGAGGTTATTAAAAAAACTTCAACATCAGTGACACATTAATATAAATCAGTTCACATCCTTAGAGATTATAATTTTTAAAAATACATTTAACAAACATAAAAATTACAGTTAACAGTAAATATGGCTCAGACAGTAAAGAATCTGCCTGCAATGCGGGAGCTCTGGGTTAGATCCCTGGGTCAGGAAGATTCCCTGGAGAAGGGAATGGCAACCCCCTCTAGTATTCTTGCCTGGAGAACCTTATGGACAGAGGAGCCTAGCAGGCTACAGTCCATGGGGTTGCAAAGAGTTGGACATGATTGAGCGACTAGTACCTTTTTTTTTTTTTCCATACTTTCAAACACAAATGCATCACATAGAAAAATTTATGAAAATGAAAAATAGGCATTTATGTTAGGTTCATTTGCAAGCAAGTATTATCTTCATTGTCTGCCCAAGGGTGATCAATACCCATAGGAAACAGCATCACTGCAAGGTAGGAAGATGAAAAACTGAGTTCAAATTCAGCTCTGCCAGTTAGCAGGAACTGAGGGAATGCAACCTTGTTAATCCACATCTGTTTCTCATCTACAAAATAGAATAATATTCCTCTCCACTCAGCACAGGGAGCTTTGTATACCTTTATTTATCCCACATTTTTACAAGATTGCTTTCAGGCAGAAATTTTAGGTTCCACTTTACATGGAGATCTCTGACTTTTCTATTTAAACAATGACCTCCTCTTACATTCCAGATTTCCTTTCTCCCATTATCCATTGTTCTCCATAGCACAGCTCACCCTCTGATACACCATTTATGTTTATGGTCTGCACTCTGCCACTAGAAAGTAATCTGGAGAGCCAGGATTTTGCTTTTTTAACTTCTGTATCTTCAGCCCTAGAAAAGTATACTCATAGATATTTGTTGAATAAATATACTATGATACCACTCTTAAGCCAGGTTTCTTATAGCATTTTTCTCTTTTATAATTTCTTCAAAAAATTATTTTATAGGAAAAACATATTCTAAATTATGATAAATCTATTTTTCACTTGTTATCTAATCAGTAATGAGAGAACATTTTTGACTGGGAAAACTTTAGCATTGTGCTTGAATCCCTCCTACACATATTTAAAGTGCTATTTCTTTTAAACTAGAGTGTCAAATCTATTTTTTCCAATTTATTTTAAATTGAGATTCAACATGAAATTATCAAGACATTAGATTGTGCGTTCAATAAAATCTCTGGGCATCATGTTGAGCCCTTGGTGGAATTCTCCAAGCTGGACCTCAAAGTCTAACTCAGCTTGAATCTACAGAGCTGAGAGTCTTCACATCCAATTGTACATATTATCCTGTACAAAGTTCTAAAAAAAGGCAACACATTTTGGTCTTATAATTCTATGTGGAAAAAGAGATGCAAGAAGTTTTCTCATGTGGTTGACTAGGAATGACCTCTTTGAAAATAGCCAAATCTGTCTCCTAGCTCTGCGACGTATTAGCTGTGTGACTTTATTTAATAAAGTATTTAATTCCCCCAAAGCCTCACTTTCCACATTTGTATGCACCGTCCAAGAATGGAACCTCCAAAAATGGAAACCCCTAGGCCTGTAATCAAATTCTGCTGACCTTCAAAGTCAGATTCCCTGGGGATTCCCAGTTCCTTTGCCAGATCCCCAGGCTGGAATGCCTGACATGTCATTCAGAACCTTCACAATATGGGAGAATTTTTTTTGGTAAGTTTGTTGGTTGCCCACCCGGTGGGTATGGGGTTTGATTTTATCATGATTGTGCCCCTCCTACCTTCTCATTGCGGCTTCTTCATCTTTGGACATGGGGTATCTTTTTGTGGTGGGTTCCAGCGTCCTCCTGTCGATGGTTGTCCCATAGCTAGTCGCAATTTTGTTGCTCTCACAAGAAGAGATGAGCACATGTCCTTCTACTCCACCATCTTGAACCGGAAGTCAGTTTCCTCGTTCGTAAAACAGCAAATGTAAATGACAAGCTTTACCTAGTGAGGCTGTGAGGATGCAACAGAATCAGCAAGGAAGTAACTAGCACAGTGCCCTACACAGAGGAGAAGCTCCAAAAACCACTCACTTCCCTCTGTTCCTTTCAGACACAAACAGTGGGATGACTGCAGGGAACTTTCCCTCATTACCAGCTTCTTGACTTTAGGCTCATTACATTCAATACAATCACTCTGGGCTTCCACTGACCCACCTGTATTAAGTTACTGGGGTTCCTGCCAGTCTCCTAGGTTTCTTGTGAGAACTGAGTGAGATTATTTACATGCAGTGCTTAGCATTTGGCCCCAAACATGCCTAGTGCTCAGGGAAAAAGTTTAGTTTTAGAAGTAATAATAATACAAATAAAATGCGAGTATAATAAAATGATGTTGAAGAACAGTCAGAAGGGCCAATTTCTCCCTAAGCTTATAATTTTCCCCTAAACTTACTTCGTGTGTCCATGCATGCTAAGTTACTTCAGTAGTGTCTGACTCTTTGTGACCCCATGCACTGGAGCCCACCAGGCTCCTCTGCCCATGGGATTTTCCAGTCAAGAATACTGGAGTGGGTTGCTATGTCCTCCTCCAGGGGATCTTCCTTACCCAGGGATCAAACCCACATCTCTTATGTCTCCTGCATTGGCAGGGGGGTTCTTTACCTCTAGCCCAACTGGGAAGCCCACACTTACTTTATTAGACACAAATTTAATGGAAAATAAAAATTCGGTTCTTAACAAGTCTCTCATTTAATTATTTGAGAGTGATATCTGTTTTAGGAAATATATGTTTCAAATTCTCAACATAGAATATACATGACCATAGAATATACATGACCTCAACATAGAACATACAGCAGCAACAAAGCAAGAAGTAGCATAAAATATTCAGAAAAATGGTTTATGGTGATGCCTGATAGGAACCAAGCAATGAGCAATGTGTTATGTTTTCTAGGCTGGAGTAGTTCATGGATTTTACATGATGCCATGGAAACTGCTGCTGGAAGTTCATAACTGTCATAAAAAGGTGCATGATACTCCTACAACTTTCACCTTATTGAAAATTCTAAGCAATAGCCCACAGGTTCACCTTTGGTATGGAGGCTATCCTTGAGGCATTTGTTAATTGCTAGATGACTTTCTTGTGGAGATTCGGGTTCTGGAGAGCAACTGCTAAATCAAAATGGCCCTCATAGAACTGGAAGAAAAAAAATGGTGTCAAAATACTTAAGGTTTTTGTGGTTTTGTTTTTGCTTTGTTGTTGTTGTTTTAAGTAGTAAGATTTTGGCTAAGTTTAAACTATAAAAGAGAAGTTCTTTCTGCCCTTTTACTGGTATCATCCATGTCAGGGAAGCAGCTTTAGGCTCCCTAGTGCCACTGAGAGAGAGAGACAGAGTGAGTATGTGTGTGTGTTAGTCACTCAGTCATGTCTGACTCTTTGTGATCCTATGGACTGTAGCCCGCCAGGCTCCTCTGTCCATGGGATTTCCCCAGGCAAGAAATCAAGAATACTAGAGTGGGTAGCCATTCCCTTCTCCAGGGGATCTTCCTGACCCAGGGATCAAACTCACATCTCTTAGGTCTCCTGCATTGGCAGGGAGGTTCTTTACCATCTGAGCCACCAGGGAAGCTCCATGCCACTGACACCAGTCCAAAGACACATAACTCAAAGCAAGCTCATGAATCTATGATGACATATTTTATATATAGATCCCTACACAGTACAGCTCCAAACTCTCACTAGTCTAGGAGTTTAGTGGTTTGAAATGGCAGACACATCCTTTTATAGTATGCACTAGCTTACAGTTCGGGAGAAGGCAACGGCAACCCACTCCAGTACTCTTGCCTGGAAAATCCCATGGATGGAGGAGCTTGGTGGGCTGCAGTCCATGGGGTCGCGAAGAGTTGGCACAACTGAGCAGCTTCACTTTCACGCACTGGAGAAGGAAATGGCAACCCACTCCAGTGTTCTTGCCTAGAGAACCCCAGGGACAGGGGAGCCTGGTGAGCTGCCATCTATGGGGTCGCAGAGTCGGACACGACTAAAGTGATTTAGCAGCAGCAGCAGCAGCTTAAAGTTCTGTTCAGTTGCTCAGTCGTGTCCAACTCTTTGCAATCCCATGGACTGCAGCACACCAGGCCTCCCTGTCCGTCACCAACTCCCGGAGTTTACTCAAACTCATGTACATCACATCGGTGATGCCATCCAGCCATCTCATCCTCTGTTGTCCCCTTCTTCTGCCTTCAGTCTTTCCCAGCATCAGAGTCTTTTCCAATGAGTCAGTTCTTCACATCAGGTGGCCAAAGTATTGGAGTTTCAACTTCAACATCAGTCCTTCCAATGAATATTCAGGACTAATTTCCTTTAGGATGAACTGGTTGGATCTCCTTGTAGTCCAAGGGACTCTTAAGAGTCTTCTCCAACATCACAGTGCAAAAGCATCAATTCTTCGGCACTCAGCTTTCTTTATAGTCCAACTCTCACATCCATACATGACCACTGGAAAAACCATAGCTTTGACTAGATGGACCTTTGTTAGCAAAGTAATGTCTTTGCTATTTAATATGCTGTCTAGGTTGGTCATAGCTTTTCTTCCAAGGAACAAGTGTCTTTTAACATCATGGCTGCAGTCACCATCTGCAGTGATTTTGGAGCCCAAAAAAATAAAGTCTCTCACTGTTTCCATTGTTTCCCCATCATTTGCCATGAAGTGATGAGACTGGATGCCATGATCTTAGTTTTCTGAATGTTGAGTTTTAAGCCAGCTTTTTCACTCTCCTCTTTCACTTTCATCAAGAGGCTCTTTAGTTCTTCACTTTCTGCCATAAGGGTGGTGTCATCTGCATTTCTGAGGTTATTGCTATTTCTCCCGGCAATCTTGATTCCAGCTTGTGCTTCATCCAGCCCAGCATTTCTCATGATGTACTCTGCATATAAGTTAAATAAGCAGGGTGACAATATATAGCCTTGACATACTCCTCTCCTGATTTGGAACCAGACTGCTGTTCCATGTCCAGTTCTAACTGCTGCTTCTTGACATGCATACAGATTTCTTAGGAGGCAGGTAAGGTGGTCTGGTATTCCCACCTCTTTCAGAATTTTCTTCAGTGTGTTATGATCCACACAGTCAAAGGCTTTGGCGTAGTCAATAAAGCAGAAGTAGATGTTTTTCTGGTATTCTCTTACTTTTTCAATGATCCAACGGATGATGGCAATTAGATCTCTGGTTCCTCTGGCTTTTCTAAATCCAGCTTGAACATCTGGAAGTTCACAGTTCATAAACTGTTGAAGCCTGGCTTGGAGGATTTTGAGCATTACTTTGCTAGTGTGTGAGATGAGTGCAATTGTGTGGTAGTTTGAGCGTTCTTTGGCATCGCTTTTCTTTGAAATTAAGACACACATTTCCTCTACGTTCCTGGATACTGTGGAAGATTTTGTCAGTCAGTTACCTCCACCTGCCAATCAGGAGACGTGGGTTTGGTCCCAGCTCAAAATAATGAAAGATGTTCTTTAAAAATCTCTTCCTTTGGTCTAGGGTCTCCCTCTGTTCTGTGACACTGGCACAAGTCAAGGTACAGTCCGCCCTCTGAAACTGCAGTTTCCATGCCCACAGAGCTACACTGTATTTACAACTATGTACACAGCATTTACATTGTATTATGTAATATAAATAATCTGCATTTATTTATGCAGATCTGAAATATATGGGAGGTTGTTCATAGATTATAAGCAAACACTATGTCATTTTATATAAGGGATTTGAGCAGTCGAGCATATTGGTATTGGGTGGGGGACCAGTCCCCTGTGGAAATCAAGGAAGGGCTGAATAAGTTAGTCAGCAGAGAGCCTAAGGCTTTAAACTGACTCTCCCTATTGTTCCAAAGCCACTTGGAGACACATTAGAAAGAGGAGCGACCTGGATCTGGCTCAGACCTCCAGGCCCATTTCAGAAAGCATCTCAGGTGGGAGACACTCAACCACCCTGTACCTCGACTTTCCCACCAATAAGATGAAATGAATCAGGATGCACTGCTCAGGGCCTTCTCACAGCTAACTTCATACGGTTCTCTGACTTTGCTGACGCTTAAGTTCTGGGCAAGATTTGTAAGGCTTGACTCAGAAACACTTAGAGAAGCAATCCTTCACTCTTCCTGTCAAAAATGAACAATAAGATTTTAAATATCTTATTAATATCTTATTACCTTAATAAGATATCTTTTTAAATCAGATACCAGCAATGAAACAAAATAAAATTTAAAAACAAGACAAAATAAACTGTAGCAATATCCACTGCCACTGATACTTAGTATGTATAATAGTTTGTGGAAGTCACCAAATCTGTATTTCTTCATTCTCCTCCCTTTCTCTGAAAGACTTATATCCCATGCTCATCTTTTGGGAAAGTCTCTTGTGGGTGGGGTCTTAGTCCTATCCTCATTCTCCATCCCCTTTTATGATTGCTTCTGACTTCTCTTCAACTTGCCCCGTTTTAACTCTGCATTTACCATAAAGTTCAACTCCTTCTCCTCTGCTCTTCTTTCTGTATATTCACTTTTCGGGGAAAAAAATTCACACTTTCTCATCTATTAACCTACATTTTCTGTTGTAAAGATTTTTCCAATCCACATCCCTGTGCAGGTTCTGCCCTAATCACATGCATCTGTCTCTAGGACAGATATTTATATATTCTGACATCATGTCATTCTAACATGATCAAAATTAAATCAATTGTTTCCTCCTTCTCCCTTTGCCAAGAAAAATCCAGGCTAGATCTCTCTAGTTCTTTCATTTTCATTAATAATACTGCTCTTCTCTCAAGTTATTAGACTCAAAAGCTTTGGTTTTTTTTTTTTTTTTTTGTATTCTGTTGTGGTTAAGGGGGAGTCAAACTACCTATGTTTAAATCTCAGCGTGGCCACTTGCTGGCTTTATGACCTCAGAAAGCTATTGAACATTTCTGTGCCTTAGTTTCCTCATTTGTAAAATGGGAATGGATAACAAATGAGAAGTGCAAGAAGTAAATTCTAAACATGCTAACATATTTAGCACATGCCTTACACCCAATGCATAAAAAAGGTAGAGATGTCTAAGTGACAGCTTAACTTTTTGAGGTATCATGAAAGGCAACCATGATCTCTGAATAATGTCCCTTATCACTGTGAGGAATAGAAAGCCAGGTTGCAAGGAATTCTAAATCTGACCAACAATCCAACAATTCAACAAGCAGGGTTTTTTCAAGTATGAATATGTATTCAAATGGTGGTCAGGCCCAAGATGGTTTGGGTAATATGTTTTAAAATAATTTTGGCTAATAACTTTTTATTTAAGCATGACAATTTCCATTTTTATTGTTTTAAAATATTTCCTTCAGATATCACTGCCAATATATACTTAGAATAACATTTGTGGAAACCAATTATTTGCAAACAGGTTGAATTTCACTGTCTGAAACTACAGCTTTAGTACAGATAAAAAAAATTCCTCTAAATATGTGCTACCTGATAAATTTAGATGGGCTTGTTATTCTTTCTTAAAACACGAGACCAACAAAATTTATGGTATTTAATAAAAGTGAGGCATTCAAAATCTCCAACTAATAATTTTTAGTTAACTAATGGCTTAGACAATGATTTGTTAAAGTTTTCTAAACCCAATTTGGCGGTAGGAGGACTGGAAGAGACTTATTGGGGAAAATACCTTGGGGCTAATTTCTGTTTTGTTATAGCTTGTTTCACAGAGTTTTGAAAACCAATCTTGGCTCTTAAGTACAAAAACTCCATCTCTGCTATTGAGCTCAGAATAAGTGGGTGGCTTTCTAAGGAGGAGGAGTACCACTCAGATGCTAAGAGAAGTGTGGGTTGGCAAAATTAAGGGCATCATCACAGAAGATCCCCCGATAAAGCTCTCAAAGTACACATTCAAGCACTTGGCAGAGCTTTAGTTCTACCTCTTCAATATCTTTAAGAAAAAGAAAATAAGTTAATCAGAAGAGTTATTTAAGTCTGAATATGTGAATAAATGAAAATCATCTAGAGCCAAAAAAACACACACACACACACACACAAAAACCAAAACCAGTGAGTGCTTGTAAAATCAGCCATCTTAGTGTCTCCGCAAGAAAGACAACAGGGTTTGATGAGACTTCTTTTCACATTCAGGTTTCAAGTCATAGTGATGAGCATGCCATGTTCAGACACTGCCATGAATCAAGTTTTTCTCAGATGTTTTCCTTCCCCTGATCTAAGGCATTGGGTTTCAAAGTATTACAATGAATTAAGAATCTTTTTACACATTGCTTTCTTGCCTGCAAGTCACACCATCTTAGTTCCTAGTTATTCCCTCTTGTAGTCAGAAAAACAGTATTAAAAAAACCCCACACCTGCTTCTGTGATCCCCATATTAAAATTTACCTGTGTTTTAAATTCAGGCTCATGTTTAAAAGGCTTTTCTCAAGTTTTAAAAGAATGAAATTCAATAACAAGGTGCTACAGTTGGCAGCTCAGGCAGTAAAGACTCTGCCTGCAATGTGGGAGACCCAGGTTCGATCTCTGGGTTGTGAAGATCTCCTGGTGAAGGGAATGGCTGCCCATTCCAGTATTGAGAATTGCATGGACAGAGCAGCCTATGGGCTTCCCCTTCCATGGGATTGCAAAGAGTTGGACACAACTGAGTGGCTAACACTTTCATAGATATGCTAACTGCTCCAACTTCACCGCCCATTGAAATTGCACAACCTGGGTAACATCTCCAGAGATTCTAATGTACGCCAGGGCATCTGAACTTTTTATAAGCTTTTTTAATAAGTTCCCCAGGTGGGTCTAATGTGCAGACCCTGTTGATAAGCACTGCTCTGGAAAATCGGTGATCTCAACACTACAAAGTTTGTATATTTATCAGCCTCATTAGGTTGTACACTCTTTGAGCAGAGCGGATAGATTAGGCTTTTCCATCTATTACTTTAGTTTTTGCTTTTTATATTCTTTGCAAAGGCAAATCCAACAGAATGAGGCTGCATAAATATTTATTTAACAAAGGCCTAATGATGACACTGATCCAGTCTCACTAGTTGTTCTGAATCACAAACAAACCCTACTTTGTATTCACAGCCAAGTACTTCTTAGAATAATAATAATAATAAACAAAACTCAGTGATGAAAATCATAATACACAGTTTACACTTTTCATTGCAGAAATTCAACTCTATTTTCAAGAATCATCTTATCACCACCCAAAATAAGACTCTTTGGTAAGAAAGTTAAAAATTACCAGTTGGGCCAAAGGAATATCAGAGTTGGGTATCTGGTATATTTCTACTTGGTTTAGAATGTCCAGCAGTTCACTGTAATATTCAAAAACCTAAAACTTGAAGGAAAAAATTTAATACATTATCTAGCTTAGTCATATTAAATTCTAGCATTTGATGGTCACCCTTATAATGACCATGGCAGAGCCTTATTTTAAGAGCAATAAGAACTTTTGG
Organism: Bos mutus; assembly: GCF_027580195.1. Taxonomy (NCBI): domain Eukaryota; kingdom Metazoa; phylum Chordata; class Mammalia; order Artiodactyla; family Bovidae; genus Bos; species Bos mutus. Next base: position 63,360,298 of record NC_091620.1, on the reverse strand, counting down.
CTTCACTGTCTAGTCTTAATGTGACTAGATCAGGGTTTATTCCAAATGATATCTTTCTGATTACTTTTCTTAAAAGAGATTGCAGCCCTCGTATTACATTTCAAGATATTATAAAGTAATTTTTCTGGTTTAAAATTGGTTTCTTCCCTGTTTAATACCTGCAGATTCTTTTGCTGTCTCCAGCTCCATACTGCTGCATTTAAAAGGTTAACACATCCCCTAGTACAGAAATTAAAGGACCCACAACTTTTAACTCACTCAAGCTAGTCAGCTTTGCCTCCAATGAACTTCTTCCAGGAGTTATGATGATACATTGCTTCCAGTTGCTTTGTCTGGAGAATGAGTTAAAGTTCTCACTTGGATTTGAATCCTGGCCTCACACCTTGGAAACTGCAGGTTCTTTAAGCTCTCAGCTGCCTCAGTTTCTTCATCTGTACACTAGTGACAAATACTACCTACCTCACATAGGTAAGGGAAGAAGTACTATCAGTGCTAATTATCATCATTGTGCCTGGCTGTCTCTGCCATTGCTTTTCATTTTTACTTGTTTGATTGCTTGTTTAGAGGGAGTGGAGGTGAGGAACCCTACCATTTGCAACTCCATCCAGCTTACAACATGGCCACATAGGAGTAGCAGTCCATCCTTTCTAATTTGTTGGCCCCTCTGACTCAAGGACTGTAATTTTGGTGTGGCCTGGTTTGCCAAAGCAAAAGTAAGGCGCAGGGGAATTTCTGGCACTCATTTCCCAGAGACTATAAGTCACACACACACACACAAACGCACATGCACACAAACTCACATGCACACATGCACACCCCTTTTTGGTGGACAATGAGGAATAAATGTAAAAGCAAGCCTGAGTCTGGGAGGCCACCTGGAAAACTAGAGCAATCATCTCTTTACATTTAGGGAGGTGGGGATGCAGCTGCAGAGACTAGTATGCTGCTGCTAAGTCGCTTCAGTCGTGTCTGACTCTGTGCGACCCCACAGACGGCAGCCCACCAGGCTCCCCCATCCCTGGGATTCTCCAGGCAAGAATACTGGAGTGGGGTGCCATTTCCTTCTCCAATGCAAGAAAGTGAAAAGTGAGTGAACTCACTCAGTTGTGTCCGACTCTTAGCGACCCCATGGACTGCAGCCTACCAGGCTCCTCTGCCCATGGGATTCTCCAGGCAAGAGTACTGGAGTGGGGTGCCATTGCCTTCTCCAGAGACTAGTCTAGAAACCAGAAAATGATGCACTTATAGCAGCCAAAATCTGAACAGTACATTTTACATGTTTTTGATACATCCATGTTTCTCAGGATACTGGGAACTGGGCTATAATCTCAATGATCCACAGGGCAAGGAGGGCTTTGTGGGAACTGGGACAGAAGAGCCCGGCTCAGCCTTGGCCCCTGACAGCATCTGGGACCTGGCCTTCCCACCGCAGCCCCACTAACCCAGTGCAGTTACCTTCATCCAGGAGCACTTGCACTCACTGATCAGAGCCCTATAGAGCCGGGAGGGCCGTGTTCTACAGCTGGGAAGGCCTCGCCCACTGCTCAGTGCTGAGGACCAGCTAGACCAGGACTTCTGACCCCCTGGGGCTGAGCCTGAGGGCAGCCAGAGCAGAGAAGACTGAAAATGCGAATGGAAGGGAGTCATTGTCACATCTCCCTCCTGGGCACCTTTATCAGCATCACAGAGGGACTCTGAGGACAACTCACTTGGGGAGAAGGGGAGGGGCAGACCCTGAGAAAGGACCGTACCCTCTAGGAGGCCACCTAGACCCAAAAGGCAGAGCCTGCGGGGGCTACCCTAAATTCTTTGAACAAAAACTCTTTCCTTGAAGCACATCCGGACTAATATTTCCAATTATTGGCCTACTGCTGCCCCCCTTTCTATTAATAATGAGACAAATTACTGTTGTTTCCTTGTTAATTTTTACCTGTGCTTCTCACTTATATTCCTGTGCTTGGGTCCAAGAACGGCTTCTCCCTTTCTCCCTGTGAGCCTCTAGATGCAGAGCACCAGGGAGTTGCTAAGCCACCCTTCCCCGCCCCCAACACCACAGGGCGCTGGTGGAGGACAGTACCCCAGCCCAGACCTTTGGGAACCTCTTTAATCACACTAGGATCACAACCTTGTCTAATTCAATGAAACTAAGCCATGCCCGTGGGGCAACCCAAGATGGGCGGGTCATGGTGGAGAGATCTGACAGAATGTGGTCCACTGGAGAAGGGAATGGCAAACCACTTCAGTATTCTTGCCTTGAGAACCCCATGAACAGTATGAAAAGGCAAAATAATAGGATACTGAAAGAGAAACTCCCCAGGTCAGTAGGTGCCCAATATGCTACTGGAGATCAGTGGAGAAATAACTCCAGAAAGAATGAAGGGATGGAGCCAAAGCAAAAACAATACCCAGCTGTGAATGTGACTGGTGATAGAAGCAAGGTCCGATGCTGTAAAGAGCAATATTGCATAGGAACCTGGAATGTCAGGTCCATGAATCAAGGCAAATTGGAAGTGGTCAAACAAGAGATGGCAAGAGTGAATGTCGACATTCTAGGAATCAGAGAACTGAAATGGACTGGAATGGGTGAATTTAACTCAGATGACCATTATATCTACTACTGCGGGCAGGAATCCCTCAGAAGAAATGGAGGCCATCATGGTCAACAAAAGAGTCCGAAATGCAGTACTTGGATGCAATCTCAAAACGACAGAATGATCTCTGTTTGTTTCCAAGGCAAACCATTCAATATCACAGTAATCCAAGTCTATGCCCCAACCAGTAACACTGAAGAAGCTGAAGTTGAACAGTTCTATGAAGACCTACAAGACCTTTTAGAACTAACACCCAAAAAAGATGTCCTTTTCATTATAGGGGACTGGAATGCAAAAGTAGGAAGTCAAGAAACACCTGGAGTAACAGGCAAATTTGGCCTTGGAATACGGAATGAAGCAGGGCAAAGACTAATAGAGTTTTGCCAAGAAAATGCACTGGTCATAACAAACACCCTCTTCCAACAACACAAGAGAAGACTCTACACGTGGACATCACCAGATGGTCAACACCGAAATCAGATTGATTATATTCTTTGCAGCCAAAGATGGAGAAGCTCTATACAGTCAGCAAAAACAAGACCAGGAGCTGACTGTGGCTCAGATCATGAACTCCTTATTGCCAAATTCAGACTTAAATTGAAGAAAATGGGGAAAACCACTAGACCATTCAGGTATGACCTAAGTCAAATCCCTTATGATTATACAGTGGAAGTGAGAAATAGATTTAAGGGCCTAGATCTGATAGATAGAGTGCCTGATGAACTATGGAATGAGATTCGTGACACTGTACAGGAGACAGGGATCAAGACCATTCCCATGTAAAAGAAATGCAAAAAAACAAAATGGCTGTCTGGGGAGGCCTTACAAATAGCTGTGAGAGAAGAGAAGCGAAAAGCAAAGGAGAAAAGGAAAGATATAAACATCTGAATGCAGAGGTCCAAAGAATAGCAAGAAGAGATAAGAAAGCCTTTCTCAGCGATCAATGCAAAGAAAGAGAGGAAAACAACAGAACGGGAAAGACTAGGGATCTCTTCAAGAAAATCAGAAATACCAAGGGAATATTTCATGCAAAGATGGGCTCCATAAAGGACAGAAATGGTATGGACCTAACAGAAGCAGATATTAAGAAGAGATGGCAAGAATACACAGAAGAACTGTACAAAAAAGATCTTCACGACCCAGATAATCACGATGGTGTGATCACTGACCTAGAGCCAGACATCCTGGAATGTGAAGTCAAGTGGGCCTTAGAAAGCATCACTACGAACAAAGCTAGTGGAGGTGATGGAATTCCAGTTGAGATATTCCAAATCCAGAAAGATGATGCTGTGAAAGTGTTGCACTCAATATGCCAGCAAATTTGGAAAACTCAGCAGTGGCCACAGGACTGGAAAAGGTCAGTTTTCATTCCAATCCCAAAGAAAGGCAATGCCAAAGAATGCTCAAACTACTGCACAATCAAACTCATCTCACATGCTAGTAAAGTAATGCTCAAAATTCTCCAAGCCAGGCTTCAGCAATACGTGAACTGTGAACTTCCTAATGTTCAAGCTGGCTTTAGAAAAGGCAGAGGAACCAGGGATCAAATTGCCAACATCCGCTGGATCATGGAAAAAGCAAAAGAGTTCCAGAAAAGCATCTATTTCTGCTTTATTGACTATGCCAAAGCCTTTGACTGTGTGGATCACAATCAACTGTGGAAAATTCTGAAAGAGATGGGAATACCAGACCACTTGATCTGCCTCTTGAGAAATTTGTATGCAGGTCAGGAAGCAACAGTTAGAACTGGACATGGAACAACAGACTGGTTCCAAATAGGAAAAGGAGTTCATCAAGGCTGTATCTTGTCACCCTGTTTATTTAACTTATATGCAGAGTACATCATGAGAAACGATGGACTGGAAGAAACACAAGCCGGAATCAAGATTGCTGGGAGAAATATCAATAACCTCTCTGCCCCTCTTCCCGGATGGATCCCTCTTGGAAGGGTTCTCCAGGATCACCCACCCCTTTCCTCCTCAGCCCCTAACCTGGAGCCTGTCCCGCCCCACCCTCTTTTTTTAAGTCATCTCCTATCTTCAGACCATTTGAATCATCTTGAGGACCTAATCATGTACATTGACACATGTAAATTAGGATTTTTGGTTTTGTTTCCTGTTGTTTTTTAAGGATCTCTGCAAAGCACATCTATTTAATTCAAGTTTGGTGAAGATAGCAGCAGGGGTTTTTGTGTGTTTTTTTTTCCCCTCTTTTTTTCCCTCAATATGTTGATTTGTTTCATCTGGATTTTTTTTTTTTAATTCTTTATTGTCTTTCCCTCCCCACCTCCCCTCCCCATTCCAGTCTTGAGATTTTCTGGCATGTTTCTGGAGGTTTCAAAGGAAATAAATGTTTCATAGAAAAAAAAAAGGGAAGTGGAACTCAAAAGCCTCCTGATGAAAGTGAAAGTGGAGAGTGAAAAAGTTGGTTTAAAGCTCAACATTCAGAAAATGAAGATCATGGCATCCGGTCCCATCACTTCATGGGAAATAGATGGGGAAACAGTGGAAACAGTGCCAGACTTTATTTTTCTGGGCTCCAAAATCACTAGAGATGGTGACTGCAGCCATAAAATTAAAAGACACTTACTCCTTGGAAGGAAAGTTATGACCAACCTAGATAGCATATTCAAAAGCAGAGACATTACTTTGCCAACAAAGTTTCGTCTAGTCAAGGCTATGGTTTTTCCTGTGGTCATGTATGGATGTGAGAGTTGGACTGTGAAGAAGGCTGAGCGCCAAAGAATTCATGCTTTTGAACTGTGGTGTTGGAGAAGACTCTTGAGAGTCCCTTGGACTGCAAGGAGATCCAGCCAGTCCATTCTGAAGGAGATCAGCCCTGGGATTTCTTTGGAAGGAATGATGCTGAAGCTGAAACTCCAGTACTTTGGCCACCTCATGTGAAGAGTTGACTCATTGGAAAAGACTCTGATGATGGGAGGGATTGGGGGCAGGAGGAGAAGGGACGACAGAGGATGAGATGGCTGGATGGCATCACTGACTCGATGGACGTGAGTCTGAGTGAACTCCGGGAGTTGGTGATGGACAGGGAGGCCTGGTGTGCTGCAATTCATGGGGTCACAAAGAGTCGGACACGACTGAGCAACTGAACTGAACCGAACTTGAATGGTGAGTTTGTTTCCAGCCAGAACTGTGACTGATAGACTCGTGTTTGCCTGAAATTCTTCACTGTAGTTATACAGTCTTAAAATTCACCTACAAGTGCCAAGCTTTCTATTTAAGATGCAGTTGGTCTTTTTCACCCAAAGTGGATGTGTTCAGTCACATTTTTTTCTTAAAGGCTAAGACAGCCAGTTCAGAGGGAAGCTGGTGTACTGGAATCAGAGAACTTGGGTGGATAAGGGACTTGGGGAGGACAGCTCTGTCTAACACGCCAAGCAGGAATTATATTTGCTACAGATACAATGGGCAACATAGGCACCATAGGCCTGAAGGAACAGGGTTCAAAGAATCACTTTCCTACTTTACCAGGCCCTGGTGGTGTTTGGGTAATTGGCATAAAAAGCCAGGGAAAGGAATCACAGGTTATGATATAAACATTAACATGTTAATTACAGTTAAAGAGTTTCAGCCAAAAATAATCATTAAGCAAGTTAAGGACTTCCATGGTGGCACAGTGGATAAGAATTGGCTTGCCAATGCAGGGGACACAGCTTCCATCCCTGGGCTGGGAAGATTCCACTTGCCACCGACCAACTAAGCCCAAGCACTACAACTACTGAGCCTACACTCTAGAGCTAGGGAGCCACAACCACTGAGCCCACTCGCTGCACCTACAGGAAGCCTGTGGGCTTAGCGACTGCTCGGCAACAAGAGAAGCCACTGCAAGAATAAGCCCGCACAAAGCAACAAGGACCCAATGCAGCCAAATATAAATAAATAATTTTTTTTTAAAGCAACTTAAGACTTCACCGAAATCTGCAAAGCAGGTAGGGAAGACTTCATAATCTACAGTAAAATTTAATGACCTGTCCCCACGTACCCTTTCTGTATCTCATACACACAGTATAAATGCCTCTTCAGGTCCTTTAAGCTTTTCACCCCAACTCAGACAGAACCAGACTTCTTTTGTTTTCATAATGTATATTCTTTGATCTGTTGGAACTAAAGAGAAAATGTCCTCTCTCATTATTCCTTGATAAACTTTTGTCTAAACTTTCAGTAAATGTGTCACAAAAAGAGAAAGGAAGACTGACTTTATTTTTTAATGAGACAAGGGAGTTGATTGATTTGTCTTCCTAATTTTCTATTTCTTCATGACTATTTGCTTTCCATGCTTTCTAAGGCGCAAGACACATATTCCAACCTCCTTGTTAGCGTAAGAGCAGTTTTCTTTTTCATCTGAAGAATCACACAGTGTCTGATTTTTACACTCCAGAAAACTAGAGAGGACATGATCATCTTCAGTTCCTGAAATTAAGCAGATTTATAAACATATAAGCTAAAACAGGAGACCACACTGATTTGCAGATACTTCACAAAGTTCTAGCAGAGACTGCAAATATAAAGACTTGTGGAATTACCAGTTACAGTGGCCCATGGGAACAAAATAATTTTTAATTAGATTTTAAAAATACAGTTCAGAAGGAACAGACTGACACTACATGTCTCCTGACTAGGTATAGAAGACTGATCACCCTCCCTTTGGACTGAATAAGCTCAGCAACATAGGATGATCCCAGGAGAATGGCCAATAGAAGACATGCCATGCTGGATGTCCTGCCATTCCAGGCAAGTGAGAACAACAGGAAGAGAAGAGGTGAGGGGTCTCAGGAGGAACCACTCCATTCCTAATTGAAATGCACATCAACTTCCTCTCTCCTCCACTTTCAGCTGCCTCCCCCAGGGATCATTTTGGAACACAATATCATCACTGCTCCAAATCACTTTTTACTAAGCTCGTTTTCCTCTGCCAGAATCTTCTTCCTAATTACTTAGCTTTAGAACACTTACTGTATGCAACTTACAAACTTCCTTATAGTACAAGACCAGGAAAAATAGAGGAAAGCAAAGTGAACGCAAGAAAAGTAGACAGGAGAAGGAGAGGGAGAGGAGGATAAAGAAAAAGAGAATGCTGGTTTCTGGCATTGCCTTTGTCCTCCGCTAATACACAGTGCTTGTCATCTCACCATGCCCAGAATACAACATGCCTGCCAGAAAGAGGAGAGAGGAGAAGTACTCTTGACGTAGTGGCCTATTCATGTAACCGCGACTGTCATACCCTCTGGTAGGTCCCACAATGTTTATCTTCAGCCACAAGCTTTCTCCTTGTTTCGTACCTCCACTTGTCTGTCTAGTAGATTATTTCCACTTGGATGTCTTATTGTCACTTCAAAGTAACCATTTCTGAAATCATTTTAACTGGCCTCCTTCCTAACCAGCTCCCTGTCCCTGCATTTTCATTGCGATTAATGGCACCAAAACTTTCTAAATCACTCAGTCCAATCCCCAGTGCCAACACTGATGTTCCTCCCACTTCTTACCTTTGTACCATCTATGTTTCCATTTTCCTGATACTATTTCTCTCCTCCACCCCTTGCTTTCCATTCTTAATCCTATCAACCCCTTATCATCTTGTGGGCACTTGAAGTTCTAAAGATGAACAATAAAGTCACATATTTTTCTGAGCTCATCCTGACTGAGGATATTCTGAACTGAAAGGAAAAATTACTAAAGGGAATCAACTAAAGAAGAGGTAAAAACTGTAGTAAATGTAGTAAAAATGATAATAGTTAACATTTCTTAAGTGCTGTCAAGTACTTCTTAAAGGTCCTTTACACGGATTAACACATTTTAGACACACAATAGAAGTCTGTGAAATGGACACCGTTTGTACCTTCCTTAAGATAGGCAGAAAAATGCAGCAGTGTTAATGAAATGTGTATGGTGTACTGGGAGTCAGAAGACCCTGGACTGAAGGTCTCAAAGTCATTCTTTTTAAGATTTCCCCTTGGAAATAAGATTCTACCTCATAGCTGAAATAAGTAATTTGGTATCAAAAAGAAAGGGAATCTTAGAATTCTCCAAATTCTATTCTATTCTCAAGGGGTTATCTGTAAAGAAACAATGATTCAATCATTCAAAACATTCACTGAGCACCTACTGACTACCATTGGCGATGGATGGTTTTTGTGTCATTTCACAGACTTTTCATCTCTGTTGGCTCCTCCCGTATTATGTGTGAAGCTCTTCCCTTATTAGGGCTAAAGCCTTACCTGCAGCAGATAAGAGGCCAGAGAAAAGAAGAGCCAAGAAAAGGTAATGAATCTTCATGGCAGCTTGGAAACAACTGCCTTAGAAAGATAAACCAATATAATGGAGATGATTCTAGAATCAGTATTCCTGTACTGAGAGATCTTTACACAAGAGCAGGACCTTACATGTCTAGGTCTCAGATTTATGGGGGCAACCCCTGTGTACTTCCTATTTCTTTAGATTATATTATGACATGCGCAAGCCCTTGTTACATCTTTAGAACACTTCTTGGTCATCAGCATCCCTCCACACTGTCTCAGTGACCCACCATTAGGACCTAACTGTGGGGCCTCTTATCACTTAGCAGATCTCTAATTTGATGGTCCCCAGCAAGGCAGCACCATCTTTCTGGACACCTATTCCACTCCATCCACACAGGAACAGTGTTTTCCCTTAGTCTATACATCTTTCCTAGTCTAATGGCCTGTTCACAAAGATTGTTATTGCCTGGAACACTCATATTATAAGGTCGGTAAGTAAACCTGAAACTTCAAGACTTTAACTCAACTTCCTCTCCTCCTAAATCCAACAAACATTGTTGAAGACTGCCATGGGCTTATGCTAATGTTTCACTTTCACTTGCTTCCAGCTAGGCCCTGGTGGTAGCCTTTGTGTTAAGCATGACACCCACAGAAAAGGGCCTGTATCTTCTCTGACCCTGTGCCTACAGAGCATCTTATCACGGTAATGTTCACAGAAGTTTGCTGAACTGTTGAACTGACAGCCTAACTTTTTTCTTTTGTTACTCTTTTATTGAGTCTTCTCATCTCAATAGGGTATGTATGTGTGTGTATATATATATATATATATATATATCTCAGAACTAAACCCAGTTCCTTTTTTAATTTTTTACACATACTTAAAATCTTCCCCTTCTTTTTTTCCTGAAAATATTGAGCCATCACTTGTGTATTCCTTCATCTCACCTTCTGTCCATGTTAGAATCTCTCTTTATCTCCATCCTTTCTTTTCAGAAGTGGTATCACTCCTTCCTTCAACTGTAACCTGTGTGTGTGTAAGTGGCTCAGTCGTGTCTGACTCTCTGTGACCCCATGGACTATAGAGTCCTTGAAATTCTCCTGGCCAGAATACTGGAGTGGGTAGCCTATCCCTTCTCCAGTGTATCTTCCCGACCCAGGAATGGAACCAGGGTCTCCTGCATTGCAGGCGGATTCTTTACCAACTGAGCTATCAGGGAAGCCCTTCCTTCAAAATCTATGTCATCTTCCTAGGCTCTTTCTCTCCCATCTTTTTCTACCATTTTCCTCAGGTAGAACACAGGTGCTAATAGATTGATATCATCTTGGATCACAATCACTTTAAACATTCCCAGAAATGAATGGAGAAGTTATATTTGGGCATAGATGGTTAATGTAAACCATAGCACCACATTAGAGTATGTTTGACAAAAAGAATTAATGATGAATCCTTCAAATAAGTTATGATTTTATATTTTTATCATATACTTTTCTAAAAATAATTTAAGGCAGTTTACTTAATATACACATAATAGATTAAAAATGAGCAGATTATAAAATTAGGTTGGTTTCATAGCTAGAAATTCCTCTGATAATTTAATAAAATACAGGCTCTCTCCATCTTGAAAAAAAAGAAATACCTCCAGACACATATCCATAAAAGTCTGTATACAATTTAAGAATTTCACAGGCTTCCCCATCTCTAGCCAATGCGTTAAGGATACACGATCCCAGGTTGAGGATCTCTGCTGTAGAAGAAACCATATAAAGGAAGAAATAAAAAGTCTAAGAGACCAAAATTTGGGACAATGCTGGGGAGTCCGAACCCAGGCCAACAAGCTAAACAGCTAGGAATCGTGAACCACAACACTCAAAAAGACTGAAGGTCAAGGAATGCCCATTATTTTGCCCTCGGGATATCAGTTCACATAACCCATTGTCAAAGTAGAAAAGTAACCCTAAAGGCAAAGGAGCAGCGAAGTTCTCTCTCCTCCTCACCACTCTGCCCCCGCTTCTCCAAATAAAGTGTACAGTAGCCCAGGGCAACAATCACAAACCTTCTAGCTAGAGATACATAGTGTTCTATTTAAAATCCCCTTGTAGAGTCAAAGGGATTCCCTGGTGGCTCAGAGGTTAAAGTGTCTGCCTGCAATGAGGGAGACCTGGGTTCGATCCCTGGGTCAGGAAGACCCCTGGGGAAGGAAATGGTAACCCACTCCAGTATTCTTGCCTGGAGAATCCCATGGACGGAAAAGCCTGGTAGGCAACAGTCCACAGGGTCGCAAAGAGTCGGACACGACTGAGTGACTTCACTTTCACTTTCACTTTTCATTCACTTTTCATTCAAAGGTATGGCGAATTCCAAGGCAGGACAATTCTGAGGTCTTAAGGCAGGACAAGTCAAGTGGGATGAAACGAGTATTGGAAATTTAATAGCAAGCAGTTACCGGGGTTGGTGGGGAGGGAGTAGTGCAGTGGTTAAGAACACAGATTCTAAAGCCGTACTACCTGGATTTGAACCATGAATTCTCCAACCATGTGACCTTGGGCAAGTCACTAACCTCTGCATGCTTCAGTTTCTTCATCCCTAAAATGGAATTCATTAAGAGGGTGTGTGCTTAGTTGCTCAGTCGTGTCCAATTCTTTTCGACCCCATGGACTGTACCCTGCCAGGCTCATCTGTCCATGGAGATTCTCCAGGCAAGAATGGCTGCTGTGCCCTCCTCCAAGGGATTGTCCCAATCCAGAGATCGAATGTTCCCGACCCAGGTCTCCCACATTGCATCTGGATTCTTTACCATCTGAGTCACCAGGCAAGCCCAATTAAGAGGTTACCCCATGTTATTTGAATCTGTTTGATTCCTGAATTAAGACAGAAAGGCAGACTCTAGCGTCTACCTCGTGGGGCTATGATGTGAAGTAAACATCGTTTATGCTTGGGACATACTAAATGCTATGCAAGTGTTTGTTATTCTTAGGCACTATGTTTTACCTACTGGATGAGATCTCAGCCGGCACATATCTGTCCTCCAGTGTCTGTCCAGTGCCCGGGTGCAGGAAGAGCCTACACCATGCACCTTCCCAGCTGCCTCTGTCTTACTGTTATTAATTGGGTCATGCTCACTGAGTCCGTCTCTGAAAGGCCACTAAATAAGACAAAAAACACATTCATCCTTTAAGCAGAAGACAAATGACAGCTTCTGAGGCAGAAGGCAGATGGGACCCCCAGGGTTAAGCAACTGGAGAGTCATTCTCTATTGACTGAAACTCCAAAGACAAGAATAGCAGGGCAATTAAGGGAGGAGGTTGGAGACTGCACAGACCACATATTTCTCATTCTGAAGTCTGGAGACCTCCCTGATCACACACGTGCAGAAAAGGCTCCTTGGAAGTGAAAGGAGAGTCATGTCAAGGGATAGTCTACTCAGCTCCTCTTTCAGTAGGATCCATCTTGGCTAAGAGATGCACACACACACATGGGAGGATCCTGAGGTATACCAAATATGGACTGTGAACCAGGCAAATCAAAATACTTGACCAAACGAAACCTGGAAGAAATACTCCATAAAAGTAATCTAAACTGCTACAAGGGTGTGACTCAGGGACTCTCTCCTTGAATCTGCCCGTGTGTCTATCCACACATACTGTACTCTTTGTCCTCCTAATAAATACTTCACTTGTTTCACTACTTTTCGTCTTTGTGGGAATTCTTTTCTGTAAAGCCAGAGGACTGAGGCCCTTGTCACTGACCACTGGTCTAGAGGCTAGAATCTGGTGCTTTCACCACTGTGACCCAGCCCAATCTCTCGGTCCAATCCAAGCCCTGCTCCAAGCCATTGCAGGCTGAGGCCACCTGAGATCATTTCCAGATTTTTAATAGAGGGACAAAGCAGTAAAAAAACTCTCTAGTCTAGAAAGAATAGGTTAAAAAAAAAAAATTCCCTCTGTACTCAAACAAATGAATGGCTCAGACAGGAAGTCCCTTTACGGGCAGGATCTATGTCTATTCAGTTCACCAATGTATAGAATGTTGCACAGGGGCTGCCGGACACAGAGGAAACACTCAACGCAGGAGCAAACCTAAGTCTCAGCAGTTTACTTCAATGCTACGATTTACATCACAGAGAAGTGAGTGGGAACTCCAGGCTGTCTTCCTCACTTTCCCAAGTCAGCTGACAAGAAAAGACAGTAAAGAGAAATCCATCTCTCTGCTCTCCTCACCCACTGACATCTCCTCTGAGGAACATTTATGAATGGCAAGATTCGCTTCAAACTCTTTGACCCTATCTTTTGGAAACTAACTCTGCCTTTTAAGTTTTGCTTTCAAATTTAAAATACATTTTGATAATACATTTCAAAATGCTATAGTTCATTCTTATTCTCTGCATATCAACCATTTTTTCTTAGTCTTCCAGCTTTAGCAACATCATTTGCACTTTTTTTTTCTAGCTCTACAATAACATGCCTAAAGTTAAAGAAATCTATTTTTAATAATCCATATATATTTCTTGAGTTCAAAAGGTTTAGAACCAAAGAGTTGTTTTGAAATCTTAAAGTATATATAGATACATATGTGTGTATACATATACATATCTATATATAGAGATATATATGTGTAATTTTGATGTGGAGACACTGAATAACGCTTTGAATGAAAGATTTGATGCCATGATGCAGATGAACCAAGCAGCTTAGTCAGCCCTATAGAACAGGGCTTCTGTGAAACAATACATAAAGCTACCATTTTCAGGGGATTTATTTTACTTTCAAATCCTTAAATCAGTTAAGGAAGACCCACATACATATATTTTTAAATTGAGGTTTCTGACCTAAGTAAAAATCCATCAAAAACCAATTTCTATACTGAAGAGGAAATAGAAATATTCCGTATTAAAATTTAGAACAGGGAACATCAAGTCATTCTATATTTTAGGTCTGTACTATATTCAGTTAAGGTAGAATGTAACAGATGAGAGAAAAAGGAAAAAAAAATACAAGGAAAATATAAGAAAGTAGGTAGACAAAAAATCAGTATTCCTTACATTCTAAAAGAACAAAAGTTGAGGGCATTCACAAGAACTACTTGAAGTCATCCCTACCTAACCTCAGAAAAATCCAACTTTTTAAAAATTATTCTTATTTTTCTAAATTTAGACTGAAAATAAACAGGCTTTACAAAATTTATAACCACTAAGTGAAAAATAAACTTTAATTAAAACATCAATTACATTATCTAGGTGGTTTTCATTTGTGTCCCACAAAAAAAAAATTTCTGAATCTTTTGACAAAGAAACAGCAAAAGAAGTAGTCAATTTTCAAGAATGATGTCAACTGAAGTTCTGCCTGCTTCCCAGGTGGCTTAGCAGTAAAGAATCTGCCTGCCAATGCAGGAGTTGGAGGTTCAATCCCTGGGTCAGGAAGATCCCCTGGAGTAGGAAATGGCAACCCTCTCCAGTATTCTTGCCTGGAGAATCCCATGGATAGAGGAGCCTGGCAGTCCATGGGGTTACAGTCCATGGGGTTGCAAAGAGTCAGACACGACTGAACAACTAACACATTCACTATTACACTTTCACTGTACTCTTATAGCAATGTCTGAACTCTAATATCTCTTTCTACAGTCGTTCTTCTGCTTATTTTAGTATTATTATAGATAAAGCATTTCTTCCCTCAGATTTATCAACATGATACTGTAAATAAATTGTGACCCATTCATCAAAGGAAACCATGGAGTAGCTCAAATTTATAAATTGGAGCTACATTTATTTTGATAGATAAAATTAAACATTATGTGTTTAGAAAAAGCAATTTGCAAAAGGATACATACAGTATTATCCAACTATATAAAGCTTAAAAACTTTATGTAAACTCTAGGTTGCTTGTGGGCACGTGTAAATGTAGCAAATAGCAAAGCATGATGAATGCGTAGCTTAGGGTAGTAGTTTTCTCTTGTGAAAGATATATGGGATTTACTAGTTGAAATATTTTGTTTCTTAAAAAGGTCTCTGAAGCAAATATTGCAAAATATTAAGATTTATCTAAGTTGTATGAGGGAATATAGACATATCCTTCTCTAAAGTCTCATTTGCTTGATGTAATTTGTAATTTTAAGGAAAAAACAAAGTAAATAAGTTAATTTCTCAAATAACTAGAAAAACAATAATAAAATATCTTCAGAGGAAAAAGGAATTCATAAAAATTAAATTTAAAAGAATGCAATAGAAAACATAAAGGAGTTACACTGATCGATAAAATCAAACATAGCACTTTGAAAAGCTCCATAAAATAGATAATAGCTTTGAATCTTTTGTTTAGAATAAATGAAAAAAACAAATAAATACCATTAGTAATGAGAAAAGAGATATTTCTTAGGTTGGTACAAAACTAATTGTGGTTTTACATTATTGAAATTTACTGTTTGATATTGGAATACATTCTTAAATAAATGTGGTTATATTATACATCATTTTAATGCACATTTCTCACTTTGCTTTTTTTGCTAAGGACTTACTACTTGCTATTTATTTTATATTTATTTTAGACTATAGAAACCACAGTAGACAAAAAGCAAATTC
Organism: Bos mutus; assembly: GCF_027580195.1. Lineage (NCBI taxonomy): Eukaryota > Metazoa > Chordata > Mammalia > Artiodactyla > Bovidae > Bos > Bos mutus. The sequence goes on along the minus strand of NC_091620.1, from coordinate 63,344,879 downwards.
GAGTGATTCTTTTATTTGAGTTCAAAATGGGTCATAAAGCAGAGCAGACAACTCACAACATCAACAACACATTTGACCCAGAAACTGCTAATGAACGTACAGTGCAGTGGTGGTTCAAGAAGTTTTGCAAAGGAAATGAGAGCCTTGAAAAAGAGCACAGCGGCCAGCAATGACGAATTGAGAGGAGAGCAATCATCAAAGCTGATCCTCTTACAACTACACAAGAAGGTGCCAAAGAACTCAATATTGACCATTCAAGGTCATTCAGCATTTGGGGCAAATTGGAGAAGGTGAAAAAGTTCAGTAAGGGAGTGCCTCATGAGCTGACTGAAAATTTTAAAAAATCACCATTTTGAAGTGCCTATTGTCTTTTCTCATTCTATGCAATAACAATGAATCATTTCTCTATCAGACTGTGACATGCAAAGAAAAGTGGATTTTATACCACAACCATTGATGACCAGCTCAGTGGTTGGACCAAGAAGAAGCTCCAAAGCACTTTCCAGAGCCAAATTTGCACCCAAAAAAGGTCATAGTCACTCTTTGGTGGTCTACTGCCCATCGGACCCATTATAACTTTCTGAATCCTGGCAAAATCATTATATCTGAGAAGCATGCTCAGCAAATCAATGAGATACACAGAAAACGTCAACAGTTGCAGCTGGCATTGGTCAACAGAAAGGGCCCAATTCTCCTTCACAACAACGCCCAACCGCATGTCACACAACTGCTTCAAAAGCTGAACAAATTGAGCTATTTAGTTTTACCTCATCTGCCACATTCACCTGACCTCTCACCAACCGCCACTTCTTCAAGCATCTCGACAGCTTTTTGCAGGGAAGACACTGCCACAGCTAGCAAGAGGCAGAAAATGCTTTCCAAGAGTTGGTTGAATCCTGAAGCATGGATCTTTATGCCACAGGAATAAAGAAACTTACTTCTTGTTGGCAAAAATGTGTTGATTGTAATGGTTCCTATTTTGATTAATAAAGATGTGTTTGAGCCCAGTTATAATGATTTAAAATTCACAGTCCAAAACTGTAATTACTTTTGTACCAATCTAATACAAATACAGAGGAGATTGTCTATATTACAAAAAAAAAAATACTACATTTTCTAATATCAACTAATTTAAAAATATAGATGACATTATTTTCTAAAAATATAGATTATCAAATTGAAACAGAGAGAAGAGATAAGTGTGACTATAGCAATATTCTGTAAAAATAATTGCAACAATTTTCAAAGTTCCGTCCTAAAAATAGGCTCCAATCCCAGATGGTTTTATAAGCTTTACTAAACCTATAAAAGGCAGGTAATTACTATGTTATATAAACCCTTTCAGAGCATAGAAAGCATGAAAATCTTCCAGTATCATTCTATAACAACAGCCTAAATTTATATCAAAAATAAGGATGGCTCAAAAATAGAATGCTATAAATTATCTCATTTAAAAACACTGATGTAACAATCCTAAATAAAATGTTATCTAACAGAACCCAGCAGTTTGTTTTTAAAGTAACACATCAGAACTATCAGAGACATTAGTCATTCCTCTGAGTTGCTTGGTGTCTGACAACTAGTCCTTTATTTAGGGAATTCCCAATCTCCTATCAAAAAGGCTCCCCATGCTACCTATGATATTTCCCAAATTCTCCCAAAGCTAGAGCAAGAGGTACATGACCCAGGCTTTGCTCATCTGGTACCACAACTCCAGACTTTGAGTTGGAAGCAACTGGTATGAAGAAGCAGGGACTGTTCAGAATCCATTTGTTGGGCAATAGAGGCTACATCCAAGCACAAAGATGATGGAGCCAAAGGAAGTATCAGCTGACCAGCGTAAGTGATAAAAACTGCAGCATTGTGCTTTGCAGTGTATCTTCACTGGACCAGTTCTTTGAAATAATGTAAGGCTTTCTTCTGGATCATGCAGCCCAATTCTTCTGACTTCCCAGATATTCCTTCTCTGATTGCTTTCTACAAACTGCTCTCCTGCTTAACTTAGCATGAGTTGGTTTTGTTGCTTGTAACTAAAAACATGGACTAATTTGCTGACAAAGTAGAGTTTATACCAGTAATGCAAAGATAATTTAGCATTAATAAATCTATCTATGTGATTCAAAGACAAATAGACTAAAAAAGAACTATCAAAAAAAAAAAAGAAAAGAACTATCAATTTCACGGCCCAAGACTGTTTGATGACATTCAACATCTCTTACTAAAAATAACACAAAATAAAATGTTATCAAGCCAGAAATAGTAAGAACTTTTCCTAATTCATAAAGGATATCTACCAGAAACAAAGAACAAATATCATACCCAATGTGAACACACTGGAAGTAATTCCACTTGATGTCATGAACAGGACAAAGATGTCTACTCTTACTAGAACTATTCAACCATGTACCAGAGATCCTGCCCAATGCAATTAGGTAATTAAATAAATGAGATAAATAATAGAAAAGTGATCAAACTATCATTAGTTATAAGGAAATATGTTTGCTTACCTAGAAGATCAAGAGAAACCAAATGAAAAACTGTGAGGTTTTTAGAGGGGTTAGTAACATGTTGTTGTAGTAACACAGGCAGATGTAAAAACATCTATAAACTTGTGATATACTAGTAATAATCAATTATTTGAATATAGTAGAAAAGCTACCATTTATTTATAATAGCAAAAGAAATATAAAATATATAGAAAGACACCTATAAGACTGTTTAAAAAGTATATGAAGTATACAAAACTCAACTGAAGGACATAAAATTATATTTGAATAAATACGGTGGCCCACCTTGTTCTTGAATGGTTTTCTCCCAGGGAGTTATTATTAACTTAATTAATATAATTTTATTCAAAATCCCAACAGGATTTTTGCTGTGTATGTAACTTAAAAAGCTTATTCTAAAGTTCACTTGGAAGGAAAAAAATACTCAATCATATCCAGAAATGTTTGAAAATAAAAAGAATAAGAGAGGAACTGCCCTAACATTTATTTAAATATACTTCGGAGCCTTAATAATAAAGAATATTGAATTGGCACTGAGATATACAAACACAGATCAGTGAAACAAACTGAAGAGTCCAGAAATTGCCCTTTGGATGCTCCTTGGTACTCCATTTCCACAGTGGAATACTTGATGAAGCTGATGTTTAATATCTGTGTGGAAATGAAGAACTTTTCTGAACATAATATGACATCTGGCTATATGAGTGGGGAGAATTTCAATCTCTTCTCCCTATCAAACATAAAATTAAATATCTAAGCACAAAAGGATTTTTTTTTAAATGAGAAAATTTCAAAATCTTGGTAAGACAGACACAAATGTGTCTAAATCTTTCTAAGACAGACACAAAATGCAGAAACTATCAAGAAAAAAAATCTAATAAGTTGGACAACACCAAAACAAACCTCTATATGGTATAATGTACAAAGTTTTTAAAAGGGGAGAGTGAAGATAGAGTATCAGAAAATATTCAATAACAGAGAAGGATCTGTGCTCATAACACATAAAGAGAACATACTCATAAAAAGAAAATTCCAGTTTTTCACTTGTCTCTCCATATACTTTTATATTGTTTGACTGTTTAACAAGAATTTTCTCACACATGTTTTTTAAGATTAAAAAGCTAAAAAGAAATTTTAACATAGAAAATAGCATCACTATCTATCAAGATTGTCTATTTCAGCTTTTCTACCTAAAAATATCTCAGGTTCAAGACTTCAAAGTCTATGAAAAATACTGCTCCATCTACTCAGTTGTTTAAGTTTAAAATAATATTACTTAAAAGGGGGAAATCATGCATTATATGTCTGTTCCCTGTTGCAGCATTAACAAAGACAAATAACATTGCCATAACATCAGTCAAGATGAATTTGCAACTTGGGCTGCTTTAATATTCTTAAACTAGAATTTAAAAATGCTTGATAAATGATTTGCAAATAGTAGTGGTATATCATCAAAATAATTAAGGACACAGAAATAAATTAGCGGCCTTATCCCTTCTTAATATGACTGTTTAACTACCACAGTGACAATCTTGGTAACAAAGTCCCATAAACTTGGTGGCTCAAAATGACAGAAATTTATCCTCTTACAGTTCTGGAGGCCAGAGTCTGAAATAAAGGGGATGTGAGGATGGGTTCGTTCCGGAGTTTCTGAGGGAGAATCTGGTCCATGACTCTCCTCTAGTTCTAGTGGCTGTTGGCAATCCTTAGTATTTTTTGTCTTGACTCGTGACTACTGTCCAGTATCTGCCTTCTTCCTCATACGACCTTTTCCTCTATGTCTCTCTTCTGTTTGTGTGCCTCTGGGTCAGCTCCTTTTCTGAGGATGAATTGCACATAAAGCCCTTGGAGAGAACTTTTAATACCTATTAAGTGTTGTTGCAGGGACTAGATCTGATAGACAGAGTGCCTGATGAACTATGGACGGAGGTTCGTGACACTGTACAGGAGACAGGGATGAAGACCATCCCCAAGAAAAAGAAATGCAAAAAGGCAAAATGGCTATCTGAGGAGGCCCTACAAATAGCTGTGAAAAGAAGAGAAGCAAAAGGCAAAGGAGAAAAGGAAAGATATAAGCATCTGAATGCAGAGTTCTAAAGAATATCAAGGAGAGATAAGAAAGCCTTCCTCAGTGATCAATGCAAAGAAATAGAAGAAAACAGTAGAATGGGAAAGACTAGAGATCTCTTCAAGAAAATTAGAGATACCAAGGGAACATTTCATGCAAAGATGGGCTCAATAAAGGACAGAAATGGTATGGACCTAACAGAAGCAGAAGATATTAAGAAGAGGTGGCAAGAACACACAGAAGAACTATACAAAAAAGATCTTCACGACCCAGATAATCACAATGGTGTGATCACTCACCTAAGAATGAGACATCCTGGAATGTGAAGTCAAGTGGGCCTTAGGAAGCACCACTAAGAACAAAGCTAATGGAGGTGATGGAATTCCAGTTGAGATATTTCAAATCCTAAATGAAGATGCTGTGGAAGTGCTGCACTCAATATGCCAGCAAATTTGCAAAACTCAGCAGTGGCCACAGGACTGGAAAAGGTCAGTTTTCATTCCAATCCCAAAGAAAGGCAATGCCAAAGAATGCTCAAACTACCACACAATTGCACTCATCTCACACGCTAGTAAAGTAATGCTCAAAATTCTCCAAGCCAGGCTTCAGCAATACGTGAACTGTGAACTTCCAGATGTTCAAGTTGGTTTTAGAAAAGGCAGAGGAACCAGAGATCAAATTGCCAACATCTGCTGGATCATGGAAAAAGCAAGAGAGTTCCAGAAAAACATCTATTTCTGCCAAAGCCTTTGACTGTGTGGATCACAATAAACTGTGGAAAATTCTGAAATAGATGGGAATACCAGACCACCTGACCTGCCTCTTGAGAAATCTGTATGAAGGTTAAGAAGCACCAGTTAGAATTGGACATGGAACAACAGACTGGTTCCCAATCAGGAAAGGAGTACATCAAGGCTGTATATTGTCACCCTACTTACTTAACTTATATGCAGAGTACATCATGAGAAATGCTGGGCAGGAAGAAGCACAAGCTGGAATCAAGATTGCTGGGAGAAATATCAATAACCTCAGATATGCAGATGACACCATCCTTATGGCATAAAGTGAAGAAGAACGTAAAAAAGTTGGCTTAAAGCTCAACATTCAGAAAACGAAGATCATGGCATCTGGTCCCATCACTTCATAGATGGGGAAACAGTGGAAACAGTAACTGACTTTATTTTGGGGGGCTCCAAAGTCACTGCAGATGGTGACTGCAGCCATGAAATTAAAAGACACTTACTCCTTGGAAGGAAAGTTATAGCCAACCTAGACAGCCTATTAAAAAGTAGAGACATTCCTTTGCCAACTAAGGTCTGTCTTGTCGAGGCTATGTTTTTTCCAGTAGTCATGTTGGGCTTCCCTGGTGGCTCAGATGGTAAAGCGTCTGCCGGCATGCAGGAGACCTGGGTTCAATTCCTGGGTCGGGAAGATCCCCTGGAGAAGGAAATAGCAATCCACTCCAGCACTCTTGCCTGGAAAACTCCATGGATGGAGGCGCCTGATAGGCTACAGTCTATGGGGTCGCAAAGCACTGGACACGACTGAGCGACTTCACTTTCACTTTGTATGGGTGTGAGAGTTGAACTATAAAGAAGGCTGATTGCTGAAGAATTGATGCTTTTGCACTATGGTGTTGGAGAAGACTCTTGAGAGTCACTTGGACTGCAATGAGATCCAACAAGTCCATCCTAAAGGAGATCAGTCCTGAGTGTTCATTGGAAGGACTGATGTTGAAGCTGAAACTCCAATACTTTGGCCACCTGATGAAAAGAACTGACTCATTGGAAAAGACCCTGATGCTGGGAAAGATTGAAGACGGAGGAGAAGGGGATTACAGAGGATGAGATGGTTGGATGGCATTGCCAACTCACAGGACATGAGTTTGAGTAAACTCCAGGAGTTAGTGATGGATAGGGAGGCCTGGTGTGCTGCAGTCCATGGGGTTGCAAAGAGCAACTGAACTGAAGGGAAGTGAACTGAAGCGTTGTTATCCTGGAAGCTCCGTTGTTATCATGGAAGCTCATCCATGTTTGGATGAGCAGACCTGAGTTTTCTGAGTGCAATCTGAAAAGCCTAACAATGATAACAACAATAACAGCAACAACTATGAAAACAGCCTCCCTAGATTTTATATCATTTAGGGAACTTCTCGGGGTGCCCCACCTCTACTCCATCCACTCCTGTCTGTCCTTGAAGGAAAGCATTTTTCTTTTTCCCTCCCAAGAGAGTAGCTTGGGCTTTGGGTTGGACAATCTGGGGCTTCCCCCACTGTGGAGAAGAATGTAAAGCCTTTGACTTGAAATCTGAGACCCATCTCCACCACCCCCCACCCCTGAGAGCTGGACTGTCTGAGGGAGAAGAGCTCCTAGCATTAAAACAGGTGGAAACAACCTACCCAAGGGAGACAAAAGCACTGAGGGAGCCGAAGGTGACACTTGTCCCCATTCCCATCAACATGTCAATGCTTACAATTAAAAAGAACAAACTGTTGGGAGAGAACATTTCTATAATGATTTAAAACTGCTACCTATCACCATTTAGAACAGGTTGAAGAACTGGATTGGGGTTGATGCCAAGGATGAAGAAACAAGAACCATCTGCAGAACCAAGGCTGCCTAGAGTCCAAGTTCAAGTTGGGGTGGATTAAGTCTATAAGTTGGAAGATGACACTAGGATCAAGGTCATGTAGAACTGGGTAACAGATCATCATCCAGAAACAACAGGAGGTACTTGATCAACTCTAGGTGCACCTGGCCTGCTGGTTCCCCCAACAGTGGAGCCAATAAAAGACCAGTCCTATGAGAAGGGTCCATCTCATGACATAGGGCTTGTATGCGTGCGTCCGTACTATGTCACTCCAGTTGTGTCCGACTCTGTGCGACTCTATGGACTGTAGTCTGCAAGGCTCCTCTGTCCATGGGATTCTCTAGGCAAGAATACTGGAATGGGCTGCCATGCCCTCCTCCAGGGGATCTTACCGACCCGGGGGTGGAACCTGCATCTCTAGCATCCCCTGCATTGACAGGAGAGTTCTTTGCCACTAGAGCCATCTGGGAATCTTGCCCTAAAAACTTTAGAAGAGGAATGGAGCTTGTAGGAGGTCACTTTTAAAAGATTAGAGAAATAAGTTTCTTCAATTATTAGTTTAGAGGTTGATTAGAGTCTTTTCCAATATTATGCACTGATATAATGGAAACAGTGAGAGACTTTATATTTTGGGGCTCCAAAATCATGCAGATGGTGACTGCAGCCATGAAATTAAAAGACACTTGCTCCTTAGAAGGAAAGCTATGACAAACCTAGAGAGCAGAGACATCACTTTGCTGACAAAGGTCTGTCTAGTCAAAGCTATGGTTTTCCCAGGAGTCATGTATGGATGTGAGAGTCGGACTATAAAGAAAGCTGAGTGCTGAAGAATTGATGCTTTTGAACTGTGGTATTGGAGAAGACTCTTGAGAGTCCCTTGGACTGTAAGGAGATCCAACCAGTCAATCCTAAAAGAAATCAGTCCTGAATATCCATTGGAAGGACTGATGCTGAAGCTGAAACTCCAATACTTTGGCCACCTGATGCGAAAAACTGACTCATTAGAAAAGACCCTGATGCTGGAAAAGATTGAAGGCAGAAGGGGACGACAGAGAATGAGATTGTTGTATGGCATCACCAACTCAATGGACATGAGTTTGAGCTAGCTCCGGGAGTTGGTGATGGGCAGGGAAGCCTGGTGTGCTGCAGTCCATGGGGTTGCCGAGAGTTGGACATGACTGAGTGCCTGAACTGAAATGAATAAAAAATAATGCTAATTATAGCCAAAGTCACTACTTTGAATTGGTTAATAAAAATGATATAAGTTCTCAAAATTAATAAGTGAACTAGAAACACATGCATATTTTTATCAAGAGTTAAGTATGCAGTTTGGGGTGAGAATGTGGGGCCATAAGATACACAATCACAGAAACATCTTTGTATGAAAGGATTCACTTTTGTTTTTGAAATGTAAAAACTGACATCTTTATTATTTCTAGTCTAATCTGCATCCTTATGTGATAATGAGCTTTCACGTAAAAGTAGTTACCATTGTGGCCAGAAACCTCCTTCTCTCTAGATGAAACATTAGTATTAATATTTTAGACCCGTTATTTTCAACTCTGTTCCTTCTGTGTGTGTCTTCCCCATTAATATTACAGCATTAAAATGATCCACAATACACTTAAACTCTTCACTCTGACTATCAAGATGACTCAGCCACCCTGTCCTGTAAATAATAAGGTTCCGACATTTACAGATTACTCCTGTCAACTAAAAAGTGGTTAAAGTGAAAATTACCCAGTCCTGGCAGACGTTCATGTGACCCAAGGTTTAGGTTTTTTCTTGGGATTTATAACCTTGACAGTTAATTTTGCAGGCCTCTTTTAGAGCCTGTCATTTAGCACAAATTGACATTTAAGCAGCTTTTTAAAGCTCTGGTATCAAAATGTTACAACAGCCTGAGGTTTGTTTTTTTTTTTTTTCCTATTAACATCGCCTATTATTTATTATTGTAGTCAGATAAGTGAATCATCAATTTTCCCCTTTCAACATTTTCCTAGGACTTGGAGGCAGTAGAGAAGACAGAACACCCTCAGTCAGTTTTATTTCCTTCTTCAAAGAGGAAAAATAAACCACCTAGATTAACATTAAAAACTGTACAACAGACACTACAAAGTGAAGACAAACCACCAACTGAGAGTTACAGGGCATTGACCATAAAGGGCTGCTGCTGCTGCTATGTCGCTTCAGTCCTGTCTGACTCTGTGCGACCCCAGAGACAGCAGCCCACCAGGCTCCCCCATCCCTGGGATTCTCCAGGCAAGAACACTGGAGTGGGTTGCCATTTCCTTCTCCAAGACATGAAAGTGAAAAGTGAAAGTGAAGTCGCTCAGTTGTGCCCGACTCTTAGCAACCCCATGGACTGCAGCCTACCAGGCTCCTCCATCCATGGGATTTTCCAGGCAAGAGTACTGGAGTGGGGTGCCACTACCATTAAAAAGACAATCAATAATAAATGTTGACAAGGATGGGGAGAAAAGGAATCTCGTGCACTGTTGGTGAGAACATAAATTGGTACAGCCACTGTGGAAAACAGTATGCTCAAAAATTTTTTTAAATAACTCATATGATCTAGCAATCCCACTCTGGGGATTTACCTGAAGGAATCAAAATACTAATTCAAAAAGATATTTTTACCCTGTGTTCATAACAGCATTGTTTACAATAGCTAAAACATGACAACAACATAAGTGTTCGTTGATGGATGAATGGGTAAAGAAAATATGATATATATGTGATATTTACACATATATACACAACAGAATACTATTCAGCCATATAAAAGAAGGAGCTCTTGTCACCTGTGACAACACGAGTGGACCTTGAGGCCATTAACTAAATGAGATAAGTCAAACAGAGAAAGACAAAAACCGTATGACCATATTTATAGTGGAATCTAAAAAATTAACAAAAAAACTCAAAAAAAAGAAAAAAAAAAAGATCACTCTGGTATATTTAAATGGATAGCCAAAAAGGACCAACTGTATAGCACATGGAACTCTGCTCTATGTCATGTGGCAACCTGGGTAGGAGGGAAGTTTGAGGGAGAATGGGCAGGTGTATATGCGTGGCTGAGTTCCTTCATTGTTCCCCTGTAATTATCACAATATTGTGAAGCAGCTATACCAAAACACAAAATAAAATGTCTTAAAAAAACAATAAAATATAACAATAAAAATATCCTTGTTGGAAGGGTACACATGTATATATTTATGGGTTATATGCTGCTGCTGCTGCTAAGTCGCTTCAGTCATGTCCGACTCCGTGCGACCCCAGAGACAGCAGCCCACCTGGCTCCCCTGTCCCTGGGATTCTCCAGGCAAGAACATTGGAGTGGGTTGCCATTTCCTTCTCCATAGGTTATATATAAGTACATAATTTATATATATTTTTAAAATCAGAGTTGCGCTTACCAGAGGCAGGGGAAGGGAGATGAGGGAACTGGATGAAAGGTGGTTGGGAAATGGAAAATTCCAGTTATGAAATAAATAAGTACTGGATGTAATGTACACCATGACTATAGTTAATAATACTATAAGGTATATATGAAAGTTACCAAGAGAATAAATCCAAAAGTTCTCAACACAAGGAAAAATAATTTTTTTCTTTCTTTTTTTGTGTCTTTACAAGGTGATGGATGTTAACTAAATTTATATGGCAATCATTTCACAATGTATGTAAGTCTTTATGCTATACACCTTAAACTCATATATGAATATATCAATTATATCTCAATAAAACAGATAAAAGGGCTAGTCCAGAATATATATGCTATAGAACATCTACAAATACTTAGGAAAAAATAAACAACAGGAAAATGGGAACAGAAAGTAACAATTTAAAAAGAGAAAGAGAAGGGCTGTTTAAAAGATGCCCAATCCTAATAGTCATTGAAGAAAGTCAAATTAACATAAGGAAATGCCATTCTGTGCTTGTTGAGACTGACAAAAATTTGGCAGTCTGAGAGAGGAAGGTGAACTGGTCTCTGTTCTCTTATATTCAGTCTGTCACACCACTTTCCAGCCAATGGCTCCTGGGCTTAGAGAGTGGGGGCAGGCTGCAACTCTGGCCAGTCCTGATGGAGAGAGATGAACCACAGAACAGCTGGGGACCAACAGCAAAAGTGCTTAGAAGGAAGGGGAGACCAGACTGAGGATTCTAGATAAAGCTTGGCTTGTGGAGATCCTTGATCCCCTGGGTGAAGGCTACTGCTCTTTCTGTCCCCTGAGGAACTACAGAGGAGCCAGGCAGGTGTATGAATCTTCCTCATCCTCAAATATGGGAGAAAGACACCCTTTGCTAGCATTTTGCTTCTTTTAGGGAGATTGTATTTTATTTTATTTTTTTAACTCTGGAAACAGAGTTTAGTTAACTTGAAGGGATGTGTATTTATTACAAAAGGCCACACAGCAACACCACAGAAGGACTTCAATCGCATCAGCATAGAACTCAGTCTCTTTGAAAAGAAAAGGACAAGGTCTGGTTGACGAAAAGTGAGGGAGTAGAACGGAACTCACCACTCTCTGTCATTATATACAAAACATCATCAAAGCTGCTGCTTTGGCCTGTTACTGCAAGGTGAGGTCCCTGTATGTTTACTTTCTCATCAAGATCCTTCTTCAGAAAAATGGATCTCTTCTTGGAATCTGAAATTGCTTGAATGAAAAATACATCCACAAGGATGGGATAAGGCCATGTCATTACTTGTTCAATATCTCAAGCTGAGGAAGGTGAGTTAATTCTTGAATGAAACAACTGTAAACTTGTATCGAATTCCACTGCTTCAGTTTTAAAAAGGCACGCTAGTTAAAAACAAGGGTATTGGAAAGATTGTGGATGGTATCTGTCTCTGATAAAGGAATAGTTAAGTGGGCAGATGAAAAACATGCGGGAGCTGCCCAACTATAGAAACTATGAAATGTCCAAGGACATTCACTACCTGTTTGTGATGTTTAAAGAGCACAATTGAAATCATCTGATGAAAAACAGGTATGAGAATAAAATAAAGGCATTTGAGATATTTAAAATCATTTCTAAGTAATTCTTACATTAAAGGAGAAGTCACTAAAATTACTGATAAAGTCAACATCAGTGAGGGTATGGTACTTTTCCTGTATGGCCGGTAGCCAAAGCAGAAATCAGCAGAAATATACGTTCTTAAGTACATTTATTAGGAAGAAAGACAGAAAATAAATGCAGTAAGGTTTCAACTCTAGCTGAAAGAAAGAGAACCAAACCAAACAAAAAATTTATGAGGGAATTTAAAAAGATATAAGCAGAAATAAATAGAAAATAACCCACAAAGGTAAGCTTAGATTAATTAAAGTTAGTCCCTTGAAAAGCCCAATAAAATTCATAAGCCTCTGATAATTCTGATGATAGAGAAATAACACCAGAAATAAGAATGAAAACATCAGATCAGATTATATCAGTCGCTCAGTCGTGTCCGACTCTTTGCGACCCCATGAATCGCAGCACGCCAGGCCTCCCTGTCCATCACCAGCTCCTGGAGTTCACTGAGACTCACATCCATCGAGTCAGTGATGCCATCCAGCCATCTCATCCTCTGTCGTCCCCTTCTCCTCTTGCCCCCAGTCCCTCCCAGCATCAGAGTCTTTTCCAATGAGTCAAGTCTTCGCACAAGGTGGCCAAAGTACTGGAGTTTCAGCTTTACCATCATTCCTTCCAAAGAAATCCCAGGGCTGATCTCCTTCAGAATGGACTGGTTGGATCTCCTTGCAGTCCAAGGGACTCTCAAGAGTCTTCTCCAACACCACAGTTCAAAAGCATATTATTGTGATCCACACAGTCAAAGGCTTTGGCATAGTCAATAAAGCAGAAATAGATGTTTTTCTGGAACTCTCTTGCTTTTTCCACGATCCAGCAGATGTTGGCAATTTGATCTCTGGTTCCTCTGCCTTTTCTAAAACCAGCTTGAACATCAGGAAGTTCACGGTTCACATATTGCTGAAGCCTGGCTTGGAGAATTTTGAGCATTACTTTACTAGCGTGTGAGATGAGTTTGATTGTGCAGTAGTTTGAGCATTCTTTGGCATTGCCTTTCTTTGGGATTGGAATGAAAACTGACCTTCTCCAGTCCTGTGGCCACTGCTGAGTTTTGCAAATTTGCTGGCATATTGAGTGCAGCACTTCCACAACATCATCTTTCAGGATTTGAAAGAGCTCAACTAGAATTCCATCACCTCCACTAGCTTTGTTCGTAGTGATGCTTCCTAAGGCCCACTTGACTTCACATTCCAGGATGTCTGGCTCTAGGTCAGTGATCACACCATTGTGATTATCTGGGTGGTGAAGATCTTTTTTGTACAGTTCATCTGTGTATTCTTGCCATCTCTTCTTAATATCTTCTGCTTCCGTTATGAATGAAAACATAGCCAAAGATAATACATGCAGAATTAACAAATTAAAAATTCAAGAGGAAAGAACTGTTTGGGACATAAAGATTATCAAGACAGTGTCAGAGAAGATATAAAACTGAAGAAAGAGCCATGGAAAAAATTGAAAATGTAATTTTTAAAAATCTGCCTTTTAAAAAGGCAGAGGTCCCAGACCATATTTTATGGATGATTTCTGCAAAGCCTTGAAAGAGCAGATTGCTTTTTTGTTTTATTTGAATTGTTTCAGAGCATAGCAAAAATATAAAACTTCCTTCCTTGTTCTATAAGGTTAGCATAACACCAAATTGAGAAAAAATGCCAAAAATAGCCTTTTCTAAATCTTACATAAAAGTAAAAAAAAATTTTTTTTAATTACAAAGCAAAATTAGCAGCATATAACAAGAAGAATATGTCATGACCAAGCAGGATGTTTCAGAGAATAAAAGTGTGGTTAAACTGTTAAACAATGAATGGTATGTATATTAACTTCTGGTATAAATATCAATAGAAATACAGAGCAAAGCACAGCGGGCTGCATCGCTTAGAGTAAGAATCTGGCCTGAATACCTGAGCACTATCTGAGCGAAATAATTTGGGCTAGCAAACCAGACTGTGGGATATCTACCACGCGAAAAGCCAGCCCCAACCTAAGACACCGCCAGGCCCAAAGACGGAACAAAGAATTGAACAGAGATAGCCGGCTGCAGACCTTCCCCCCTCCGGTGACAGACAGCCAGAGCGGAAGGGGGCATCGCAGCCCCAGAGAGACATTATCTATAAAACTGTAAGCAGGCTTCTTTGCTAACTAAAACTTCTTGGGGGTCTGGACGGTTAACATCTGCCTAAGAAGGTGCGCCGGTTTTACGCCCAGGTAACTGAGTGGCGGGGAGGCGATAAGTCGCAGCATTGGCGCTCGCCAAACACCTCATCACTTGAGCTGCTCGAACCTGGGAAGAGCACAATACTCAGGCCCAACTGAGTCTGCGCCTCTGAGGACTACCCGAGTGCCTGAACCTGAGCGGCTTGGACCTGGGAGGTACATGCAACCCAGGGCCAGCCTCGGATTGTTCAGCGGAACAACCTAGAGCCCGAGCAGTGTGGGCAGGGAGGCTACACGTACCGTGGAGGGGGCAGACCCAGTGTGGCTGAGGCACTGAGCGCCAGTGTTATTTGTTTGCAGCATCCCTCCCTCCCTCCCTCCCCACAGCGACTGAACAAAGAGAAGAAATACAGTTCCACCCATCAGAATACTGACACAAGCTTCCCTAACCAGGAAACCTTGACAAGCCACCTGTACAAACCTACACACAGCGAGGAAAAGCCACAATAAAGAGAACTCCACAAACTGCCAGAATACAGAAAGGACACCCCAAACTCAGCAATTTAAACAAGATGAAGAGACAGAGGAATAGCCAGCAGATAAAGGAACAGGATAAATGCCCACCAAACCAAACAAAAAGAGGAAGAGATAGGAATCTACCTGATAAAGAATTCCAAATAATGATAGTGAAATTGATCCAAAATCTTGAAATTAAAATGGAATCACAGATAAATAGCTTGGAGACAAGGATTGAGAAGATGCAAGAAAGGTTTAACAAGGACCTAGAAGAAATAAAAAGAGTCAACATATAATGAATAATGCAATAAATGAAATTAAAAAACACTCTGGAGGCAACAAATAGTAGAATAACAGAGGCAGAAGATAGGATTAGTGAATTAGAAGATAGAATGGTAGAAATAAATGAATCAGAGAGGATAAAAGAAAAACAAATTAAAAGAAATGAGGACAATCTCAGAGACCTCCAGGACAATATTAAACGCTACAACATTGAATCATAGGGGTTCCAGAAGAAGAAGACAAAAAGAAAGACCATGAGAAAATACTTGAGGAGATAATAGTTGAAAACTTCCTAAACTGGGGAAGGAAATAATCACCCAAGTCCAAGAAACCCAGAGAATCCCAAACAGGATAAACCCAAGGTGAAACACCCCAAGACACATATTAATCAAATTAACAAAGATCAAACACAAAGAACAAATATTAAAAGCAGCAAAGGAAAAACAACAAATAACACACAAGGAATTCCCATAAGGATAACAGCTGATCTTTCAATAGAAACTCTTCAAGCCAGGAGGGAATGGCAAGACATACTTAAAATGATGAAAGAAAATAACCTACAGCCCAGATTATTGTACCCAGCAAGGATTTCATTCAAGTATGAAGGAGAAATCAAAAGCTTCTCAGACAAGCAAAAGCTGAGAGAATTCTGCACCACCAAACCAGCTCTACAACAAATACTAAAGGATATTCTCTAGACAGGAAACACAAAAATGGTGTATAAATTCAACCCCAAACAATAAAGTAAATGGCAACGGGATCATACTTATCAATAATTACCTTAAACTTAAATGGGTTGAATGCCCCAACCAAAGACAAAGACTGGCTGAATGGATACAAAAACAAGACCCCTATATATGTTGTCTACAAGAGACCCACCTCAAAACAGGGGACACATACAGACTGAAAGTGAAGGGCTGGAAAAAGATTTTCCATGCAAATAGGGACCAAAAGAAAGCAGGAGTAGCAATACTCATATCAGATAAAATAGACTTTAAAACAAAGGCTGTGAAAAGAGACAAAGAAGGTCACTACATAATGATCAAAGGATCAGTCCAAGAAGAAGATATAACAATTATAAATATATATGCACCCAACACGGGAGCACCACAGTATGTAAGACAAAATGCTAACAAGTATGAAAGGAGAAATTAACAATAACACAATAATAGTGGGAGACTTTAATACCCCACTCACACCTATGGATAGATCAACTAAACAGAAAATTAACAAGGAAACACAAACTTTAAACGATACAATAGACCAGTTAGACCTAATTGATATCTATAGGACATTTCATCCCAAAACAATGAATTTCACCTTTTTCTCAAGCGCACATGGAACCTTCTCCAGGATAGATCACATCCTGGGCCATAAATCTAGCCTTGGTAAATTCAAAAAAATAGAAATCATTCCAAGCATCTTTTCTGACCACAATGCAGTAAGATTAGATCTCAATTACAGGAGAAAAACTATTAAAAATTCCAACATATGGAGGCTGAACAACACGCTGCTGAATAACCAACAAATCACAGAAGAAATCAAAAAAGAAATCAAAATTTGCATAGAAACGAATGAAAATGAAAACACAACAACCCAAAACCTGTGGGACACAGTAAAAGCAGTCCTAAGGGGAAAGTTCATAGCAATACAGGCACACCTCAAGAAACAAGAAAAAGTCAAATAAATAACCTAACTCTACACCTAAAGCAACTAGAAAAGGAAGAAATGAAGAACCCCAGGGTTAGTAGAAGGAAAGAAATCTTAAAAATTAGAGCAGAAATAAATGCAAAAAAGAAACAAAAGAGACCATAGCAAAAAAATCAACAAAGCCAAAAGCTGGTTCTTTGAAAGGATAAATAAAATTGACAAACCATTAGCCAGACTCATTAAGAAACAAAGGAGAAAAATCAAATCAATAAAATTAGAAATGACAGTGGAGAGATCACAACAGACAACATAGAAATACAAAGGATCATAAGAGACTATTATCAACAATTATATGCCAATAAAATGGACAACGAGGAAGAAATGGACAAATTCTTAGAAAAGTACAACTTTCCAAAACTGGACCAGGAAGAAATAGAAAACCTTAACAGACCCATCACAAGCACGGAAATTGAAACTGTAATCAAAATCTTCCAGCAAACAAAAGCCCAGGTCCAGACGGCTTCACAGCTGAATTCTACCAAAAATTTAGAGAAAAGCTAACACCTATCCTGCTCAAACTCTTCCAGAAAATTGCAGAGGAAGGTAAACTTCCAAACTCATTCTATGAGGCCACCATCACCCTAATACCAAAACCTGACAAAGATCCCACAAAAAAAAAGAAAACTACAGGCCAATATCACTGATGAACATAGATGCAAAAATCCTAAACAAAATTCTAGCAATCAGAATCCAACAACACATTAAAAAGATCATACACCATGACCAAATGGGCTTTATCCCAGGGATGCAAGGATTCTTCAATATCCATAAAATCAATCAATGTAATACACCACATTAACAAATTGAAAAACAAAAACCGTATGATTATCTCAATAGATGCAGAGAAAGCCTTTGACAAAATTCAACACCCATTTATGATCAAAACTCTCCAGAAAGCAGGAATAGAAGGAACATACCTCAACATAATAAAAGCTATATATGACAAACCTACAGCAAACATTATCCTCAATGGTGAAAAATTGAAAGCATTTCCTCTAAAGTCAGGAACAAGACAAGGGTGCCCACTTTCACCATTACTATTCAACATAGTTTTGGAAGTTTTGGCTACAGCAATCAGAGCAGAAAAGAAATAAAAGGAATCCAAATTGGAAAAGAAGAAGTAAAACTCTCACTATTTGCAGATGACATGATCCTCTACATAGAAAATCCTAAAGACTCCACCAGAAAATTACTAGAACTAATCAATGATTATAGTAAAGTTGCAGGATATAAAATCAACACACAGAAATCCCTTGCATTCCTATACACTAATAATGAGAAAACAGAAAGAGAAATTAAGGAAACAATTCCATTCACCATTGCAACGAAAAAGAATAAAATACTTAGGAATATATCTACCTAAAGAAACTAAAGACCTATATATAGAAAACTATAAAACACTGGTGAAAGAAATCAAAGAGGACACTAATAGATGGAGAAATATACCATGTTCATGGATTGGAAGAATCAATATAGTGAAAATGAGTATACTACCCAAAGCAATTTATAGATTCAATGCAATCCCTATCAAGCTACCAACAGTATTCTTCACAGAGTTAGAACAAATAATTTCACAGTTTGTATGGAAATACAAAAAACCTCGAATAGCCAAAGCAATCTTGAGAAAGAAAAATGGAACTGGAGGAATCAACCTACCTGACTTCAGGCTCTACTACAAAGCCACAGTTATCAAGACAGTATGGTACTGGCACAAAGACAGAAATATAGATCAATGGAACAAAATAGAAAGCCCAGAGATAAATCCACCACATATGGACACCTTATCTTTGACAAAGGAGGCAAGAATATACAGTGGATTAAAGACAATCTCTTCAACAAGTGGTGCTGGGAAATCTGGTCAACCACTTGTAAAAAGAATGAAACTAGAACACTTTCTAACACCATACACACAAAAAACTCAAAATGGATTTAGGATCTCAACGTAAGACCAGAAACTATAAAACTCCTAGAGGAGAACATAGGCAAAACACTCTCTGACATACATCACAGCAGGATCCTCTATGACCCACCTCCCAGAATATTGGAAATAAAAGCAAAAATAAACAAATGGGACCTAATTAAACTTAAAAGCTTCTGCACATCAAAGGAAACTATTAGCAAGGTGAAAAGACAGCCTTCAGAATGGGAGAAAATAATAGCAAATGAAGCAACGGACAAACAACTAATCTCAAAAATATACAAGCAACTCCTACAGCTCAACTCCAGAAAAATAAATGACCCAATCAAAAAATGGGCCAAAGATCTAAATAGACATTTCTCCAAAGAAGACATACAGATGGCTAACAAACACATGAAAAAGATGCTCAACATCACTCATTATCAGAGAAATACAAATCAAAACCACTATGAGGTACCATTTCACACCAGTCAGAATGGCTGCGATCAAAAGTCTACAAATAATAAATGCTGGAGAGGGTGTGGAGAAAAGGGAACCCTCTTACACTGTTGGTGGGAATGCAAACTAGTACAGCCACTATGGAGAACAGTGTGGAGATTCCTTAAAAACTGGAAATAGAACTGCCTTATGATCCAGCAATCCCACTGCTGGGCATACACACTGAGGAAACCAGAAGGGAAAGAGACACGTGTACCCCAATGTTCATCGCAGCACTGTTTATAATAGCCAGGACATGGAAGCAACCTAGATGTCCATCAGCAGATGAATGGATAAGAAAGCTGTGGTACATATACACAATGGAGTATTACTCAGCCATTAAAAAGAATACATTTGAATCAGTTCTGATGAGGTGGATGAAACTGGAGCCTATTATACAGAGTGAAGTAAGCCAGAAGGAAAAACATAAATACACTATACTGACGCATATATATGGAATTTAGAAAGATGGTAACGATAACCCTGTATACGAGACAGCAAAGGAGACACTGATGTATAGAACAGTCTTATGGACTCTGTGGGAGAGGGAGAGGGTGGGAAGATTTGGGAGAATGGCATTGAAACATTTGAAATGTCATGTATGAAACGAGATGCCAGTCCAGGTTCAGTGCACGATGCTGGATGCTTGGGGCTGGTGCGCTGGGACGGCCCAGGGGGATGGTATGGGGAGGGGGAGGGAGGAGGGTTCAGGATGGGGAGCACGTGTATACCTGAAATTAAAGAAAAAAAAAAAAAAAAGAAAAAAAAAAAAAAAAAAAAAAAAAAAAAAGAAATACAGAGCAATTTTTTATGATCTTGCAATAGATGCTGACAAAGGAGTTTTAAAAATCCCAAACCTACTCCTGAAACAAATTTACTAATTCAGGAATAGGATGAGAATAGGATACTCTGTAAGAAATTAATAAGAATTTTGCTCCCACTCTTTTAGTCTGGTTAATTAGGAATAAAAGAATGTGTTACCCCTTCTCAAGAGGACAACCGAGCTACAGTTTAGGTTCTCCCTACCTGTAGCAAGGATGGAGCTTTTATGTTTCCAGGCTAGTAAAGGAGACATTAGCTAAACTCAAGCACTGGCTGCCTTGGAGGTATTAAGGCTGTGTGATTAGAAGATCTGGTCCCACCCTCGCACCCCGCGGTATTGAAACTAGACTATCTAAGAGATGGCAGAGAAAAGGGGGCTTTGACTTGGTGGAATTTGAAATAACAGCTTGACTGAGAACTCAAATGAGGAATACACTAGTTTTCACAGAGGTGGTGACTTGAAGGGTGCAGGATGACCTGAGCCAACTGGTATGCTGCTGTGGCTCTGAGTTGGCCAGGATCCTGTTGCTGGAGAGACAAATATCAAGGCCTTGGAGACACTGAGCCTGCAGGGCTGAGATTCCAAGTGCCTGTTGAGATCCTGTGTGCTCTGCAGCATACCGTGCATGCTCATGTGTGCTTGTGTAGGCATGTGTGTGTACACACGTTTGTGTGTGTGTACACATCTGTATGTGGTGCTCTGGATTTGGCTTATCAGTTATCACAGTGAATATGCAATACTTACAACCCATTTTAAAACTATGAGAACAAACAGGAAAATTTTGTCAGATGACCAAATGTAAGATCAACATGTGAATGTGGCTTGTTTTTCTGCATGCCAGCATTAACAAATTGAAGAGTAATGGGGAAAATATTCACTCACACTAATGACAAATCCCATAAAACAACCGGGAATAAACATTACAAGACATGTGTCAACACTATGAGAAAAAAATTGCAAAACTTTATTGAAGGAAATATTTAAATGCTTGATTAAATGAAATGACATACTATGTTTCTGGATATACTGTTTTTCTAGTTGTATAAGAAGTATAAATTATTTAACCTTTCTCTGCTATTGGTAAGATGGAAATGAAAATAATATTTACTTCATTGGGTTGTTATCAGAATTAAATGAATTAATTTATGTAAAGTATAAAATAATCATTATTATTAATATAAATATGTCCATTCTCATATTCATCTAAAAGTTCAAGGCACTTCTAAATAAAATCCCAAAGAGACTTTCATGAAGCATGAAAAGATAACCCTTATTCCTCTACATGTATATAAATGTTAAAATCATCTATGGACATTAAGAAAACTTATGATTATGATAGGCAACTTGCCATGATGGATTTCAAAGCACACTTTGAAGAACTTCAGTAATCAAAACCCTGTAGTATTTCTTAATAGAGAACTCTTTTGAGAATAAATAGTAGAATAAAATAAAGGACCTAAATGTACTCCTGTATCTGTGTATGTGGGATATGATATAAGATAAATGTAACATTTGAGATCTATGGAAAATAATTGATTATTCAAAGAATTTTGTTGGAACTAATAACTATCCATTATACTTTTATCCAACATCAAACACAAAAATAATTCCAGACATAGTCCCAATTTGAATGAAAAACCACAACTACAAAAGTTTTAAAAGAAAATATAAGAGAATGAGTATCCAGCTTCAAGGAGGTATTGCCAAAAATGTTAATCAGGATTCAGTTCAACATAACAGAAATTCTTCTATCTGGCTTAAGCAGAAACAATTAAATATAGAGAACCTGAGACTTTGAAATGGGCTTCCCTGGTGGCTCAAATGGTAGATAACCTGCCTGCAATGCAGGAGACCCTGGTTGATCCCCAGGTTGAGAAGATACCCTGGAGAAGGGAGTGGCAACCCTTACAACCCAATACACACTGCTGTATTTTAAATGGGTAAAGGAGACTGGTGGACTACAGTCCATGGGGTCACAAAGAGTCAGACACAACTGAATGACTAGGCATGCACAAAGCTTTGAAATTTATCAGAAAGGATTTGTGGAACAAGATCTGATCAGAATTTTCAAAAAGATTTCCAGAACTTTACTGCAGATGTGGCCCACCACAAAATAATCAAAAACAAACTCTGCTGTGGTCAGAAAACTCCACGATCAGAAGTGGGGGAATCAGCTAACTTTTAGAACACTCCATGGATAAAGAAAATATAGTACATGTATATAATGGAAAAGTACTCAGCCATTAAAAAGAATAAAATGATGCCATTTGCAGCAACATGGATGGACCTAGAGATTGTCCTACTAAGGGAAGGAAGTCCAGAGAAAGTGAAATATTGTATTAAATGCAGAATTTTTAAAGTGATAAAAATGAACTTATTTACAAAAGAGCAATAGACTCATACACTTAGAGAACAAACTAATAGTTACCTGGGGGAAAGGTAAGGGAGAAGGGAAAGTTACAGAGTTTTGGACTGACACATACACACTGCTGCTGCTGCTGCTGCTGCTGCTAAGTCACTTCAGTTGTGTCCGACTCTGTGCGACCCCATAGACGGCAGCCTACCAGGCTCCCCCATGCCTGGGATTCTCCAGGCAAGAACACTGGAGTGGGTTGCCATTTCCTTCTCCAATGTGTGAAAGTGAAGTCGCTCAGTCGTGTCCAACTCTTTGCGACCCCATGGACTGTAGCCCACCAGGCTCCTCTGTCCATGGGATTTCCCAGGCAAGAGTACTGGAGTGGGTTGCCATTGCCTTCTCCAACACATACACACTGCTGTATTTTAAATGGGTAACCAACAAGGACCTATTATACAGCTCAGGGAACTTGGTTCAATATTATGTAACAACCTAAATGGGAAAGAATTAGAAAAAAGAATAGATACATGTATATGTATAACTGAATCACTTTGCTGTATACCTGAAACTAACACAACATTGTTAATCAACTATGCTATGCTATGCTATGCTAAGTCACTTCAGTCGTGTCCAACTCTGTGTGACCCCATAGACGGCAGCCTACCAGGCTCCCCTGTCCCTGGGATTCTCCAGGCAAGAACACTGGAGTGGGTTGCCATTTCCTTCTCCAATGCATGAAAGTGAAAAGGGAAGGTGAAGTTGCTCAGTTCTATCTGACTCTTCCTGACCCCATGAACTATAATCTACCAGGCTCCTCCATCCATGGGATTTTCCAGGCAAGAGTACTGGAGTGAGGTGCCATTGCCTTCTCCAATTACTCTAAGACATGTTTATATTAGATAGGTCAACAAACAAACATTAATATTAGGTATTTAATGCTGAATATTTACTAGTTCACATGTAGAACCCAAGTTTTGATGGATTTTATAAAATGTAGTCTTTTACATTCTACCCTTCTACTTTCTAGTCTTTAGCATGAAAAGTGTTAGTCACTCAGTTGTGCCCGACTCTTTGCCACCCCACAGATGACAGCCTGCCAGGCTCCTCTGTCCATGGGATTTTCCAGGCAAGGATACTAGAGTGGTTTGCCATTTCCTTCTCCAGGGGATCCTCCTGACCCAGGGATTGAATCCATGTCTCCTGTATTGTAGGCGGGTTCTTTATGTACCAAGCTATCAGGGAAGGCATGCTACAAAAGGGCTGGAATCTCACCAAGGGGGTTTATTTACATTTCCCAATAAGATAGACAGAAAAGTCAGAAACCATAAAGGAAAAGGTTGAGAGACAAACTACATACAATTTTTATATAGCAGTAGAAGCCATGAACAAAGTACAATAAACAACAAAAAGCAAAATACAGGGGAGAATACTTGCAGTATAGAAAGCAGATGAATATAAATGTTCATAATGTATAATGATCTCTGCATCACTAAGAAAACAATGCAGTAGAAAATGAACAAAGCATCAGAACAAGCAATGAACAGAGAAGGAAATATACAAGAAAAATAGACAAAGAAAATATTCTTAACCCAACTAGTAAAGAGTAGAATGCATATTGGAACAAAGTAATGTGATTTTTATCAATTAGATTAGAAAAAAATTAATTGGTAATATACACAGTTGATAAAAGTATAAATCGCCTTTTTGGAGGGCTATTTTTTTTTAATAATATCTGCAAAAATTTAAATGTACATGCCATTTAACAACATTTTCACTTCTAAGAATCAGATTTACAGAAATCTGTTTAATGAAGCATCATTTGTGTTTGTGAAAAATGTAGATAACTTAAATGCTTTCAAAAGCATTTAAGAAAACATCTTAAATGACTTAAGTCTGGCCATTATATGAAATAACAAGTGATCGGTTTTTAATATCTTTATTTATTCATAGTATCCTGAAAATAGGCACAGGATTTCTGGAGCAGGGACTGCTAATTACAATAACCACACTGTTCCTCTTTGTCCAAATTCCTCCTCTTCTTGGGATGATAGAATGAGAGCCTGACAATTGTCATCCAACATATACAGGGGACTGTACTGTAGGCGAGAAGCCCCATAAATATGGGGACACCTGCTTCCCCTACTTCTCTCTTGAGAAGGAAAGAAATTTTCTCTCCTTGGGAACAAAAGGAAAGGGGTGATGGGCTCTTTTCCTTTGGAATATAAATATAATAAATGTCTCCAGGAGGAAGACAGGACAAATATCTCTAAGTTTACAAACTTAGAGTATTTCCATAGTTTGGAGAAGATAAGTTTATTACTCTTTGGATGGGAGCAGATGGCTCTAGGTCTAAAATTGTGGAATGTGAGAAATAAATGGGTTGGGAAATGAAGACATTCTGTAGCTTGTCAGTTTCCTTTGCTAAGGAAGTCAAGGCAATAAAGCAGAAATAGATGTTTTTCTGGAACTCTCTTGCTTTTTTGATGATCCATCGGATGTTGGCAATTTGATCTCTGGTTCTTCCGCCTTTTCTAAATCCAGCTTGAACATCTGGAAGTTCACGGTTCACATACTGTTGAAGCCTGGCTTGGAGAATTTTGAGCAATATTTTGCTAGCATGTGAGATGAGTGCAGTTGTGTGGTAGTTTGAGCATTCTTTGGCATTGCCTTTTTTTGGGATTGGAATGAAAACGGACCTTTTCTAGTCCTGTGGCCACTGTTGAGTTTTCCAAATTTGCTGGCATATTGAGTGCAGCACTTTTAAAGCATCATCTTTTAGGATTTGAAATAGCTCCACTGGAATTCCATCACCTCAACTAGCTTTGTTCATAGTGATACTTCCTAAGGCCCACTTGACTTCACATTCCAGGATGTCTGGCTCTAGGCGAGTGATCACACCATCATGGTTATCTGGGTCATGAAGATCTTTTTTGTATAGTTCTTCTGTGTATTCTTGCCACCTCTTCTTAATATCTTCTGCTTCTGTTAGGTCCATACCATTTCTGTCCTTTATTGTGTCCATCTTTGCTTTACTGACTACACCAAAGTCTTTGACTGTGTGGATCAAACAAACTGTGGAAAATTCTGAAAGAAATGGGAATACCAGACCACCTGACCTGCCTCCTGAAAAATCTGTATGCAGGTCAAGAAGCAACAGTTAGAACTGGACATGGAACAATGGACTGGTTCCAAATCAGGAGAGGAGTATGTCAAGGCTGTATATTGTCACCCTGCTTATTTAACTTATATGCAGAATTCATCATGCAAAATGCTGTGCTGGATGAAGCACAAGCTAGAATCAAGACTGCTGGGAGAAATATCAATCCTCAAATATGCAGATGACACCACCCTTATGGCAGAAAGCAAAGAAAAACTAAAGAGCCTCTTGATGAAAGTGAAAGGGAAGAGGGAAAAAGTTGGCTTAAAACTCAACATTCAGAAAACTAAGATCATGGCATCCGGTCCCATCACTTCATGGCAAATAGATGGGGAAGCAATGGAAACAGTAACAGACTTTATTTGGGGGGGCTCCAAAATCACTGCAGGTGGTGACTGCAGCCATGAAATTAAAAAACATTTTTTCCTTGGAAGAAAAGCTATGACCAAACTAGACGTCATATTAAAAAGCAGAGACATTTCCTTTGCCAACAAAGGTCCGTCTTGTCAAACCTATGGTTTTTCCAGTAGCCATGTATAGATATGAGAGTTGGACTACAAGGAAAGCTGATTGCTGAAGAATTGATGCTTTTGCACTGTGGTGTTGGAGAGTATTCTTGAGAGTCCCTTGGACTGCAAGGAGATCCAACCAGTCCATCCTAAAGGAGATCAGTCCTGAGTGTTCATTGGAAGGACTTATGTTGAAGCTGAAACTCAAATACTTTGGCCACCTGATGTGAAGAACCGAGTCGTTGGTAAAGACCCTGACGCTAGCAAAGATTGAAGGTGGAAGGAGAAGGGGACGACAGAGAATGTGATGGTTGGATGGCATAACTGACTCAATGGACATGAGTCTGAGTAAGCTCCAGGAATTGTTGATGGACAGGGAAGCCTGGCATGTTGCAGTCCACGGGGTTGCAAAGAGTTGGACTTCATTGAGCAACTGAACTGAACTAGGAGGTCAAACGACACAGAAACATAAAAATGTTCTTATCCTGACAATAAACAGATTAATAAAATGTAAATTAATGATATTTGTACCCAGAGTAATCAAAATATAGAATATTAAATGAAAAGTCAAGTACAAGGACAATGTATTAAGTAGGATCTCCATGTTCTTGCCTGGAGAATCCCAGGGGCGGGGGAGCCTGGTGGGCTGCTGTCTATGGGGTTGCACAGAGTCGGACACGACTGAAGCAACTTAGCAGCAGCAGCAGCAGCATCTATGTGAAATTGGTAAATCAAATCATTAACATGGTATATTTGGGGGGAAAGAAGACAAAAAAGGGACTTTAGCCCTAACCATATTTATTTGTTGTTGAATTTGAGTGTAGACTCAGGGGTGATTTTTAAAGTATCTTCTCTTCTATATTTTCCAGATTTCCTACAATAGCCATATATTAGTTTTATAATAAATGACATCTTTTTAACAGTCAAAAGCAGTTGTCTATTCATCACCAGTTCATTCATCTTTAAACTTCAAAAAGGCCACAAGATTAATAAATTGAATGTTATCAAGTTAGTCCAAAAGGGAAATGGTGTACTATTATTGATAGAATGTGGTTCTTCTCTTCAGCTGTTTATGGATGTTTGTCTCACGGTAACTTTTTAAAAATCACATTTGTTTAACAATGTTTATTACATATCTATTACATACTTGGCATTTTAACTGGCCCTGATGCTATGAAAAATTACAGCTCGTCCTTCCTTGAACAGCTCACAATCTATGGGTAATAGATCTGTGGTAGAATATATTGTGGTTTCCTGTGATAAACAACAATGTGTGAATTAAATGTGGTATGGACCTTGCAAGGGAGCTTCCCTCCTGCCTGAGAGATATGGGAAAGGGCTTATGGAAAGGTGATATTTGAAATAGCTCCTGAAGAAATAGCACAATGCTGCTGAAGGTAATTGCAATACCAGGTCATTAGATCTTTGTCAATCCACTAAAGAGTATTAAGACTCAGCACAAGATCAATTTGCAATTTGATTTTTGAACCAAACAAAAACACAAATTTCTAACATATCAGAGATGCTTAATCCATGACAGAGGTACTCTTAAGAGTCCCTTGGACTGCAAGGAGATCAAACCAGTCAATCCTAAAGGAAATCAACCCTGAATATTCATGGTAAGGACTGATGCTGAAGCTGAAGCTCCAATACTTTGGCCACCTGATGCAGAAAGATGACATTGGGAAAGATTCTGATGCTAGGAAAGATGGAAGGCAAAAGGAGAAGAGAGCAGCAGAGGATGAAACAGATAGCATCACTGACTCAACGGACATGAATTTGAGCAAACTCCAGGAGAAAGTGAGGGACAGGAAAGCCTGGTGCACTGCAGTCCATGGGGTTGCAAAGAGTCAGACATGACTTAGTGACTGAACAACAACAATAAGACAGAGGTCCGTTTGACTGAGCTGAGCGGGGTCTCTAGAACTGGTATTATTACAAGTTGGGGGAGTTGTCTAGGTGGATACAATTCTTAACTCTTAAAAAGTGAGTCATGTGATATAAATGTTCTGGACAATATTAAAGTAGGAAATAATTTAGGGATTAAGTTTTGAGTCTTTAGGTCCTTTGGCTCAAAGTGGAAGTTCTGGTTCCTGCAACATCCACTCTCTGTTATCCCAACAGAGACTCAAGTGAGAGGGAGTCAGATGAGCATGAAGGTTAAGTCAGTAGATCTCACAATATGGTCCTCAGATGAGAAGCATCAGCATCACCTCCAGATATGGTAAGAAAGGGAAATTCTCAATCCCCACTCCAGACTTACTGAATCAGAAACTCCAGAGATGGAGTCCAGCAACCTGTGTGTTAACAGGGTCTCTAGGTGATTCTGATGCATACTGCACACTCAATTTTGAGATCCACTATGCTAAGGTAAGCTCTCAGTCATTAGTGTACAACCAGGTATTAGATTTAATTTAACCAGCTATCTTTATTTATGGACCACTGGTGAGGAGGAAGTGTGGCAGGAAGGAGGATTTAAGAGAGATATTTTGCCATTTTTCTCAAATACATGTATATACATAATATTTAACAGAGTGTGTTTGACTAAAAATATTCTTTTTGTTTTACAGAAAGCCCTTCAAGTGGCAGAATGGGTCTTTCAGTCTCTGTTGCTCTTGGACTTCAGAGGATCAATGGAGGCTCATTCTCCCAGGATGAGTCTTTACAATGACAAAGCAGATGATCTTTGATTTGTTATGACTTGGGGAAGCCAGGAAGATGATCCTTGCCTCAAACACATGTCCAACCAGAGGCCATGTGACTAAAAGTCTACTGTCTAAGACTCATTTTTCCCCCTTAATCTAAGCATTTCCCTGAGTATCTACTCAAAATTCAAATCCCATCTGGAGCAATAATATTTCAAACTCTGACCAGTCTGATTCAATCATGAATTCACTAATGACAACATTTTCTTTTAAAATGAGAGGTTCAGGAAGTGTACACAGTAAAGTCCTGGCCCGCTGGGGAGGGTTATGATTCTGATAAGGGAAGAGGGGCACTAGTCATTGGAAATAAATTTCTACTTTTTTACCCACAATAGATGTAGATTCTTCAGAGTGTAATTCCAGCCTAAATTTAGATAAGCCCTCCACCCCTTCAATGCCTTAAATTCTCAGCTGTCAAAAGTCTAACAGGTTTAGGGTTTTAAAAATGTTTGGAACTGAGCTTCAGGAGTTGCTTGTGTATTTTTGAGATTAGTTGTTTATCAGTTGCTTCATTTGCTATTATTTTCTCCCATTCCGAAGGCTGGGAATCCGAAGGCATCTTTTCACCTTGCTTATAGTTTCCTTTGTTGTGCATAAGCTTTTAAGTTTAATTAGGTCCCATTTGTTTATTTTTGCTTTTATTTCCAGTATTCTGAGAGGTGGGTCATAGAGGATCCTGCTGTGATGTATGTTGGAGAGTGTTTTGTCTATGTTCTCCTCTAGGAGTTTTATAGTTTCTGGTCTTACATTTAGATCTTTAATCCATTTTGAGTTTATTTTTGTGAATGGTGTTAGAAAGTGTTCTAGTTTCAGTCTTTTACAAGTGGTTGACCAGTTTTCCCAGCACCACCTGTTAAAGAGATTGTCTTTAATCCATTGTATATTCTTGCCTCCTCTGTCAAAGATAAGGTGTCCATAGGTGCATGGATTTATCTCTGGGCTTTCTATTTTGTTCCATTAATCTATATTTCTGTCTTTGTGCCAGTACCATACTGTCTTGATGACTGTGGCTTCGTAGTAGAGCCTGAAGTCAGGCAGGTTGATTCCTCCAGGTCCATTCTTCTTTCTCAAGATTGCTTTGGCTATTCGAGGTTTTTTGTATTTCCATACAAATTGTGAAATTATTTGTTCTAGCTCTGTGAAGAATACTGTTGGTAGCTTGATAGGGATTGCATTGAATCTATAGATTGCTTTGAGTAGTATATTCGTTTTCACTATATTGATTCTTCCGATCCATGAACATGGTATATTTGTCCATCTAATAGTGTCCTCTTTGATTTCTTTCACCAGTGTTTTATAGTTTTCTATATATAGGGAGAGGGTGGGATGATTTGGGAGAAAGGCATTGAAGCATTTATAATATCATATAAGAAACTGATCACCAGTCCAGGTTCGATGCAGGATACAGGATGCTTGGGGCTGGTACACTGGGATGACCCAGAGGGATGGTACGGGGAGGGAGGTGGGAGGGGGGTTCAGGATGGGGAACATGTGTACACCCATGGCAGATTCATGTTGATGTATGTCAAAACCAATACAATATTGTAAAGTAATTAGCCTCCAATTAAAATAAATAAATTTAAATTAAAAATAAATAAATAAAATGCAGTATGCAAGTTTGGGCTAGAGAGAAAAATTCTTCATGGAGAAACTACCCTTAATAACTGGTAATATTTTATAGCTTTATAATAATAAAAATAGAAAATAATTTTTAAAAATGTTTGATGGTCTTTGAGCATTAAATGTGTTGAAGAGGGAAAAAAAAATCCACAACAGTGTATGAGAGAGAATCATTCTGGCTAACTTCACTCATTACTCCTATTACTAGTGTCAATCTAAGACCATCTAGAGTCCTTGATGAAACTAGGGAAGTCATTTATCTGGCGCCCAAATACTATTTCCTGGTAACAGCTTGTTTCACCCCAGTGAATGAAAGGTTGATTAAATTATAACCAAACATTAACAGATGCTCAAAGCCTTGACTTAACTTTTGTGAAGACGAAACTGCAGTGGGAAGACAAGTACTGTTTTTCATTAAGGTACTCACTTATACTGCTTATTTCATATATTTTGCTTTCTTCAATATTCCTACAAGATGAGGAGAAAGGATTCCCTATAGTTTAGTATACAACCAAGCTAAGTGGTTAATTAATAACTTAGACAGGGACTATAAACCACTTCCCCTGATGCCTAATGAAGAATAAGATGTCTCAGGATTTTCTTTCCATTCCTGGCAGCAGAGGTGCTGAAGAGATAAACAGCTAGAGCCGCTAACATAAATCATTCTCGAGGAGATACACTGTGTGACCTTTGTGGGAATCATTCACACTTGTATAACACTGAAACCCAAGGAGCTCAGAACTCTCGGGGAAAGTTGTGCATATGCATCTTATATATTTAATTTTGCCACCCCTTAAGAAAGGAAACAGACACAAAGAGTTAAAAATATATTTCCTGGATCTACATTCCCCAGCAGGGAGAAACCAAAGAAAGCCCTAATCTTGACAGTAAAGAATCTTCCTGCAATGCAGATACCCAGGTTCAATCCCTGCAGAAGGGAACAGCAACCTACTCCAGGATTCTTGCCTGGAGAATTCCATAGACAGAGGAGCCTGGAGGGCTACAGTCCACAGAGTCACAAAGAGTCAGACACGACAGAATGACTAACACTTTCACTTTTTCACTGTGACATCCTAGTTCGGTCTGTTCTTCAGCTTTTCCCTTTACCACAAAATTTTCTTGATGGCAAAGATACTCTTGGGCAATAATTCTTGATTCTCCATCCCCACTTCCACACCCAAAAATCCTGAGCCTCAAAAGAAGACACTAGCATCCTCCTTGTGCTCAAAACTAAACCCTAGGAAACATCCCAGATTCATCTCTCCCTGTGCTCCACTCCTAGTCTATGAAACCAACCAAGTCCTACTTCCAATTTACACACATTGACCCAACCATTTCTCACCATCTCCACTGACACTCTCTGCTTTGCCACCAGCATCCCTCACTTGAATCCACTTCCCTTGCCCCCCACAGTCCACTCATTACATAAGAGTTTGAATCATCTAAAAATACAAATCAGATTTATGACAGTCCACTCATTACAGAAGAGTTTGAATCATCTAAAATACAAAGCAGAATTATGACTACCTTACTTCAAACTCCCCTGTAACTTCTGAGTATAATTTGATTTCAAATTCCTATCATGATCTATAAAACCCTGACTAGCTCTTTATCCTTCCTGTGTTCTCTTTGTCTGCTCGGTTAGGACACTTCAATGTCACTGATCCTCTGGGTTTCTTGGTTCCTGAAACACACTCAGCTTCTTAACTTCTAAGAATCTTTCCTGGAAAGCCCATCACCCAGATCTTTGCACAGCAGGCACCATCTCATCATTCAAGTCTCAGCACATATGTTACCACCTCAGAAGAGAATTTTCTGAAATGCTCACCCAGCCCCTGACCCAGCCATTTTATCACCTGATTTGTATATATTTTCTTTGGATCACTGACATGTATGACATGTTCCTACTTCCTAAATATCTGTCCCTCTGCACTAGACCATAAACTCCATGAAAACAGGAATCTTTGTTTCACCATGGAATTCCTAGAGCCCAGAGCAGTGCCAAGCACAGAACAAGCCTTGATATTTGTTGAATTAATGAATAGACTCTTCAGATGAAACCCACTCTATAAAGGTTTCAAGTTTATATGTAACACTAAGAACAATGAATTCAGCAAATATATGTATGTGTCTATGAAGTGTCATGCACTGTTCTAGGCATTTCATTGGAGTTGACTTGCATTCATCTACTAAAGTTGAATAGAACATGATTTTGACTGTAACAATATGCTGGTTAACATCCCTTTAAAGAAAAGCCCCAGTTGGGAGATTAGGATTGACATATTCACACCACTGTATATAAATTAGATAACTAAAAGGATCTACTGCACAGCACAGAGAACTCTACTCAATACTGTTATGGCCTATATGGGAAAATAATCATAAAAAAAAAGAGTGCGTGTATGTATATGTAAAACTAATTCACTTTGCTGTATACCTGAAACTAACACACCATTGTAAATCAACTATACTACAATAAAAATTAAAAACCAGAAAAGCCCCACCTGAGTGCATAGGCTGTACCACTCACTCGTGACATGGGTGTTGCTACTAGGGCTTTCAAGGGCATCACTAAAATGCATGGTCTTGCTATCACTTCTGGAAAAATGAATCATAGAACACCTTTCCTGAGGATGGTGGAGGAAAAGTGCCTTTGCAAGTATGCAAGAATAAGGAGACAGGGTGCAAGTCCTAGGCCTGCTATTTACAACATATGTAACTTTGGACGAGTTACTTTATCCCTCTGAAGCCCAGATATACAATTTTTAAAGATGATAGCCTTAATAACTTCCCTACCTACTTCAAAGACTTATAAACATCAGTGAAATATTGCAGCTAAGAACACTTTGCATCCTGAATACATTTGTGGCTTAGGATTATAGACATGCACCTGCTCACCTACACAAAAAGGATAACAATCAAGTATTAAATGATTTATGAATTATAGTTGCCACATCATCAATTAGCTCACATTCAATGCAAATGACTCTTCACTAGGAGAGTAGCTGAATCTTTCCAAACACATTTGTTTGTAATAGATTTCCCCAACACAGCCTCATTTCTGAAGTCTCTTCCTTGACCTGTCCTTGTACTTGAGTCTGCTACCTAAGAAGGAATCTGAAGCATTCAGTATGGTCATCATCAGTAGTAATGTCTCCTTCCTAAAAAGAAACAGCTCAGAACACAGACCAACCTGTAATGACTGCAATGACATGCTTAGTAAACTAAAACTCCCCAAACCATTTCTTCCTGAAGCTAAATTTTAGCCACCGATGATACCAGTTGAGAATAACCGACGTACTGAACCCCAAGTGTGAGAGTAACAGGCAGACAGGCCAGGATCATCCACTCTGATGGAAGAGTCTATGTGGATAATTCCTAGGCCTCTCTGGACACAGAGTAGATAATCATAATCAATGACTTTCTCTACTGGTATACATTTTCCAGCTACAGATTTGATAAAAGGGAGAGGAGAAAGTGCCACTTAAAATTCTAGTGATTTCTTGACAATTGGCCCTAGACAAACCTACATGATATTTTTAATAGTTTCTCTTGAATACCTTGCCTTGGAGGCTGTCTGCTGTTTCTCTGTCTCTCTAGTTCAAAGTCATTTGTATTTCATCAATTATTAGGTACCTATTTCATTTGATGATTTCTTGAGGCTCCTTCTTAATTATTTAAATACTCAAGAATATAAACTAAATAAGCTTGTGTGAACGTCCAGCTTAAAAAGACTTTCCACAATTTTCTCAGATGGGCAGGTTTAAGAATTTGACCATAAAAGAGCCAGAAACATTTAAGGAGGATATGACTTTGTAAAGGAAAAAATGAGAGGTAGTTCCAGTTGAGGTATCCATCAGATCTGCTTGAGACTATAACCTAAACGTTAGGACTCATCCTTTTTTCTGTCTTACATGCCCAAGTCCACCCTCTGTAACCTCAATCCTTCTGAACCTTGCAAGGGTTAAACTGTAAGACTGACTTGTAAGTGACCAGAAAGTATAAGGAGATTCCTGGTGAGAGAAGAGGGTAACTTCAGAATCAAAGATCTTGGTGCCTGCTGCTGATTGCTGTCCCATTATAGTTCTGTAGGTGGTCTCAGGGCTTGTTGGGTCTGCATCCAATCCAGAGTCTGTGTTGGGTGGCTGTTGATCTAAACATTTGTAGAGATTCCCGATTGCTATGGAGCTCAGAATTAGACATAAGCTATATGTGTGGGGTTTTGTAAGAAGGAGGCCAACAAGTTTAATTAAAATTGAAGAACCACTGACCTCCATTGTCTGTTTTCTCCTCGTTTCTGCATTCTTTCTAGTTTGACTCACTGCTTGCTGCAAACTCAAGCTCAGAATATGCCCAGCTATGAAACACAACCCTCCTCTGGCCAATGTGGACTACTTTTCTCATCCCAGCCCTAAGCTCTCTTTAGCCATCTTCCCCTGGGCACTTTCCTGGTCCCATCCTTCTCCTGAGTCTCCCCCTCTTATCTGCACATCTTGCTATAGTTTTTTATCTTAGTTCAAAGTTCAGTATGCAAATTCATAGTTCCACTATACATGATAATCTTTGACCCAGTTCTTAGGAGCCTACTCAATGTAAAAACTATTTTCTCTCACTGATTTTAAGTACATTATCCTAACAGACCCCCTTTACTTGCTCTTCTACACTATTGATATAAATATATCAATAGCACACACACACACATTTAACAAGAACTTAATGATACAGTGTGCTAGGTGGCCTATGGAGTTATTCAGGAAAAGGACTTTTCACTAAGCATCTGTGGTTTTAAATATAAGCCAATCAAAACAGGGGTTTTGTATTAGCCATCTGTGTAGCTGTCTATAAATGAATTCTTGATACTGGGCAACAGACTTAGGAAAGAATGAGTCCTCAGGCCTAGCAGGTAACTATCAGGAAATTTCTAGGCGATTTTGGCATTAAAGTGAACCTTCAGATGACCTGAAAATCCGGTCTCTAGAGATGAGCTATTTCATTCAAAATTCAAGAGGAAGTATATCTTTAAATTTGGTAAAAGATTTTATATCCTGTACCCTAATTTCTGGCTTACATATAAGGTACAAATGATATCGTATACTGTCACAACTGATGTTTTTCCCAAAGGTACCAGCCATATTATCAGCTAATAAAAACTGAATAATATAGATTGCAGGTATAATATAGATTATATATATTTATAAATGATAATGATTGTCTTATCATTTAAATACTGTTCTTGTCTGTTTTAGCCAGAATTTCAAGATGGATTTTCTATCCTCTAGTTATTCAATTGAACAATAATCTCGGTACTGCTGTAATAGAATTTTTAAGTTGTAAATCCTCAAATCAATTGACCTTAACGTATAGAGGCTATATGAGTAGACCTGACCTAATCATATCAGCTGTTTTAAAGGCAGAGTTTTTTCTGGCTGGTAGCATTGAGGCAAGAAAAACTTTCTGATACACAATTGCTAGCCTTGAAAATGGAGAGGGCATGGTGCAAGGACCAGAGAGCAGCCTGCAAGAGCTGAGAACCCCCCAGCCAACAGCCAGCAGAGTAGTGGCAACCTCAGTCTCACAGCTGGGAGGAAGTGAATTCTGCCAACAACCTGACTGAGTGTATTCCTCCCTGAGCCTCCAGACAAGAACTGTTCCTCTGTTACTAAACCAATGTCTTGATTTTCACCTTGCGAGACCCTAAGCAGAGAACTCAGCCAAGTTCCTGCCAGACTTTTGGTTTACCTAATAAATGAGTGGTAGGCCACTCACTTCATGGTAAATTGTTCGATAGAAATAGATAGCTAATCCACGATTCTGTAAACTTACATGTCAGGCTTCTTTTATATCTTTTTCAAGTGGCTTTGTACAATATTCAATATCACATTCACGTGGAGAAACAGCAAGGCCACTAGGTGACCATCAGGAAAGGTCTGTTGACTTTTCTGAAGATCATGTGTTGAGCTAAAAAGGGCTATAACAAGAAAATGACTCACTTGGCTTTAATAACAAGCCTAAATAGAAGAATCACCAGAACCATCTAACCAAAATGATTCGAGCAATTGTTTTTAATATTTGAGTGCATATTAGGAAGTTTTAGCAGAAATCTCCACCGAAGTTAAATGCTTAATTTTACAACAACCAAGTTTCCAATAAAAGTAAGTGATTGTGAAAACAAAGAGGCAGAACTATATTGGGTGATTCGATGGAGACACACAAGTAGACTCATACTTACAGACATGCAAAAGCAGGTTTTAACATTCCACTACCCAGCATATCTCAACAGTGCTCAGCAGTGCTTACCTTTCTCCAACTTTCTGCCTCCCTCTCCACAGAATAAATATGTATAGTTGGGGGATGAGGAAGTTGGTGATCTTCAGGGACCACAGAGATGGTGCATTAATCAGAATTCCACTG
The DNA here is from genome assembly GCF_027580195.1 of Bos mutus. Lineage (NCBI taxonomy): Eukaryota > Metazoa > Chordata > Mammalia > Artiodactyla > Bovidae > Bos > Bos mutus. Next base: position 63,308,010 of record NC_091620.1, on the reverse strand, counting down.
GGAAGGCAGTACCCTGTTGCCTCCACTCAGAGTCTGGAAATAGCTCAGTATGATTCTTCGATTAAATATTAATGAAGTGAATAAGACCCTGCAATACAAAGCAGAAAAAGAAATTAAACATTTCCCCAGGGGAAAGTCTACAAGTCATAAAAAATTAAAACATAAAACTAAATATTTACAAATATTATTTACAAACTTAGGGTTATTGATGGCTCATGCCCGTGGCAAGCTCACAAGTCCTTGGGGAGCATCAAGACCTTTCAGGGATCAAGCAAACCTTGTCCTGCTTGAATGTGCACCGGAACCACCACGTGGGGGTTGGTAGGGACAGATGATAAAACATAGACTCTCAGAACCACCCCCCGCCCCGCTAAGATGCTGACTCAGAAGGTCTGGGAGGTCGGAGACCTGGCTTCGGTAAATGTAATAAGTAACCTGAAGGGATTCTGGTGGGCATCTAATCTAGGCATCCCTGGTAGAGCCCGTTTATTCACAGTTGTTTCACAGATCTGGAGCCCTCACAGTGCAACATGCTGGCCACTGTTCTGCAGCTTATGCAAGACCTACACTGTATTTGTGAATTATTCAGGCACTTGGCAATTTTCACAGTTACAAAGGAGATCATCCTAAGCAGAACTAACTTGAGAATAAACATCAGTGAATAAAACTTTTTCCATTGCTATTTCTTTCATCCACTTATTAATTCAACAGATAATGAGAAACTATTTTATGCCAAGCACTGGAAAAGGTCCTGGAGATTTAATGATGAATAAGTAAGAAATAGGTGACACAGGCAGTAAAGAATCTGCCTATAATTCAGGAGACCTGAGTTTGATCCCTGAGTTGGGAAGAGCCGCTGGAGAAGGGAATGGCAACCCACTCAGTATTCTTGGCTGGAGAATTCCATAGACAGAGGAGCTGGGCGGGCTATAGGCCACAGGGTTGCATAGAGCTGGACACAACTCAGTGATTAACCCTTTCACTTTCAAGTAAGAAATAGCCTCTATTCTCAGGGTGTTACAGCATAATATCATTAGTAAGCAACATAATATATTATGGTGAATGGCAGAAGAGGAAAAATACAAGGAGTAGAAAGAGTATCCCTGGTAGTAGGAACAGTGTGTGTAAAACTTAAGAGCTAAGAAGGAGGCTTAATATGGTGGGGTGGAGTATGTTTGAGAGATTGTGTCTAGTGTGTGCGTGTGCACTGCAGGTATTAAAAGGAATAATGACAGATGAGATCAAAGAGAAAGTGGGGGCCAGTTTACTCCTCCTTAAAGGTAATCTCATCTTGGCAAAGTATATTGATAAACTCAACAAAAGCCATAATCCATGAACTCTATTCACATGAAGACAAAGCTAATAAGGTTAGATACTTTTATAAGGTGTGTTTTTAAGAGTCAAAATCGTCTAATAGCTTAACATTTCCTGATTCAGCAGTTCCTGTATAAATTCAGGAAGATGTGACTTTTTTCTATTTCCCATTTGCCTGATGGTTTTCAAGAAAGGTTGGTACAGCAGAAAGTGATCTATAAAGACAAGTACTGTACACTTCGACATACTACCAATATTGTCATTCTTGTAACTCACAATATTCATAGACTCTGGAGATTATAGTCCAGCTGTTCACCTAAGGCAAAAATCTCTTCCAAGTTTTACACATTCTTTTGGGAAGGAAGCATAATATAAAACATCAATTCCCTTTGAGTGGATTGTTGCAAATTTAGGAAGCCAAACTCAAATAGTTCAAAATATAGCTTTTCTAGATTGGAATGGAAATTTAAGCTATAGTTCTAGAAACAAATGACTTGGGGTGGGAAAAAAGGTAGCGGATATCATCCAGTATACACAACAGAAAGAAGAGAAAATGTGAGAGTAAAAGAAGCATTTGTCAAGAAGGAAGTAATTGTAGCATTCAAAGGAAGGAACAATGCTATGTGGGCCAATAAAAGTTAAATGATCCAAATAAGTTAAGGTAGGCCATAGCTAAGTCTAGCCTGTGAGCTGGATGTATTTGACTTGCTGTTTCAGAGCAATTTCACTCTTGATGCTTCTCTTCCCTGCTTTGTGTTCCAGAGGCTGATGTGTATGAAATGTATCTATGGGCTGTGTTGCTTCCTGGCCTCCGATTGGGTCCAACCAATGGGAGACACTAGCAGATCAAAGTGAGAGAGAGAAGAGTGAGACTAGCTACATGTCCCCTTGACCATGGTGAGACTCTGTCCCTCTACCAAAGACAACACCTCTCAGACAGACTCCTACAGCTGCTTTCTCTCCCTGGGCTCCAGTAACTTCTCCTTTTCTTGCTCCTGCAGGTCTAGAGAGATGACATTTCTCTACTATTTTTAGTTCTATTGTGCTTCACCATTTCCTGCTAGTTTACTTTGACCTTGCCCTCTTTCCATACACCTTTGTAAGCAGTCCTTTTACTAAGTTCTCCTCCATTACTTGGTTTAAGTGAACCATTTATTTTTTGTCTGCATCCTGACCGATAAGCTACCATGGACTGCATGCTTCTTACATTGACAATGCAGAGTTAGCCTGACTGTTAAAACAGGAACTGTTATTGTTAACAGTTACATAGAAATTACTAAGTGTGTTTACATATATTATCTCTTTTTTTATTCTTTATTCATGACTAATAAAACTCAGACTTTACCTGCTCTGGAGTGGTAATTATACATAATGAATGTAAATGTGGATATTTACTACTGAGTCCAAGTCTAAACTATATTCTTAAGAATTTCATAGCCCAAATGTTGTATAGTCTTTTAAAGCTGAATAAATTGGAACTTCATTATATAAATTGGCTCTGTATCCTTCATTTGGGTTCCAAGTTTCTCAAATTAGCTAATACTCATTATTCAAGATTTCATTTCTACTGGAAAATTTCTAAGGGCAAATTGTCAGAAGAGGCAGCATGGTGAATCAGCATTTAATCATGAGCTGGTAGATATCTAAACCATATTTTACAATGATAATTGAATCAATTAAGAATAGAAGTCTTACAAACCAGTTGTTTGTCATACTTGGAATGGAAAGTCTGAGACTGTTAGACTTGTTGCCATATAAACTTGTTCCACTGTTGCCACATAGATACATTGAAAGTGCTAGTTGTTCAGTTGTGTCCGACTCTTTGCTGCCCCATGGACTGTAGCCTGCCAGGCTCCTCTGTCCATGGAATTCTTGTAAGAAGTATTGGAGTGAGTTGCCATTTCCTTCTCTGGGGATCTTCCCAACCCAGGATCTAACCTGGACCTTCTGCACTGCAGGCAGATTCTTTACCATCTGAACCACCAGGGAAGCCCCTATAATAGATTAATGACCATATTAACTGTTTTCCCTCTTTTCAACCACTTATTTCTTCTGTATATGGACACAACCCAAATCTCCTTACTATATCAGTAAGCAAAATCTACAGAATCATTTAAAAAATTTAAAATTCTAAAGAGAGAAATGCAAAGAGGGACTATATCTACTGATATAATAAATCTGATAACCAACTTCATGGGATACTCAATTCCCCAAATAAGTAACTCCACAATGATTGTACACAAAATGGAGTTAAGAGATATGCAAACTGTAACCTAATATTTGAACAGACAGTCTGTGCCTTCCTAGTGAGGATACTGTTGTTGAAGCTCTTATGGTAAATCGAGGGAGTTTGCTAGTCTTCTTTCTAAGATAAGAGAAAGTGGATGGGACAAAGTTAGAACTTAGATTACTTTTAGAAAAGTTGGACTTTCCCCTCAGACCCCCAACCCCTATACCCAAAAAGCCAAAAGGCCTAAATCGTTGAATGTCAAAAAATGAGATTTCTAATTTATAATAATCAAGACATATAATAATCACAACAATCTAAATGTCCATTGATAGATGAATGGATAAAAAATATGTGGTATATGTATGGGCTTCCCTGGTGGCTCAGATGGTAAAGAATCCACCTGCAATACAGGAGACCTGGCTCCAATCCCTGGGTTGGGAAGACCCTCTAGAAGAGGGCATGACAACCCACCATAGTATTCTTGTCTGGAGAATCCCTACGGACAGAAGAGCCTGGCAGTCCATGGGGTCACAAAGAGTTGGACACAACTGAGCAACTAAGCACATATATATATATTGTACACATACACACACATATATATAGTAAAATACTACTCAGCCATAAAAAGGAATGAGATAATGGCATCTGCAGCAATGTGGATGGACCTGGAGATTATCACACTAAGTGAAGTAAGTCAGAAAGAGAAAGACAAATAACATACAATATCATATATACGTGGAACCTAAAATATGACATAAATGAATTTATTTATAAAACAGAAACAGACTCACAGACATAGAGAACAGACCTGTTCCAATGGGGAATAAGGGGGTGGATAAGGGATGGAGTGGGAGTTTGGGATTAGTACATGCAAATTATTATATATAGAATGGATAAATAACAAGGTCCTACTATATAACACAAGGAACTATAATCAATATCCTGTGAAAAAACATAATGGAAAAGAATATGAAAAAGAATGTATGCACATGTATAATGAATCACCTCACTATACACTAGAAATAAATATTGTGAGTCAACTATACTTCAATAAAATAACTTTTAAATGAGATTTCTAAAATCCATGCTTACTTCTGATATATGTGTGTCAAATATAAAATAATCCCCCTGAAAAACTGCACATAAGACCCCATCTCCTTTCAGGAGAGAAACCATCATCATTAGAGGGTATATTCCAGATGTAAAAGAATATAATCTAGGACTTGAATATATGACTTATAATACTCAGAACCTCAATTTGAATAGCTTTTCCCAAATTTAGCAAGCTGCACTTATTAAATTTTGCCCAAGATAAAGCTTTTCTAACCAAGCTCCTCCAGTTTGAGATAAAGCTTTCCTAAACAAGGATGATTTGAGCTAATAGTTCTAGAAAGAAATAATTTGAGGGTGTGGAGAAGAGGTGGAGTATCATATAATAAATACACATAATATGTACGATGGAAGAGAAAGTATGAGAGTAAAAGAAATATTTGATTTTTTAATAAGGAAGTAATTGGTGACATTCAAGGCACAACTTAGTAGGGGGTTATGTATCATACTGTCACAACGAGCAGACAGAAAGAAAACGAAGATAGTAATCACAGTCAACAAAAAGAAGAAATAAGTTTTAAAAAGGGAAAGAAATTTCTATGGTGGTTGATCTATCTACCTAACACTATAATCTGTTTCAGCAGATTTTTTCTTAATGGATTTATCATTATAAAGTATGGTCTTAGAGACACGTACCTGCCCATGATTAAATTCCAATGACTTGGAAATTTTGCTTATGAAAAGGAAAGTATCTATTCTTGTACTACTCTGTACTCCTAGAACCTAGCAGTTAATGCCTGGTACACGGATACCCAGAGCTTGTATCTCAAGTCATTCACTAATTCAACCAGGGTTAGAAAGGGCTCAAGACCAAGGGAAGGTGTCTTCATGTTTGAAGGGAACTGTGTATTTTTTTAAGACAAAGTAGATGAAGCCAAAGGAGGGAAGAAATTGATGATGTTAAAGAAAGACCTTGATTAAAGAGAGGCATGGAAAAAAAAATTCTCAGTAGTGATGGTCAAAGAGGGTACAAATTCTCAGTAGTGATGGTCAAAGAGGGTACATGAGCCTTCCTCACTGTTACTAGGAATTGTTTCCATGCTTCCCTTCCATACTCCCTTCAGTCTTCCTTTCCCCTCAACTTCCTAGTCCTTCCATTTCGTTTCTTCTTTTCATCTTCTCTTTGCTTCACCTCACTTCTCTCTCTCTCCCATCTAGCTGAAATATAGAAGTAAAATAAAAATAATAATATTCAGTTTTATAAAATTACATTGTGTTATTATTGTTCTTAAGCTAAAAGTAGGTGAATAGAATGTTTAATATTTATCTCTTTTTTTTTTTTTTGTATGTAGCTCTAGAACAAACAGTTTTTCTATAGATAAAAGACAACATTTAAAAGAGCCTCACCATAACCTAGACTCTTGGAAAAAGAACTCGATTTTTGGTAGAGAGTGGGTGGTTTGTGACAGGAAGCATTATGATATAGTTTAAAACATGGTACCCAGGGTTAAGCAAACCGAAGTTGAAAACATACATCTACCACTTGCTAACTGTGGGATCTGAGCAAATTTCATCACCTGTGAAGTGGTGCTATTATCTTCCTCTATAAGAGTGGCTCCAAGTTGTAAATGCAGGAATGGTTTTAGCCTAGTACCCAGCACAGAGTAAATAATAATGGTAGCCATTGACATTATTAGCTGCTTTACATTTCCTAATCTCTCTGAACAGATTAATTAAGCCAAGGAAATATTCTTCTAGACATTCATCTCTTTATGGCCCCAGTTTGCACTGGTAAATTTACCAATACCATCATTTTCATTATCCTTATCTAAGATCACAAAGAAAAGAAAAGGAAAACAAAATCAACCTAGTCTCTTGCTAAAATACACAGAATTAACTACTGATTGCAGCCAACTGCCCCAAGATGCAGCAATTTTGAAAGTAAAAGGTGCATGTGTTGATTCGACAGTTCAAGAGACAGATAAGCACATCAATTTTAATTTAACTTCCCAACTCACAAGCTGTTAGTCAAGATCATTGTTATGCCAATCATCTGGCATTAAATATTGTTATTATTTCTGATATCAAATCCACAGTAAAACACTTAGAGTGACAGTTCAGTGGAAAATTCCCAGTACTTTCCCTCTGTAGTCTAGGCTGGTAAAGTTTAATTAAAACAACCAAATTACAAACTACCTCAGAAGATTTTGTAACAAAATTGCTGGCTAGCCTTTAGGTAATAATGGTGCTTGCTACAGACGACTGCTTACTGTCACATGGGCTTTCTTAGATAGGAAAGGATTGGTCATTGATTCAGTAATAGAAGCTAAGACTTTTTATTGCCCTCATTTTTGCTTCTTTTACTGACAACGAAAGTAGGAGATTTAAAGTTTCAGTTAAGGCCAATCATGGAAAAGCAAAGGGAAGGACAGATACTTTAAAGGTCAGGTATCTGAAAATCTACTGAAGGCTAAATAATGTAAAATCTTAAAGGCTTTGAATTCTATTTCAAACACTAGCAGAAAAATACAGTTTGGTCTGGGCTCAGGCAAGTCACTGAACCCTCTTGCTCCTGCAGCTTACTCCCAAGGGTTTAGAATTGGAGGAATAAGCCAGTTGGTGTTCAGGCCTGTTGAGTGAGTATGAAACAGAGCACCAAGCTTCTTACTTCAGCAACAGTGTTTTCCTGTGAGCACTCTGGAACTTTAGAGCCAGAGAAGCCTGTTAAGGCTTCAGTGTTTCCTCATTTTTTATGGCTTAGTAATATTCCATTGTATAATCCATGTGTACATATGTCTATATACATACATACACACACACCATAACTTCTTTAAACATTTATCTGTTGATGGACACTGAAGTTGTTTCCATGACTTGGCTATTGTAAATAACGCTGCTATGAACACAGAGTCACAGACGTCTTTTATGAGTTAGTGTTTTTCATTCCTTTGGATATACTCACCTAAGTGGAACTGCTGGATCACACAATAGTTTTGTTTTTAATTTTTTGAAGAACCTTCATATTATTTTCCCTAGTGTCTGTGCTAATTTGCAATCCCACCAACAGCACACAAGGGTTCCCTTTTCTCCATATCCATGCCGGCATTTGCTATGTCTTATCTTTTTGATAATAGACATTCTAATAGATACAAAATTATATCTTATTGTGGTTTTAATTTGCATTTCCCTAATGACTAGCAACTTTTGAGCATCTTTTCATGTATCAGTTGTACATCTTATTTAAAGAAATGTCTATTCATGTCCTTTGTCCATTTTAAAATTTAGTTATTTGTCTTTTTGCTGTTGAATCATATCACAAGATTTTTTAGATATAAAATCTAGTTGGGGGCTTCCCTGGTGCTTCAGTGGTAAAGAATCTACCTGCCAAAGCAGCAGATGCAGGTTCAGTCCCTGGTCCGGGTAGATCCCACATGCCACAGAGCAGCTAAGCCTGTGCACCACAATTACTGAACCTGTGCTTTAGGGACTGGGAGCCACAACTACTGAGGCCACGTGCCACGGCTATTGAAGCCCAGATGCCCCAGAGCCTGTGCTCAGCAATAAAAGAAGCCACTGCAATGAGAAGGCTGCTGCTGCCGCGTCGCTTCAGTCGTGTCCGACTCTGTGCGATCCCATAGATGGCAGCCCACCAGGCTCCGCCGTCCCTGGGATTCTCCAGGCAAGAACACTGGAGTGGATTGCCATTTCCTTCTCCAATGCATGAAAGTGAAAAGTGAAAGTGAAGTCGCTCAGTCGTGTCCGACTCCTAGCGACCCCATGGACTGCAGCCTACCAGGCTCCTCCGTCCATGGGATTCTCCAGGCAAGAGTACTGGAGTGGGGTGCCATTGCCTTCTCCTAATGAGAAGGCAGTGCGCCACAACTGAGAGTAGCCCCTGCTTGCCACAGTTAGAGAAAAGCCCACGCAGTAACGAAGACCCAGCACAGCCGAAAACAAATAAATAAAATTATTTTTGAAAAGAATCTGGTTGGTTAACCATGATTTACTTGACTATTAGGTATTCCTGCATCCATATGTAAATAAGTAAATAATTGTTTTAGTACTTGCTGATCATGTACAGTTGGCTTAGAAAATACACACTAGTCAGAAAGTCCTTAATTATATATACCAAGTTAATTTAAATGTGAATTTTTAATTATATATAGTTTGAGCCACAAAAAGACTTGTAATACAATGTCTCTCCAAACTGCCAATGTTTCTAGCCATCAAAAATGTATGAAAAAATGTTTATATTTTGTTCACTCATTATTGAAAATATTCTGTGAGCATTCACAATAAGCCAGGCCCTCTGTTACATATTGGGAATTAAAGATGATCCAGTTCATATTATAGAGATAGTTTTATTCTTGTATTCCAAATGTTATTATTTTAGCTTATAATATTATATAATTTGATTTACCTTCTATTGTCCTAGGAGCAGTAAAATAAAACCTTAACTTAAAGCTTCCATTTATCTAACCTATTTTGAATCATATCAAGTCATTTGAAAATATAAGACAAAGGAAACTATTAGTTTCAGTAACTCACAAGACTGAATATCTATGTCAAAAGATTCTCTTACAATAGAATTATCATCTATTTTTATATTTATGGATTAGAGAGAGAAGAAAAACCTAGAATTGATTAACTGTAAAAAATTTACCCTAAGTGGAGGGTGCACTGGGCTTATAGCATACATTGTGGACTGGCAGGGGAGTGAAGTAGGGCTATGGTTCTTAGACAATGTTTATGAGTTCTTTAGTAAATAAATAACCAGTTGTCATTAACATATTCATTGCTACTATTCAGATACCCCAAGTATGATTTTCCAAATGCTTTTCAAAATAGCTTACTGGACTAAGAGACTTCATTGAAGTAAGCTGTTCATTTCCTTTGCTTTCATGATTAATGTTCATATTCAACACATTTTTCTTAATGCAAAGATAAAAATTCTGACTACAGGTCAGAATTATCATCAATTCCAATGAAATCTGTTAATGAAGTGTTTGTTTTTGTGCAGAGTACTATTCAAACCATTAATGTACATCCCAATAGTTCATGGTGACTTTTTTGTTATGCAATCAAGTGTATTCACAGGGATAACATGCCCTTGTCTATTTTACTCTGTCCCTGTGTTTATTTGCACATTGATTTATGAAGTGCAGCACACCAAAAAGGCTCTCTTAGTCATTATGGGAAATTACTAAGGTTTCTCTATAGAGTATTTTTCGTTATGCTGTAACAAGATTTCACAGAGAACTCAAATATGTAAACCAAAGGTTAATTGCTTGTGTCCAAGTGATAACAAAAACTTAGTAAATCCAGTGTGAATTTCAATTAATTCAGATAAAAAGAAATTCACTTAATGTTTGATGTTTGATTGATCATGTAGATCAGTGGTTGGTAATCTTTTGGAGGTTCAAAGACCACTTTGAGAATTTAAAGAGAGAATTCTCCCTCTCAAAAATCTAAACCAGGTAAAGAACTTACAGTGGGGAGGAAAAAAAGTGATTTTTTTCATTTATCAATCAATCAATTATTGTATGTTATTAGATAGTATCCTACAGTAGCCAATGCCTTATCACTTTCTGAGCTCTAAGGGTTTCTACCAGTACATTTCTGAAACAAGTTCCACCTGAACCACAAGTTCATAATTATAACTTGAAAATAAGTTATTGCCAAAAAGGGTTGCTTTACTCCTACTTTTACCTAAAAGTCCCCACAATTCAATATCAGTTCAGTTCAGTTCAGTCACTCAGTCGTGTCCGACTCTTCCCGACCCCATGAATCGCAGCACTCCAGGCCTCCCTGTCCATCACCAACTCCCGGAGTTCACCCAGACTCACGTCCATCGAGTCAGGGATGCCATCCAGCCATCTCATCCTCTGTCGTCCCCTTCTCCTCCTGCCCCCAATCCCTCCCAGCATCAGAGTCTTTTCCAATGAGTCAACTCTTTGCATGAGGTGGCCAAAGTACTGGAGTTTCAGCTTTACCATCATTCCTTCCAAAGAAATCCCAGGGCTGATCTCCTTCAAAATTGATTGGTTGGATCTCCTTGCAGTCCAAGGGACTCTCAAGAGTCTTCTCCAACACCACAGTTCAAAAGCATCAATTCTTCGGCGCTCAGCCTTCTTCACAGTCTAACTCTTACATCCAAACATGACCACTGGAAAAACCATAGCCTTGACTAGATGAACCTTTGTTGGCAAAGGAATGTCTCTGCTTTTGAATATGCTATCTAGGTTGGTCATAACTTTCCTTCCAAGGAGTAAGCATCTTTTAATTTCATGGCTGCAGTCACCATCTGCAGTGATTTTGGAGCCCAGAAAAATAAAGTCTGACACTGTTTCCACTGTTTTCCCATCTATTTCCCATGGAGTGATGGGACCAGATGCCATGATCTTCATTTTCTGAATGTTGAGCTTTAAGCCAACTTTTTCACTCTCCACTTTCACTTTCATCAAGAGGCTTTTGAGTTCCTCTTCGCTTTCTGCCATAAGGGTGGTGTCATCTGCATATCTGAGGTTATTGATATTTCTCCTGGCAATCTTGATTCCAGCTTGTGCTTCTTCCAGTCCAGCGTTTCTCATGATGTACTCTGCATATAAGTTAAATAAACAGGGTGACAATATACAGCCTTGATGTACTCCTTTTCCTATTTGGAACCAGTCTGTTGTTCCATGTCCAGTTCTAACTGTTGCTTCCTGACCTGCATACAAATTTCTCAAGAGGCAGATCAAGTGGTCTGGTATTCCCATCTCTTGAAGAATTTTCCACAGTTGATTGTGATCCACACAGTCAAAGGCTTTGGCATAGTCAATAAAGCAGAAATAGATGTTTTTCTGGAACTCTCTTGCTTTTTCCATGATCCAGCGGATGTTGGCAATTTGATCTCTGGCTCCTCTGCCTTTTCTAAAACCAGCTTGAACATCAGGAAGTTTACGGTTCACATATTGCTGAAGCCTGGCTTGGAGAATTTTGAGCATTACTTTACTGGCGTGTGAGATGAGTGCAATTGTGTGGTAGTTTGAGCATTCTTTGGCATTGTCTTTCTTTGGGAAATTCAATATAGAAAGTACATAAAGGTAAGGTTCCCAAGATATCTTGTCACTGAGATGATAAGTATTAAGACCCTTGGGCCCTCTCAGGGTAGAGACTTCTCATCCATGATTCTATCTCTGCTCTTTTAGAACTCTTTTAGTACTCCCTTTTAGTACTGCCCTTTCTGTACTCTTACACCATCATCAACTTTTCCCTCTCTCAATACATCCCTGAATCTGATCCACCACACCACCCCATCTTCCCTTCCAAATGCTGCTCTTGAATTCTTCAAAATTCCTCATCAGTAAACACTGTATCTTCAATGTCTTTTCTGAACATTCCTTCTCTTTGCCTTAAATGAAACCATGTCACCTCCTAACATCATTGCTTTCTCTTCTCAAGTAGAGGCTATTTTTTTCCCTTTAACATTGCACATACAAAAGGGTTGAAAGGTAGATCATACTCCATGCTTTCCAATATAACCTCAAATCATTCCCCCTTTCTTTTTGGCTTTGAAGCTCATCCCAGCCAGCAATAATAACTGTTCTACCTTCTCAGTGCTACCATCGTCTTATCTCCAGTTACTTCTCTCCTTCTTTGACAGGATTACAACAGAGATCTTAGACTGGGATCTTCCTTATCATCACAACTTCCGTCATCATTCTTAAAGTGATGACATCATCCACACAGATCACCCATCATACATCTCAGTGTCTCAGTTTCTCAACCACCTCAATTCCAGGGATGCTGTTTTCTTCCACAGCATCTCAGTCAGCCATTCCTATGACCATATCGTGAATCCTTCCATAATGTTTCAACATCCCACTTCTAGCTCCCACCTCCTATTTCTCTGAGCTCACTAATTCTATTAACAATCTCCTCCACTGCTGCAATTTTCAGTCTTGACCTTCTGTCTGTTACTAACCTACCCATCTTCTATCTTCAACTCTCTTTTGGTAATCATCAAGACTATCAGTCCCTGTATGCTCTTGCCTTTGACTGTACTGTCCTAACAAAACCATGGTTGAACCTGAATATCCACTTTTCCTGTATCTTGATGACGCAAAAGCACATCATTTAAATTCATGAACACTCATCTCACTTGGGCAGGCAACACATACTGGAATGTCTACAGTGTTTCCTTAGTAAGCTCACTTTTCCACTTTCTAACACAATTATTTCATATGCCCTTCCCTCTCACCTCCTACCCCACCTTCCCTTTTCATTCTTGCTTGATGACCTTGACTTACACTTCATGAGAAAACCTACATTATTAGATGGGAATGCCCTCATATCTTCACCTCCATATGTGAAACCTGCCTGTTTCAAAACCTGTTTCTCCATTCTTCTTCATGTTACAATAGAAGGTATGTCTCTCTGCCCTCAAAGATGCATCTTTCACTTGGACTCCAGTTCCCGTCACATCAATCTTTCAAGTTAGACAGACTGCCCTCTCACACACCTCACAGCCTGGTGAGGATGCCTACAGATGCATAAATCCTAAACTCCAATCCAAACACTACTATACTCCCTGAAGGATCTTCTCTGGCTCTAATTATGGAGCCACTCCAAGACACAATCCATGAGTACCAGTCATGTGGCAAATCAGGGATCCTTCCAGTGATTACCTTGTTTTCCCAACCCCAGGCTAGGTATCCATTTTTTTAGAAATGGACAGGGAGCCCAGTGTCTCCTGTGACTCATGGGCTAAGGCACCAGTCTTTTTACCTTGGAAGGATATGTAAAGATTTTGACTAAACTTTACAATTGTTTATTCTCATTTTGTAGGGAAGCAATCTGTCCATGTACTTTCTAAAGTCTTATCAACACTTGTTACACTCAAGAATTTTAGAGTGAGTGAAGAGATTAGAGACTATTCACTTAACTCCCATTTTAAAGCCTCAGCAAAGCAAAGTGACTAGGATAAAACCACACATTAAATAGTAAAGAACACAGTATTAGCGTCACGTTCTCTTAGACAGAAGCTATTTCTACTGTGCTATTTGTGATTGTGAGCTCCTTGAAGTAATCATACCCTAGAAGTACTTTACATGAGCATCTGACCAAAAGAATATGAAGTAGATTTACGAATTCACATAATGGATTCTATATGGATACCCAAAAGATACCCATAATTATAGTCTGGAAATAACTCACCAGTATGTAAAAGTAATAACATGCCTGGAGTGAACCAACTCATTAACTATGTTGTTTACTACTTCTCCTGAATGGCAATCTCTTTCAGGGCCTTAATGTGAAAGAAAACCCAATTCTAAAGAACTTTGGCCTTAGAAGCTGCCTTTAAACAGCTGGACATAAAGACAGCTATACCCTTAGTCTCCTTTTTGTTTTTAAGAAAACCCACGGAATTATTTAAAAATTTACTTTATAATTCATCAACCAATGACAAATTAAACAGCTATGCACTGGACATCTGCTGTTGTCCCGCAGTGTGCTAGGGGCTGCGTTTTCAGAGACACCTGTGACGTAGCTTCAGCTCTCAGTTACTCATGGTCCTACCCAGAGGCACCCATGGCACATTGGAATAGTGCAGCCATCTCAGAAGGCTAACAAATGATTTTCTATTAATAACAAAGTACTAACGTTTGTGAAATATTTACTTTAAAAGATGAGAAGGGATTCAGTTATCCCTATAATAATTTTGTATTCATTTACTGGCATCATGATATACATTCCTGTATATCATAATAGAAGGGGTGGAGTTACAATTTATCTGAATAAATCCATGGTGGGTATGCCAGTAAATGAAACGTGTCAAAATAGAAAAAATTGTTGACAAGCTCTAGACTATATTTAGTGGGAGAGGGAGACAGGCGACAGACAATGATCACAGCACAATCTATTTGGTGCAATCATATGCACCTGGTGTAAATACAGGACACTTTGGTAAGGCAGAGAAAGAGGAAGTGTCACAGAATTGTCAAATCTATCCTGAGGAAAAAGAACAAAGCAGGAGGCACAACTTTCCCAGACTTCAGACAACACTACAAAGCTACAGTAATCAAAAGAGTGTGATATTGATGCAAAAACAGACATATGAATCAATGGAACAGAATGAAGAGCCCAGAAATAAACCCACACATCTACAGCTAATTAATCTTTTACAAAAGAGGCAAAAATATACAGTGAGGAAAAAGTCTCTTCAGCAAGGATGGTTGGGAAAGTTGGACAGCTGCATGTAAATCAATGAAGTTAGAACACACCCTCACACTGTACACAAAAATAAACTCAAAATAGCTTAAAGACTTAAATATAAGACATGACACATAAGACTTCTAAATAAGAACATAGGCAAAACTCTCTGACATAAATCATACTAATGTTTTCTTAGGTCCATATCCCAAGGCAATAGAAATAAAATCAAAAATAAACAAATGGGACCTAATCAAGCTTACAAACTTTTGCACAGTAAGGTTAACTATAACAAAATGAAAAGACAACCTACAGACTGGGAGAAAATATCTGCAAATGATGCAACAGACAGGGCTTAATCTCCAAAACATACAAACAGCTCATATAACTCAATAACAAAAACAAACAAACAAACAACTCAACCAAGAAATGGGCAGAACTAAATAGAAATTTCTCCAAAGAAGACACACAGATGGCCAAAAGGCGCATGAAAAGATGCTCAACATTACTAAATTAGAGAAATGCAAATCAAAACTACAATGAGGTATTACCTCACACAGGTCAGAATGGCCATCATTTAAAAGTTCACAAATAACAAATGCTGGAGAAGGTGTGGATAAAAAGGAATTCTCCTACACTGTTGGTGGGAATGTAAGTTGATACAGCCAATATGGAAAACATTATGGAGGTTCCCCAAAAAACTAAAAATAGAGTTGCCACTCGATCCAACAATCCCACTCCTGGGCATATAGCTGGACAAAACTATAATTCAAAAAGATACACGCACCCCTACCTTCATAGCAACACCATTCACAATAGCCGAGACACAGAAATAACCTAACTGTCCATTGATAGATGAATGAATAAAGAAGATGAAGTCCGTATAGACAAAGGAATACTACTCAGTCACAAAAAAGAACAAAATAATGTTATTTACAGCAACATGGATGGAATTAGAGATCATCATACTAAGTGAAGTAAGTCATAAAGAGACAAATCCCATATGACATCACTTATATGTAGAATCTAAAATATGGCACAAATGAACCTATCTATGAAACAGACTCACAGACATAAAAAATAGACTGTGGTTACCAAGGGGGTAGCACAGGGAACTATGTGATAAACCATAATGGAAAAGAACATAAAAAACATACATATGTATGCCAACAAAGTTCAGTCTGGTCAAGGCTATGGTTTTCCCAGTGGTCATGTATGGATGTGAGAGTTGAACTGTGAAGAAAGCTGAGTGCTGAAGAATTGATGCTTTTGAACTGTGGTGTTGGAGAAGACTCTTGAGAGTCCCTTGGACTGCAAGGAGATCCAACCAGTCCATTCTGAAGGAGATCAGCTCTGGATGTTCTTTGGAAGGACTGATGCTAAAGCTGAAACTCCAGTACTTTGGCCACCTCATGCGAAGAGTTGACTCATTGGAAAAGACTCTGATACTGGGAGGGATTGGGAGCAGGAGGAAGAGGGGATGACAGAGGATGAGATGGCAGGATGGCATCACCAACTCGATGGACATGAGTTTGAGTGAATTCTGGGAGATGGTGATGGACAGGGAGGCCTGGCATGCTGCAATTCACGGGGTCTCAAAGAGTTGGACATGACTGAGTGAATGAACTGAACTGAACTGATGTATGTGCTGTGCTTAGTTGCACAGTCATGTTCAACTCTTGCAACCCCATAGATTGTAGCCTGCCAGGCTCCTCTGTCCATGGGTTCTCCAGCCAAGAGTACTGGAATGGGTTGCCATTTCCTTCTCCAGGGGATCTTCCTGACCCAGGAATCGAACCCAGGTCTCCTGCATTGCAGGCAGATTCTTGACCAACTGAGCTATGAGTAAACCCTTGTATTGCTAAATCACTTTGCTATGTAACAGGAATCAGTACAATATTCTAAATCAACTATACTTCAATTTTCTAAAAAATACTTAGAATATTATTTTTTAAAAAAGAAAGAGAAAGGATCAGAGAAAACTGTGCCAGTAGAAGTTGCAGTTAGGATTAGAGGAAAATGTGCCAAGACATAACTAACATAAGATAAGGCTGATTAGGAACACAGAACCAGGAGCTGGGTTGGGATAGCTTCGGCAGTGCCCACAGGTCTTGGTCCCATCAGTTTAAAATCAAAACACAGTCGGTAGTGCGGGCTGTCTAGTTGAACTGCAGAAACCCAGCGAGGTTCACAGTCCAGTACACAGTTCTGCAGTCAACTTCCAGAGGTGCAAGTCCAAAGGGACCAGACAGGGTGCATGCACAGCATAGCCAAAAGCTTGTTGGTAGGGGCCAGAGCTCAGAGTCAGATTCATCATTTGGACAGATAATCTGGAAGGAGGCTATCTGCAGCTACCAGAATACACAGAACCACAGAGCAGCAGGGTAAGGGTGTGAAATAAACCAAGACAGAACTCTGATCTTTCCTTTTAAGCTTCAGTTTTAGTATGTGGCAGAGATGAGCCAGCAGATGTCAGAGTCAAGCAGCAAGAAGTTGTGGAGGGAAAACAAAATGGCAATATCTTTGCCAATGAAAAGCTCACAGTCTAAACAGGGAGAAAGAAACACATGAGAAACAAGCTCCAGAGATGCCCGGGAGACACTTCTGTACAAGGTGCAGAGTGGAGCACAAAAGACAGAGACATCAATTCAGCCTAGGAAGGTTGGGTAGAGGTATTGAAACGGAGGTGACCAGTGAATAGACTTGGAAGATAAGTAGGGGTTTGTTTGGCAGGACTCAGAAATAAAGGGCAATTGGGAAAGACATTCCGAGCAGAGGACACAGCATAAATGAGTTAATTGAACCCTGGGAGAGGTCTGGAACATCCAGGGACTGTATGTGGATGAAGCAGAGTCAGTCAGGACTGATCGCATGGTGGTGGAGCCCAGTGATGGAATATTTCTGAGGATTTCTGAGCATGAAGCCAGCCCTGCACAGAATGCAGAATTGATCAGTTTGTGCTTTACTATGTAGAACACAAAAGATTTTTAAATGTGTTTATTCTAGTAGCTTTATTGAGATACAATTCATATACCATATGATTCGTCTATTTAAAATGTACAGCTCATTGATTTTTAGTATACTCACAAATGCATGCAACTCAAAATTTTAGAATATTTTCATTATCTCAAAAAAAAAAACCACCCACAACTTATAGCTGTCAATCATCATACTCTATGCTCTCCACTAGTCCTGTGGTGGTTTAGTCTCTCCATCATGTCCGACTTTTGCAACCCCATGGACTGTAGCCTGCCAAGCTCCTCCGTCCATGGGATTCTCCAGGCAAGAATACTGGAGTGGGTTGCCATTTCCTTCTCCATCCACTAGTCCTAAGCAGCCACTAATCTTCTTTTTGTCTCTATAGATTTGCCTATTCTGGACATCTAATAAGAATGGAATCATGTAATATGTGGTCTTTTGTAATTGGCTTTTTTCACTTAGCATAATATTTTCAGGGTTCATCCTTGTTGTAACATGTATCATGTAGTTCATACTTTTTATAACTAAATAATATTTGTTATGTGGATATACTATATTTTTATCATCCATTCATCCTTTGATGGATATTTGGGTTGTTCCTACCTTTTAGCTATTACGAGTAATTCAACTATAGGCATTTGTGTACAAGTTTCTTTGTGGACATAGGTTTTCATTTCTCTTGAGTATATACCCTAGTGTGGGATCGCTGGGTTATATGGTAACTCACATTTAATGATTCAAGGGAGCCAGATTAGTCCCAAAGTGATGTACCATTTTATAATCCTACCAGTGGTGTATTATTTCCCACACCCTTGTCAACACTTGCTATTATTGGTCTTTTTGATTCTAGCCATCCTACTGGTTATCAAAGAGTACCATTAAAGGTTTGTAAGTAGGGAAGAATTAAATTTTTGATATTATGAGGATGACACTGATATCAAGATGTGAAAAGAACTAAAATAGAAGTGGGACTAGAGACAAAGGATTAACAAAGAATGAATCTGTCTCTGTCATTGGCTGCTTAGAAAAGATAACAAGTGAAAATGTTAACCATTGCTCCAACTACTTTCTCCATATTAGAGTCTTCCATTCACATTGTTTCTTCTAAGCAATTTTCATTATAATTTTAACAACTACTGCAGGAAAATGGGGGCCACTTTCTGAGAATGCACCCTATGAGAGCCTCCACTTCTCAGTTACCATCAATTCCAACTTTCCAGTCTGTTCTTCCAGTCTTTATCCACCCCCAGTGATGCTTCTGGACACAACTAGAGACATTCCAGTTTACAATGGATTAGCAAGTGCTGGCAACTGATTGGCTCTAGAAGGTGGGAAAGAGAGATCTTCCTCTAGAGATTCCCTGGTTTCTATCAGTGGTGTCTGAGGAAAGGAGCAGTTATTATCACTCAGATACAAAAATAAGACCAGGAGAGAGTGGATTGAAGTACATTGACTTCATCTCTGGGGGATAGCAAAGGAAGGCCTAGGCAGATAGCTGGATAGAAGTCCCTGAGGTAGGAGTTCAATTGCCTGTTTTAAATGTTTAAAGTATATAGACACACAGAAGCTGGTATTTGCTATTTTAAATGCCTAAAATGTGCCATCCAGCTTGCCCTTTGCTTTAGGAAATGGATTTGAAATCAGGAAATTTGCCCAGGTACTCAGTCAAAAGAAATTTGGGGGAGGTGTTCAGTTAAAAAATAATAGCTATGCATTTCTCCAGTTCTCTTCTGTTCTTTGATTGTGATGTATACCATGTCTCAAAGTCTATAACTAATTACAGATTTCCCCCAGTACCTGAATTCATTCATCCACCCAAATCAATCATTCACCAGAAACTTACTGAGTGCCAGGTTCTGTTCAGGTGCTCAAGATACAATTTGTTGAACAAAACATATCTCAGCCCCTCCATTGAGTTATTTCCACGGTTTTTGTCACTCAAAAGCTATTCATTTTTCTGGAAAAGGCAATCATCTAACATCTGGGAATCGAGCTAGATAAGAATATTTTATTTCATGCATCAAATAATTTTTTAATAATTGCTTAAACCATCTTAGAAAAAGATTTAAATTGTTGGCAGTTCTCATCGGACATCAAACTTTATGAATAGCATTGAAAAAATGGTTATGAAATTGTTTGACTCTCCAAAGGATATGCTTTTAATTTTCTAAAGTAAGATAAGAATTGAAAATCTGGTTTAAAAATGGAAATGCAGAATAAATGTTAACTGAAGACTGTAGCATTGCTTGCTCCTGGCTCAAAAAAAAAGCAAAACAAAAGCAAAAAAAGAGGGGTGGGTGGCAACATTGATGTTTGTAAGACTTTTATTTAATAGTACAATTTCACTGATAAAAATGAC
Organism: Bos mutus; assembly: GCF_027580195.1. Taxonomy (NCBI): domain Eukaryota; kingdom Metazoa; phylum Chordata; class Mammalia; order Artiodactyla; family Bovidae; genus Bos; species Bos mutus. The sequence goes on along the minus strand of NC_091620.1, from coordinate 63,287,884 downwards.
TAAAACCCTAGACTAACACATTAACACCTTTTTATTCAAACAGTAATTTTTGTTGAAGTGTCATTTACATAAAACTAACTCTGAGTGTACAGTTTGATGCATTTTGATTAATGTATACAGTGGTGTACCATTCAACACAATGAAGACATAGAGCAGCGCTATCAAACAATTTTTTGTGATGATGAAAATGTTCTGTACCTGTTCAATATGGTAGTCATTGACCACACTGGCTCTTGGGCACTTGAAATGGCTTTGGGACTGAGGAAGTGAATTAGTAACTTTCATTTTAATTAGTTTAAATCTTGAACAGCTGCATGGGATGCTGGACAACCATATTAGCGCCCACCATTTCCATCACCCCAAAAAGTTCATGTTGCTATCATCTTGCAATGTTACTTTAGTGCCCTCTACTGACAAAGCCTGGCATTACACTAACTGGCAAAGAAATGTTTAGTTTGCAGCTTCATTATTACAAAACCGGGACTGGAGGAGCAGGTTGGGAGCTGAGAGAAGAGATGGCTTGCTCAATACATGCATGTTTAAATGTAATGGATTTCAATTTGTCGATTTTTTCTTCATGTTTTTTTGTGTCCTGCCTTAGAAATCTTTGGACTTCCCTTGTGGCTCAGCTGGTAAAGAATCCACCTGCAATGTGAGAGACCTGGGTTCGATCCCTGGGTTGGGAAGATTCCCTGGAGAAGGGAAAGGCTATCCACTCCAGTATTCTGGCCTGGAGAATTCCATGGACTGTATATTCCATGGGGTTGCAAAGAGTCAGACACGACTGAGCAACCTTCACTTTTACAAATCTTTGACTAATGTATGGTCATAAATATTTCCTTCTATGTTTTCCTTTGGAAGCTTATAGTTTTAGCTCTTACGTTTAGGACTATCATCAACCTGTGTCAGAAATTTTATATGTATACAAGCAGCTCATGCAGTTCAATATCAGCAAAACAAGCAACCCAATAAAAAAAAAAAACTGGTCAGAAGGGGACTTGCCTGGTGGTCCAGTGGCTAAGACTCTGCACTCCCAATGCAGCAGGCCCAGGTTGACCCCTGGTCAGGGAACTAAATCCCGCGTGCCACGACTAAGTCCTGGTGCAACCAAATAAGCATTTTTTTAATGGACAGAAGACCTAAATGGATATTTCTCCAAAAAAGGCATACAGAAGGCCAACAAACATGAAAAAAATGTTCAATAGCGCTCATTATTAGAGAAATGCAAATCAAAACCACAAAAAGGAATCACCTCACACTGGTCAGAATGGCCACCATCAAAAAATCTACAAACAGTAAATGCTGGAGAGGATGTAGAGAAAATGGAACCCTCTCACACAGTTGGTGGGAAGGTAAATTGATACATCCACTATGGAGAACTATGTGGAGATTTCTTTAAAAAGCTAGGAATAAGACTACCATATGATACAGCAATCCCACTACTGGGTGTATACCCTGAGAAAACCATAACTGAAAAAGACACATGTACCCCAATGTTATTGAAACACTATTTCCAATAGCTAGCACATGGAAGCAACCTAGATGCCCATCAACAGATGAGTGGATAAAGAAGTCGTGGTACATACATACAATGGAATATTACTCAGCCATAAAAAGGAATGAATTTGAGTCAGTTCTAGTGAGGTGGATGAGCCTAGAGCCTATCATACAGAGTGAAGTCAGTCAGAGAGAGAGAAACAAGTATTGTATAATAATAACACATGGATAGGGAATCCAGAAAATGGTACTGATGAACCCATTTGCAGGGGAGGAATAGAGACTCAGACACGGAGAACAGACTGACCACAGTGGGGGAAGGAGAGGATGAGACAAACTGAGAGGATAGCACTGAAACATACACATTAACACATGTGAGATAGATAGCTGGTGGGAAGTTGCCATATAACCAAGGAGCTCAGCTCAGTGCTCTGCAACAACCTAGAGGGGTGGGATGGAGTCGTGGGTGGGAAGGAGCTTCAAGAGGGAGGGTACATATGTATCCTATGGCTGATTCACACTGGTGTATAGCGTAAACCAACACAACATTGTAAAGCAATTATCTTCCCATTGTAAGTGAAAATTTAATAAAATGTTATGTGGTTTGAGATTAGGATGGACTCTACTATTTTTCCATATGGATATTCAATAGCTGTAGCATTTGTTGAAAGATATCTTTTCTTTCCAACACTGAATTACATTAGCATGCTTGTCAAAAATCACTTGAATGTATACATGTATTTCTATTTATATACTATTAGAATTAAGACAGTTACTACAATGAGGTATCACCTTACACTGGTCAGAATGGCCATCATCAAAAAATCTACAAACAATAAATGCCAGAGGGGATATGAAAAAAAGGGAGCCCTCTCACGCAGTTGGTGGGAATGTGTATTAATACATCCACTATGGAGAACTATGTGGAGATTTCTGTAAAAAGCTAGGAATAAAACTACCGTATGATCAAGCAATCCCAGAGAAATCTAAGAGTATACTAACAGAACTAAGAGAGTTCTATTTCTGAACTCTCTTAATTATTTCATTTTATTAGAAAACATTTGACTAGTTAATACATATACATGTAGTACAACATCCATAAAGTGCAAAAAAATCTATGGTGAAAAAAGCCTCCTTCACTCCCTATTCCCCAGGAAGTTCTCTCTCATGTTTTCTTCTGTGATTTCCATTGTTTTATTTTTTACATTAAAGTCTTTGACTCCTCTGAAAGGTATTTGTTTCAGCCTTACTGAGATATTATTGACATATAACACACATAAATTTAAGGTGTACAATGTGATGACTGGATACAGATACATGTTGTTAAATGATCCCCAAATAAGATCAGTTAACACACCTATCACCTCAAATAATTGTGTGTGTGTGGTGATAAATTTAATGTCTAAGTCTTAACAACTTCCAAGTATATGACAGAGTATCGCTAATTATAGTCACCATGCTATTCATTAGCTCCCCCAAATCTACTCATTTTATAGCTGGAAGTTTGTAACTTTTGGTCAAGATTCCCCCTTCTCCCACTCGTCTGAACCCAACCCTGGCAACCACCATTCTACTTTTTATTTCTATAAGTTTGTCTTTTTAGAGTCCACTATGATGCTGCTGCTAAGTCGCATCAGTCGTGTCCGACTCTGTGTGACCCCATAGACGGCAGCCCACCAGGCCCCCCCGTCCCTGGGATTCTCCAGGCAAGAACACTGGAGTGGGTTGCCATTTCCTTCTCCAATTCATGACAGTGAAAAGTGAAAGTGAAGTCACTCAGTCGTGTCCGACTCTTAGAGACCACATGGACTGCAGCCCACCAGGCCCCTCAGTCCATGGGATTTTCCAGGCAAGAGTACTGGAGTGGGTTGCCATTTCCCACTTGTCTGAACCCAACTCTGGCAACAACCATTCTACTTTTTATTTCTATAAGTTTGTCTTTTTAGAGTCCACTATAAGTAATATCAATTAGTATTTGTCTTTCTCTGATTTATTTCACTTAATAAAATGTCCATAAAAACTACCCATAGTCACAAAAAAGGAGGGTTTTCTTTTTTGTGACTATTATTCCATAGTGTATGGGTGTGTGTGGGTGCATGCACAGATTGCATTTTCTTTACCCATTCATTTATCATTAGACACTTAGGTTGCTTTTATGTCTTGCCTATTTTAAGTAATGCTGCAATGAACATAGGAGTGGAGATATCTATTCGAGAGAGTAGTTTCACTTCCTTCAAATATATACCCAGAAGTGGGATTGCTGAATCATAACAGCAGCTCTATTTTTAATTTTTTGAGGAACCTCCATATTGTTTTCCACAGTAGCCACATCAACTTACATTCCCACCAACAGTGTACAAGGGTTCTCTTTTCTCCACATCCTCACCAACACCTGTTATCTCTTGTTTTGTTTATGACAGCCATTCTAACAGGTGTGAAGTAATACCTCATTGTGGTTTTGTTTGCATTTCCCTGATAATCAGTGATGTTGAACATCTTTTTGTGTGCCTGCTGGCCATTTGGAAAAATGTGTGCTGCAGCTACTGAAGCCCACGTGCCTAGAGCCTGTGCTCCGTGAGAGAAGCCAGCCCATGCACCGCAACTAGAGAAACTCCACATAGCAACAAAGACTCAGTGCAATCAAAAATAACAATAACAAAAAGGATTATATCATCTGCAAAGAGAGACAATTTTACTTTTTCCTTTTTGATTTGGATGACTTTGAAACCTTTTTTATTTTTTAACCTCATTGTTCTGGCTAGGAGTTCCATTACTGTGTTGAATTAGAGTGGTGAGGGTGGGCCTCCTTGTCTTGTTCCTGCTATTAGTGAGAAATCTCAAACCTTTCATTGTTGAATATGATGTTAGCTTCTGGTTTGTAATAAAGCAATTCAGATTGTACACATCTCTTTTTCACTTTGTCATATCATTGCTTAATTTTGTGTTGTTTTTGTTATGTGATGACCAAAGGGAAATTTTAACTTGAAAAAAAAAATACTTTCATAAAATTTACTAAACCATTACTCAGAAACAATTTCCTTTAATCAGCATTTATAGAATACCTATTAAAAACCAGGCAACCCATTAGGTATTAGAGAAATGGATATGCTTGCTTTAATTAAAAAAATCTTTCAAATTTATCCTATGATAGACTATCTCTGAAAACACAAGAAACTGTTAACAGGTTTACCTCTGGGGAAGAGATAATTTTTATAATATACTTTTTTTTTTTTTTACTTTTTGAATTTTGTAGTCTATATCTGTTAATTACTCAAATAGTCCGGTTTCTAAGATCCTAAACATTCCATAAATCCTCTAGAAAATAATTGGTAACATGTAATGGGTTTATTATCGCAGAAGGTGATGGCACCCCACTCCGGACTCTTGCCTGGAAAATCCCATGGACGGAGAAGCCTGGTGGGCAGTCCATGGGGTCACTAAGAGTCAGACACGACTGAGCGACTTCACTTTCACTTTTCACTTTCATGCATTGGAGAAGGAAATGGCGACCCACGTCAGTGTTCTTGCCTGGAGAATCCCAGGGACGGCAGAGCCTGGTGGGCTGCCGTCTATGGGGTCGCACAGAGTCGGACACGACTGAAGCGTCTTAGCAGCAGCAGCAGCAGCAGCGGCAATGGGTTTTTATAGCTCATTAAAAGTCACTCCACATTGTAGCAAATTAACAAATTCTGACAAACTTTTGTTCATCTCAATTTTTTTCTAAAGAAAGGAGTCTGCTTACCTCAGTTTGCCAAACAGCATAGCTTATTATTGGTTATCGAGGATCTTATGACCCTGTTCTTAATTAACCATGATAGCTCCGTGGGGAAGATTCACATATACAGCACACATTTCTACTTGAAAATCAGCCTATCTGTACTTAGCACCAGCTCTTCCAAAGCTCTCAACTGAGTCCTCCTTCCCATGGTAATGTAGCATGTCAATCCCTGTGTCGATAGAGATTATGAGACTATTTTTCACCTATTCCCTGACACCACAGCACTTATCTCTGTCAATGAGAGCTGCAGCCGGGAGGAACTCAGCAAGATACTGAGGAAAGCTGAAATGAACCCTCTGTGAATACTAAATATGGTGAGACTGAGCTCTGAAAGAACAGCTGATGAACTACTGTGTCAATTGCTTAAAATTGACAGCCATCTCCAGCTCTTTATGACCCCACAGACTGAAGCTTGCCAGGCTCCTCTGTCGATGGGATTTTCCAGACCAGAATACTGGAGTGGGTTGCCATTTCCTTCTCTAGGGGATCTTTCCAACCCAGGGATCAGAACCCTAGTTTCCTGCATTACAGGCAGATTCTTTACCATCTGAACCATATAAAACAATGAATTAAAATGTTCATCATACTGGGATTGTAGAATGAAAGAGAAGACGAGTAAAGTATTGCATGAGACACTGATTTGAGAGTGTATAAAGGAGTAGTCTAATTCAGGAGGGTAAATGCCAAAGGCTTACTTGGTTTGCAGTCAGTCTCAGAAAAGGGTTCAGATCTTGCTACAATGTGGAGAGGGTTGAAAGAAGACAAGACAGAGCAAAGAGACCATTTAGAGGACTGGATTAAGGCATTAAGAGTGGGATAGAAAGGACAGGCCAAATGTGTCAGACATTAAGAAGAAGGATCTAAAACATAGTTATCCAGGTAAAGTCAGTAAGACCTGAGAACTGGCTGGCAGTTAAAGAAAAGAAAAGAAAAGCAGGACTCTGGATCCAGGAAATTATGGCTCTGTATTATTAATAATTCTGGTTTAGTAATACTAGCAGAAATATCAGCTACTAGTATTATTCATTACATTGGATGGAAACAGGGAGAGGGATGACTTTCCAGGTTTCTGGGTTACATGACCAGTAAATAGACATGCCTTTCACTGTACTGGAAATACAGGTTTGGGTGAGAGGAAGCAAAGATGAAAAAGATGCTGAGTTAGAGGTGTTTGGGAGACAGCCAGTGGGAAGCATACAAATGTTGCATATGTGAAAACTAGTCAAGAGAGGGGTTGAGGTCTAGAAACATAGATTTGTGAGTGGTCACACATAATTGGTAGTTGACGCCATCAGTGTAAATGAGTAGGAGAGAACCAAGAGAAACATACAGCATGCAGGAAAGGAGGTGGTGTGGTGAGAAGGAAGTCCAGAGAGCTTGCAAGGAAACCAGAAGGAGACAATGGACAGGAGAAAAGGGAGAGTTTGAGAAAGACCTGATCAGATCAACCCAAGTGAGGTTTTGTCTAGAAATGAACAAGTATCCAAGAGCAGCCCCTGGTGTGCAGCTTCTTGGAAGCCTCCATCATAGCAATGGCTCAGGATACAGATGTCCTTCTCTGCACTCATATCTTGGGTCAGCCAGAAGGCTCATGGATTCCCTGAAGCAGAGAAGAGTTGATCCCACTGTTCAGCAGCTGGCCCAAAGCAGCTTCAGGTCAGTGGGAAAACTTTTAGAAAGCATGGAAGGTTGACAAACAGTCTGCCTGTTAACAAATAAGTTAGAGACTACATTTTGTTGGAAGTATAAATTTGACACCCCCAAATTCCTTTATGTTATAGTAGTAGAGCAATGTCTTATTTGTATAAGGGAAATTTCTAGATAAAGTTTACTACTTTAGGAACTAAACCTTTAATCTGAGCCATCTTTTTGTCAACCTCATGAAAATTTGCCTACCTTCTCAATACATGGTACACTAGATGTAATACAACCTTGCTTATAAACATATCATCATCCTTATGATCATTATTTATTATGGGAAAAGATGGAAACAGTGAGTGGTAACAAATATTGTGCACTTACTGTATGCCTGATGCATAATACTGAACTTCCTCAATGATCCTATACACTAGGCACCATCTCCATTCTACATAAAGAGAAACTTGAGATTCAGAAAGATTAATTTATTTAACATCAAGCATATATCTTTAGTAAGAATTGACATCTACTGTCTGATTCCAAAGCTTTCCTATTATCCTTCCCATGCTTTCCCCTCCAAGTTTTGAAAGTTGCTTTTTATAGCTATTTCTTTCTGGGGCTTTCCTCAAGGACTGTTTACCCCTGAGCTAAACAGGAAAAGTTGCTGAACTTTTACAAGATAACTTACCTTTCTCCTCCCTTGGTATCACTTTCAGCATATTAGCTTCAGCAATAATCCTTCTCTCCTCCTAGTATCTTTTTACTGAAGCTTAGGCAACTTACCAGGGAAAACCAAATTATCAATTTTATTAAATGAGTAACATAATTTAACACAATATTTAAGAATGCCTTCACATCTCTCTTGTGACTCTTAGAGACTTGTTCTTACTATCAGATTTATGAATATATCCAAGAAAGTTAAAGTTAACCAAAGTCTAAATTACTCTCTGTTTGTCCAACAAGCCCTCCTCCCAATCACCTGCCCATATGTGGGCCACAAAGATTGGTCCAGAGAAGGGCAGGTACCCAAGTCAAGCAAACAGGGCCTTTCTTGGAGATTTCCCCTGCTGGAGCTATCAGGAAAAAGACACTCTCATCACTGGAAGCTATTACAAGATGAGCTCAGAGCTTCCCACGAGTCTCTGGAGAGAGCTCACTGCTGTGGTAGAGAATGACTGCAATTATTCCTAGCTCTGCAACTGCCATGATCTTATAAACTTGTAAATCTTTCTCCTCTTTTTTCTGGGGGTGGTGGATGTGTCATGCAGGGACCTTAGTTTCCCAATCGAGTATCAAACCCACATACCCCGCAGTGGAAGCTCAGAGTCTTAAGCACTGGACCACAGGGAGGTCTTCCTCTTTATTTTTCCTAAGCTACTTAAACTTGTATTCTGTCACCCATCACTAATAGAGACTTTTGGCCAATAAATATAGGCATTAATCACGAATAGTAGTTCTCAATTTTGACTGTACATTAGAAGCATCAGGGGAGTTTTTAAGAGTCCCAGTGCCCAGGCTACATCCCAGACCAATTAAACCAGAATTTCCAGGGGTTGGAACCAGGCATCAGTATTTTTATAAAACTTCCCCTAGGGTATCCAGGGTGCAGCCAGGATAAGAATCACTGCTCTGAAACAGCTTTAATTCTAAAGTAGTCTATCAGAAACCAACAGCAAAGAATGAATCTTTGTATGGTTCTAGTACTAGGATATACTCATAGATTGGTGGAATAGAATTCAAAGTTCAGAAATATAAATTAAAAAAAATATTGGGCCAACTGATTTTTGACAAGGGTGCCAAGATCATTCAATAGGAAAATAATCATCTTCTCAGCAAAGGATGCTGAGACAACTGGATAACCACATACACAAGAATGAAGTTGGACCCTTACCTCACACAAAATACAAAAATTAATTCAAAGTGGATCAAAAACAAAAATATGAGACCATAAACTCTTAGAAGAAAATGCAGAGGTAAATCTTCGCAACCTTGAATTATGCAGTAGATTCTTAGATATGACACCAAAAGCATAAGAAAAAGAAATGGCAACCCACTCCAGTATTCTTGCCTGGAGAATCCCATGGATGGAGGAGCCTGGGGGGCTACAGTCCATGGGGTCGCAAAGAGTTGGACATGACTGAGCAACTTCACTCATCAAGAATGTTCTTCAAAGGATACCATGAAGAAAGTGAGAAGACCCAGAAATTCCACTCCTAGGTATATACCCAAGAGAAAGAAAACATATGTCCACACCAAAAACTGTTCATAAATGTTTATAGCAGCATTATTTACAACAGCCTAAAGGCAGAAACAACTCAAACGTCTATCAAGGATGAAGGGACAAACAAAATGTGATTTATCCACAGAAACTAATATTCAGTTCAGTTCAGGTCAGTTGCTCAGTTGTGTCCGGCTCTTTGCGACCCCATGAGTCACAACACGCCAGGCCTCCCTGTCCATCACCAACTCCTGGAGTTCACTCAGACTCATGTCCATCAAGTCAGTGATGCCATCCAGCCATCTCATCCTCTGTCATCCCCTTCTCCTCCTGCCCCCAATCCCTCACAGCATCAGAGTCTTTTCCAATGAGTCAACTCTTCGCATGAGGTGGCCAAAGTACTGGAGTTTCAGCTTTAGCATCATTCCTTCCAAAGAAATCCCAGGGCTGATCTCCTTCAGAATGGACTGGCTAGATCTCCTTGCAGTCCAAGGGACTCTCAAGAGTCTTCTCCAACACCACAGTTCAAAAACATCAATTCTTTGGCACTCAGCCTTCTTCACAGTCCAACTCTCACATCCATACATGACCACAGGAAAAACCATAGCCTTCACTAAACAGACTTTTGTTGGCAAAGTAATGTCTCTGCTTCTCAATATGCTATCTAGGTTGGTCATAACTTTCCTTCCAAGGAGTAAGCGTCTTTTAATTTCATGGCTGCAGTCACCATCTGCAGTGATTTTGGAGCCCCCCAAAATAAAGTCTGACACTGTTTCCACTGTTTCCCCATCTATTTCTCATGAAGTGATGGGACCAGATGCCATGATCTTCATTTTCTGAATGTTGAGCTTTAAGCCAACCTTTTCACTCTCCACTTTCACTTTCATCAAGAGGCTCTTTAGTTCCTCTTCACTTTCTGCCATAAGGGTGGTGTCACCTGCGTATTTGAGGTTATTGATATTTCTCCCGGCAATCTTGATTCCAGTTTGTGTTCTTCTAGCCCAGCGTTTCTGCATATAAGTTAAATAAGCAGGGTGACAATATACAGCCTTGACGTACTCCTTTTCCTATTTGGAACCAGTCTGTTGTTCCATATCCAGTTCTAACTGTTGCTTCCTGACCTATTAGTCATCTATAAAAAAGGATCTAAGTACTGATATATGCTACAATATGATGTATCTTGGAAACATTATGCTAAGTGAAAGAAACCAATCACAAAAGACCAAATATTATATGAATTCATTCCCATAAAATGTCCATAATGGGGAAATCTAAGAGACATAAAACCTGTGAGTGATTGCTTAGAATTCCGAGAAGGACAGAAGAGAGGAAAATGGGGTGGCAATAGCTAATGGGCACAAGTTTTCTTTTTTTCAGATGATGAAAATATTCATGTCCTAAAAATCATGGCGATGGCTCCATATATCTTTGAATATACTAGAAACCATTACATTGATTATGCCATTGGGTGAATATTGCATGACATGTGAATTGTATCTCAATAACTGCTGCTGCTGCTGCTAAGTCACTTCAGTCGTGTCCGACTCTGTGTGACCCCATAGACGGCAGCCCACCAGGCTCCCCCGTCCCTGGGATTCTCCAGGCAAGAACACTGGAGTGGGTTGCCATTTCCTTTTCCAATCGAGCTAAATAAAATGTAGGACATGATTTTACACTATATCATTTATTTCAAGTTTACAAACAAAATAATTGTAATGTTTATAGATACAAATACAGTATATGTTTTTAAAGTAGTTCAGGCAGAAAAACACACACATTTCAAGATAATGGCTTAGCTTTGGGAAAGAAAAAGGAGTAAAATTGCAAAGGGTGCAAAGAGGGCTTCAAATACATCTGTAATATTACATTAAGCCAAAAGCAGAATAATTATGTAAAAGCATGGTGGTTTTCTTTAAAATATTTCAATAACTCTTTCTTGTTGACTCTAGTAAAGGCCAAATTGACACAAGCAGCAATTATCCTAATTGCTAAGTCGATATTGCCAAAATCCATCTTAATAGAAAAATAAAATCTGTAAGATACCTCTGCGTGCATGTGTGCTTAGCTGCTTTTTCATGTCCGACTTTTTGCGACCCCATGCACTATAGCCCACCAGGCTCCTCTGTCCATGGGATTCTCCAGGCAAGAATACTGGAGTGGGTTGCCACGCCCTTCTCCAGGGGATCTTCCTGACCCAGGGATTGAACCCATGTCTCTTATGTCTCCTGCACTGGCAGGCAGGTTCTTTACCACTAGCACCTCCTGGGAAGCCCATAAGATATATATATACCTCTACTTGGTAAATTTTGAACAGAAATAAGGATCTGGGTTGAGGGTTAATGAGGACTCTCTGTACTTTCTATCTCTTGATCATCATAGTCTCTTCAAAACTCTTTGCTTTCTACCCTATTTTACTAAAGAGCTCTGACCAAAAATAAATGAAATAAAATCTAGCAAGTGTCTGACTAATGGAGGGATTTTGCATATGATCTCATTTTCATTCAGTCTAGAATCTGACACTTTTCCTCCACAAATGACCTGGGCTACAGGCTCAGTCTGCAGGCCCTCCTCTGGGCTGGTGCTGAGTCACAGAAGCATGGCAACCAGCATGTAAAATATCCTGGCCTGGCAGCTCTAAGACCAAGAGCTAGATTGCTTTGCTAGATTCCTTGTCGCCACAATATGGGTATGATAACCCTTCCACAGTGTTTGAAATGCCTCTTGTGAACAGATCTCCTGTTATTTTAGTTCAGTAATTTCAGTGCAGGGATCTGCAAGACTTCTTTGTCTCTGTCTCTGTATTTCCCAACCCCTACCACACATTGTTTATCATGGTTTTCAGACAGATGCCACAGTGCCTTGGCAAAGGGAACTCTCAATATATTATAGATAATGCTTCAAATGTGTTTCCAATAAATAGTCCTGATTTCAGACCAAAAAAGGGAGAACAAAAGAACAATTTTCTTCTTTTTTCACCTTGCTTGTTTCCCAGACAGAAACCACAAATTTACTAAATGACAAATACTTAGAAAATAATATTAGCGTTTAATGAACATGATTTAAGACTCTCCTTTAGAATGACACTGAAGTATTTTTAAGTGCTTTTTTCTTTTTTCATGGCCAGTTTGCATTCTGCATGCTTGAGTCCTTGCTTCTTTCAGTGATGAGGGATGTGTTGCCTGGGTCCAACCGGAAACACAGAGAAGACAGTCATGTGGGGTGATCTGATGTCATCACAAATGCAATAGAAATGAAATGCCTCCCAACCCTCCAAAAGCAATATTTCAAAATAGATCTGATTCAAGCCCACTCCTCCTCCTTACTCAACAAGACTGAAAACAAATTAGGTATTTGTGGATTTTGAAGGATACCATCTCCTAGATCACACAGGAATCCCAGACCTTACAAAATCTAGAAAAATGAGGAGGGAGGTCTGATTCTCAGTCCTTGTGGGTAGTGCCTGCAGCCACTGGTTTCCATGGCAACTCCACTCCCACCATCCCAAGTTCCGCCAAGGAAACTTTCTCTACAGTCCATGGCCAAGTACTTCCTGGTAAGCCCTTTCCAGGACCTTTTTAAGGCCTTGCAGCCTCATCAGGTGACAATAGTCCTCCCACAGTCCCAGATGTTTTCCTCCAACAGAACTAGAAATGCCTCCATTTCCCTTCTCCATCAGGAAGGCAGGTAGATCGTAGACCACTGCCCACTTCAACTCTTCAACCTCTAGGATCTCGACCTTCCCACACAAAAATCTGTCTTGATTTGTCTCCAAGGTAAGTTCTCCTGCTTCACCACCCTTTGAAAAGTCTCTTTCTAAGACGCTCTGTTCCACGGGGATTCTCCAGGCAGGAATACAGGAGTGGGTTGCCATTCCTTTCCCCAGGGGATCTTCTGGACCCAGGGATTGAACCCAGATCTCCTGCATTGGCAGACAAGTTCCTTACCATCTGAGCCACCAAGGAAGCCCCTTTTAAGACACACATACACACACACACAAAGATAGTTCACTCGCCCTCTCCCTTACCACCTCAACCTCTGAGGAGCTCTCCTTCTTGGGAAAATAGAAAATGGGGCAACAGGGGAATTTTCCTCTCTGCTGAGTCTACAATATGAGGCAGAGAGAGAGATTTTTAAATAAATCACAGATTCGTTTATAAGATACAGACTACCCTACATCACCTAACAGCCTGAATTTTACCTAACACTTTCACCATTAGATCCAGTTCTGATTACAGCACTGTGCACAGAAAGCCATAATTCAATCATTTACTCACTCAAAGGAGCAAGTTTGAGGATAAAGATGAAGAGTCCAATTGGGGATATGTTAAAGTTGAAGTGCTGAATGGTGATCTGAAAGTAGGCAATGAAATACAGAACATGGACATAGACATCTTATTCCAGTGTTCAGTGCTATAGGCATGGATGACAGGCTATGGATTAAAGAGAGAATGGCCTCAGACTAAGGCCTGAGACACCCACTAGCAGAGGAGACTGAGGAGGAGAAGCCTGAGAGGCATAAAGGAAAGCAGCTGTGTGGCCACAGAGGGCCAGGAAGACAGAGTTTCAAGAAGCAAAGTATAGACAGCTCTTTGAAATACAGCTAGCCAAACATTCCCTTGGTGATTGGAGAGAGGCCTCAGGATCTATTTCTTTCCCATTAAGAGTTTAGCCACCACTATCATTCAAGCCAGTTACTTTAGATTAGAGCTGAAACTTTGGAGAGCAAATGGGCCCTGAGGGAACTGAATGAGATGGATATAAAAACATTCTGGGGGACTTCCCTGGCAGTCCAGTGGTTAAGACTCTACCAATACACAGGGCATGGGTTCGACCTCTGGTAGGCGAACTAAAATCCCACAGTGCAGTCAAGTTTAAAAAAAAAAAAAAAAGAACACTCTGGAGCAAGCCTGAGTGCAGTCAGTCAGTCCTGGGTGGACTTGACCGTAATCCTCATCCACTCCACACTGATCTTTTATCTCCCTATGTGGTAAAATGACTGGTTGTAAGAAGCTCTGCCCTTCTCTCTTCCATCTATAGACAGTTCCCTCGTTGCTTTTCCATTTTCAAAGTCAATCCTAAAGGAAATCAACCCTGAATATTCATTGGAAGGACTGATGATGAAGCTGAAGCTCCAATACTTTGGCCACCTGATGTGAAAGGCTGACATTAGAAAAGACCCAGATGCTGGGAAAGACTGAAGGCAGGAGGAGAAGGGGACAACAGAGGATAAGATGGTTGGATGGCATCACCGATTCAATGGACATGAGTCTGAGAAAGCTCTGGGAGTTGGTGATGGACAGGAAAGCCTGGCGTGCTACAATCCATGGGGTTGCAAGGAGTCAGACCCATTTGAGTGACTGAACTGAACTATGTATATTGTGTTCTGTATTCACAGTTGTGTGTGGCACACTTTTTAAATGTACATTTCTCAACTGAAGTGGTTTCAAAACTAAAATGTGCAATAGGCTTCTCAAAGCCTCACCCCACCCTTGGGCCTAAGAGGATAGGATGGAGTGAGAGTGTTTATGACACGTATTGCTTGATTTTAGGAAAAATGCTTAGGATCTGCTTCTAATGCCATATACCTTCTGTCTTCCCCATACTCATTTTATGAAGACCTATATGTAGAGGAAAATATTGGAAAACTCAATTACCTCCTGAATTTGGGATGGGCTAGGCAGCCAATCTAAAGAAGAAGAAATAGCAAAACCTCACAAGAGAATACATCTAGCCATGTAAATAGTCCTATGGGGAAATGTAGTAAAATTACAAAGAAAAATGCTTCTAAAAATGACATCTTGTCTGAAAAAGCCAGTGTTATATATCTTCAATAAAATATAAACGTCTAAAATAAAACATTATAATCACTAATTCATCTCTGGTCTTTCAAGAAGACTATAAAAAAGTCATTTTTCTCTCTTTACACATACTAGCCCACCATCAATTTAAGTGACTTCCCCAAAATCACAATGAGGGTGCTAGAGGGTTACCACTAGAACCCAGTCCCATAAGGCTTGAAAACTGGTATAAGACAAAATTCAGTCTTGGATCCAGTACCACAGATTGTAATCTCAAAAAAAAAAAAAATCACTTCACTATATTTTAATGAATCCATAGTTCTTTGATACACCTCCCAAAGTCTGTTTTATGGTAAAGCTTGAGTATTTGACAATTCATTAATTCTATAATGTTTAATACTGTATTCAATAAAAATTTAGTTTCTCTCCAGACATGAAAGAGAGTAGACACTCCCTTGTGAAGATATCCATCCACATATGAGTTGCTAGGGTATATTCAAAAGAGAGCAGAAAAGAAAAAATGATATAAAAGAAAAAGTGTAGTAGTTCTAAAAAGAAAAAAAATTTTTTTTGCTTCAATCGGTATTGATTCTAGGTGAAAATTTGAGGCTGAAATTTTGCTTAAGACCTCTCAAACAGAGGCTGTTGCCACTTATGATTAATCTTAAAAAAAAATTTCTTCAACAACAACAAAAAACCAAACAACTTGATTTTAAAATAAGCAGAGGATCTAAATAGACATTTTTTAAAAGACATACAGATGGCCAACACAAAAAAACGCCCAACGTCACTAATTATTAAGGAAATGCAAATCAAAACCACAATGAGATATCACCTCATACCTGTTAGAATGGCTATTATCAAAAAGACAAGAAATAACAAATGTTGGAGTGGCTGTGGAGAAAAGAAAACCTTCATACACTGTTGGTGGAACTGTAAATTGGTGCAACCACTATGGAAAATCACACAGAGATTCCTCAAAAAGTTAAAAATAGAACTCCCATATGATGCAGCTATTCCACTTCTTAGTATTTATCCTAAGAATACAAAAACACTAATTCAATAAGGTATATGCACCCATATGTTCACTGCAGCATTATTTACAATTGCCAAGTTAGGGAAGCAACCTAAGTGTCCATCAACAGAAGAACAGATAAATATGTGATATATTTTTAGATATATATCTGTAATGTATAATACATATGTATAATGGAATACTGCTACTGCTGCTAATTCACTTCAGTCGTGTCCAACTCTGTGCGACCCCACAGATGGCAGCCCACCAGGCTCCACTGTCCCTGGGATTCTCCAGGCAAGAACACTGGAGTGGGTTGCCATTTCCTTCTCCAATGCATGAAAGTGAAAAGTGAAAGTGAAGTCGCTCAGTCGTGTCCGACTCTTCGCAACCCCATGGACTGCAGCCTACCAGGCTCCTCTGTCCATGGGATTCTCCAGGCAAGAGTACTGGAGTGGGGTGCCATTGCCCTCTCCAATGGACTACTACTCAGGCATAAAAAAGAACAAAATTTTGCCATATGCAGTAACATGAACGGACTTGGAGGGCATTATATTAAGTGAAGTAAGTCAGACAAAGACAAATACTGTATGATATCACTTATATTTGGAATCTAAAAGATACAACAAACTAGTGAATATAACAAAAAAGAAGCAGGTTCACAGATATAGAGAACAAACTAGAAGCTACTAGTGGGAAGGAGTCGGGGAGGGACAATATAGGGCTGGAGGATCAAAAGGTACAATTAATCATGTATAAAATAAGCTGCTGCAGCTACTGCTAAGTCAATTCAGTGGTGTCCGACTCTTAGCGACCCCATGGACTGCAGCCTACCAGGCTCCTCCATCCATGGGATTTTCCAGGCAAGAGTACTGGAGTGGGTGCCATTGCCTTCTCCATAAAATAAGCTATAAGGATATAAATACTATACAACATGAGGGAATACAGCAAATATTTTATAATAACTATAAATAGAGTATAACTTTCAAAATTGCAAGTCACTGTATTGCAAACCTGTAACAATAGTATATTATACAGCAACTGTTCTTCAATTAAAAAAAAAAAATGACCTGGAATAGGTAACAGGGAAGTCATCAGAGCTCTCTATCCCTTCTTTCTGATTCTTTGTATCTGCTTTGTCCTTCCTCCCAGGGCAAATGCATTCTATCTATTTTCTAGCCCACATAAGCGTGCATGGGTCACCCAACAGATAAACCCGAAGTTCATGTATGCAATAGATTACATCATTGGCTTTGATCCTTCTCCTTACCCACCACTTATCCCTCAGGCCTCATGTCCATGCAACGCGCCTTATGACTTATAGTTCTACCAAGGGGCAGAGTATATTCATCTACATCTAAATGTTGGATTCAACCCTTGACTTACTAGGAAAGCAAAATGAAGCTGATGTTAAAGTGTGCCAGTTCCAAACCCAGGCTCTAAAAGGCCTTCCTCATTTCCTCAGGTACCTCTGAGCTCTGCTGTTGCCCTGTGTCCTGGTCCATTCCAGCTGCTCTAACAAAACACCATAAAACTAGGTGGCCACAGATTTATTTCTCACAGTTCTAGAGGCTGGAAAGTCACTCACAGAGATGAAATTCTGCTCATTCACAGAGATGAATTCCACTCTCACTTTCTGAGGAGAGCGACCACAGTAGACTCAGGTTGGGTCAAGTGTTAACCCCTATGCTAGAGGAGGTAGTCAAGACTTGGTATCAGCCTGCCTCCTGGGGGCCACCCCTGTGGACTGGGAGACAGTTCCCACATGAAGGTGAGGTGGGTGGTTATTGTGAGCAGGTACCCCAAAGGAGTCTACTTCTATTTGATGTACAAAGTTCTCCCTGCAGGTGAAAATTGTTTCCTGTGAGAAAAACTGTCTCCTGCAAGAAAGCTTTGAATTTCAGAGGCAACTTAACTTAGGAGAAAGAAAAGAAGAAAACAGCCATGTTCTTTAAAGGGGGAAGCTAGACAGCAAGAAGACTTGTTTAAATGCTGTGAATCACAGGATTGGGGTAGAATGTGATCAACAGTTCACAGGGAAATCAAGTGTGGAAGAGAAGGGACAGAAGGCAATTTCAGCGCTCAGTCTTCTGTGAATTCAGAAGTATCACTGCTCCCGACCACTCATGCAGTTGAATATCAGGCACAGATCTGTGCCCCACAGGGGAGGAAGAGCTATCTCCTAAGGAAGAAAATGGTCCAGGAGAGAAAAAAGAAGCTGACATAATCACAACCATTTAAACTTTAATGAGTACACAGGTGATGTCAGTCCCTCAGTTGAATGGGAGATTTAGATCAGTTAATAAACTGTTTAAAAAAATTATTCAAATTAGCTTCATGATAACAGGAAAACCTGATAAGTTTCTAAGTTGTTTTTGTCCTAAACAGTGGATTCTTTTTCCTCTAATCATTATTTTTGAAGAGATTTGATGAGAATTTTTGAACATTTAAGTGGAGAGAAATGTTTTAAACATTTAAATGGAGAAATGTTCATAAAAATGCACATTTGCATCTAATATTTAAATAACTCTGATTTCCAAACCATTTCCCAAAATACTAACATGAGGAGAGAGATTACATTTTTCCTCTATGTCACTTCTAGAGAAGAAAAGACTAATTATGCTTTTACCTACTTATATAAAGAGAAGCAAACATCCATATATCCATATTTTTGAAATACCATGATTATTACACTCTGCTGAAATTTAAATTGAATAAATAACATTATATAATAAATCATAGCCAAATGGACTATAAATGGTTCTTAAAATAACTGATATAATTCTGAAAGCAATGTATAGTACTTGCCAAGAAGCAAAGCTTTCTGAAGGATTCTTTTTGGAAACAATTAATTAATAACAGTCACTAATGATAATGAGGGTATTAGGGAGGTACATGGTGTCCCACCAATTATATGCCAGGCAAGCAAGAAATTTTTGAACAAAGAATCTAATTTAAAGAGAGAGTTGCAAGAAAATTGAGAAGAAATAGAAAGCTGTTTCAAATATTTCACAAGAAGTCATGCTGGGACCAGAGTCAGCTACCAGACCAGCTCTTCAGTGAGTTTAGGTTTTAACAAAAATGGAAAGAAAGAGCTGGTCTTGGGTTGTGTTTTCTCCTAGGCAAAAATCTCAGAGGGAAGGAAATTCAAATGGCTTCTACCTACCATGAAGACAGCGTAGATCCTTACACTTAACCCAGACCTACTGAATCTGACCTATTTCACTGAATTTCCAATTAGATGGAGAATATGGAGGAGTTCAGTATTCTTTCCTATCCCACTTCAGAGGAATGTAGATGGAGCTCGATAGAGCAGAGAAGGAGAGCAGGCTGGGCACAGTGTGGGACTCCCCTCTCCCTGGGATGGAGAAGTAGGAGAATGACCTGCATCTGGGCTCCTCTCTGATTGATGGGCAACCCCGCCACACCAGCAGGAGGAAGAGTGGGCAGGCTGACAGAGAGGACCAGTTCCCGAGCACACGCAAAACATTTCATTATCTTCCTGAACCAGCTGGAAAGATCTAAGAACAATTTGAGTTTCCACAATTACAGACGGGAGCAAAGTTAAAGAAATACTTTTCTATCCTCTCTTATATTTTAACCCCACTTTAACCTCCAGGATGGCATGGCCCAGAAAATCATATTTTTTTAAAAAAGAATGTGATGATGTAAATGAAGATGGCTCCCATCTTGAACTAGCATGTAGCATTATCGACAGATAAAAGGAGATACAAATATACATATATACGAGTGTGTACATTTATATACACATATGTATTATGGCAGTGTTCATGTATATGCAAGTGCATATGCATACACTCTTACATACACCTTTTTTTTTTTGCAGAAATGATAGATCTTGCTGATGAATTTGATGATAGTACATGTGGTAGATGGTGATGCCATTTACTGAGAAGGGGAAACCAGGAGAAGAGTCAGATTGGATCAGTGGGGAGCTATAAACATGAGCTCAGCTCATTTTCAGATGAAAATGCCAGGTAGGCAGCAGATACAGTCTGTAGAGTTCAGAGGAGAGACTGGGTGGAGATGTCAAATTGGGTGTCCCTCTGCCATTAAAGCCATAGCCCTAGATGAGCCCTCCTGTGAGGAGAGGACAGATAGAAAAGAAAAGCCATCTCAGATTTGAGCCCCAGGGAATAACGTTTCTGTGACTGCATAGACAAAGCAGAAGAATGGGAAACTAAGCTTTTTGTTTAACTCAACAGAATTCCACAGAATTGTGTTTTTCCAACTCCAGCCCATGGGATACTGAGAAAAGGGTTTTATGAACAAATCAGCGTGTGATGTGCTGCATACATAGTTCCCCTAGGAGCTTCAGAGTAGCAGAGTAACATGTGTAGATGAAAGATTCAGAAATGCCCTACAATGCAAAACTTGGTTTAATTTTATTGAACAGAGAGTTTCCTAAGTCAGAGGTCCTTGAAGTGTTGCCCCAGCCCAGCAGCAGAAGCATCACCTGAGAACCTGCTAGAAGCATCAATTCTTGTCCCACCTGAGACCCACAGAATCTCAGGCTTTGGGGTACAACCCTGCAGTCTGTGTTATCACAAGTCCACCAAAGTGGCTCTTATATATGGCCTGAGTCCTAAATATCAACCCTTTTTCTAGTTTTGGTAAATAATAGCGTTTTCCAAAGTGATTTACTAGGAAAATACTGTTATTGCCAACTCTAGCTTTTAGATTCTTAGTTTAACGAAGCTTCAAGTAAGGAATCACTGCTGAGGATTAAATCTAGTATTTTACTATTTGTTTGTTGCTAAATCAACATGCTACGGAACACTTTTATCAATAAAGGTTTTACTTGCCAAGAAGTAGCAATTGTTATGAAAATACTTTTTCCATATTAAAAAAAGTAAAACCTCTTGCCTTCCTAAACAGGTCAAATTATCTAGATGCGCATTATCCGACAAGGTTGCCATTAGCCACCTGTGTCTATTTACGTTTAAAGAAATTGATTAACATAAAAATTCAGTTCCTATGTCACATTAGCCACCTTTCAAGTGCTATCCATGTGTGGCTGGTGGACAACGCAGATACAGAACATTTGTTGAACAGCAGTGACTTAGACAAGAAATAATTCCTTTTTTTTTTTCTTTTGCTACCAATGAATGACTCACAGTTAACAATTCAGAGAGAAGAGCAGCTGTGATGCATGAACATGATCCTCACTCCTCCAGACATCAGTCTTGATGGCAAGCAGACAGTGATGAACACAGGTGAGAAAAGCCAGGATCTAGAACTTTCAGCTCAAATGTCTTCCTCATTTTCCCCACAGAGTCTTGGGAGTTTCCCACTCGAAGTCTATGAAAATTCTCCTTCTGCTGCCCAGGAAACCTCCTTACTCACGACCCAGTTCACCCACCACTCCTCCACCACTGGTGTAAATTCTGGCTGTCAATGCCATTCTTTCTACATGAGACATTCTGGCCCCTCAGCATCTTCCAAACCCCTTTCTGTGGTGGTCATACCCAGGAAATGAACCCAGGCTTTCTCAAATTAGATGTCTTCCCCTTGCCAGCCTCACTCCACCCATCAAGTGCATCCATGGAGATTTCAACTTGGAAGAAAGCAACACAATTGGAAGTCAACACCTGGGTTCTCCATGACTACCTGCTGGTGAGGATCGGGGAGGGGGGCAGGAGAGGCCATCAACTTAGAGAGGCAGCAGTGGGGATGAGCTAGAGGCAGTGTGCATGCTCAGTGTCAGGACCAGCATGGCAAGAAGACGTATCCCAGAACAATGAACTGACATAGCTTACATCTTGTGCCTGGCTTAAAAAATCCCAGTCCCAGTCTCTGGCTTCTTGGAAATCCTGTGAGCTACCTTGTATCTTTTAATAAATTCCTTTTCAGTTCAAATTAGTAAGAGTGGGTTTCACTACCTGTAAATAGCATCCAAAGCAGAAATCCCTACCAAGTGGAAAAGAATTATCTCCATAGCATTTACCCACACACATTGATTACGTGACTTGTGTTAGACTCTGCCAGGGACTGGGGATGTATTTATAGAACTTGTTCTCAAGGTCCTTAAAATTCAGAAAAAGACAAATCAGCACACCAAGAACTTTAAAACATTGTAGGTGGCCATGAAATACAAATGTAGCCACAGGGAGGCCCAAAGGATAGGGAGGAGGAGGGCGAGTTCAGAAAATCTCCAAGGGGATGTCCCTTGAGCTGAGTCGTAAAATATAAACAGATGGTTGACGTGATGGTTGACGTGCCAATGAGCAATAGGACAAAGGAAAAAACATTAGTGAAAACAAGGAGGTAGCCGTGGTCTTCCATGTTCTGGGGGAAGAATCAAGACATGGAGTTGGTGGGAGAGGAAGAAGGCAGCAAGAGAAAAGGGTCAAGAGATCAAATCAACACATCGTACATCTTAAACTTTCACATTGTTATGTGTCAGTCATATCTCTATAAAGCCAGGTAATATTTTTTAAAGGCTGGGGAAACAGTAATAATAACAGCTAAGATCACCTGGGTGCTTATTGTGTATACTAAATAGTTTACATTGCTTTTCATTCACTCCTCACACAGCCTCAGGTGGTAGATGACTCCATTACCATTATTTTACGGACAAAAAAAATTGAGGCAAAGGATAAGCGACGTGCCCAAAGTCACTCACACCTAGGCAGCAGCAAAGGAGGCTTTCACCTTCCAATCCAGCTCAAGTCCGCACTCTTAAGCACCACTGCTACCGTCAGGCGAGTGCCAGTTCAGAGAGGATTTTACATCCCACTCTAAGGTGTTTGAACTGGGTTTTCCAGCAGCACTGAAAGATTTTAGGCAGATGAGTAATATTATCAGACTTCCATTTTAGGATAAACATAAAGTGTTTCTGGAGTGGAGAGTGAACCAATGTGAGTAATGAAGGGAGACGACTTGACTCCAGTCCCCACCATACTCACAGACATACAGACACACACACACACACACCCCTCCTCCTGGGGCCTACACACAAAACCAGGGTAACAAAAAGGAGAAATTCAGGGGACATGATTCAAAACCAAGCAGAAACAGCAGTTTTTAGCAGAACAGCTCGAAACAGACCTATGTTGGAACCATAGCTCTCAATGGAGGCGCTCTGGGACCCCAGACAAATTACTTCACCTCTCTGAGCTTTAGTTTTTCTATAGAAGTGGAGAATGGAATGTAAATCCCTTCTTCCAAACTCAGAGTGGAGTCAGATGTGTTTCCAGAAGTTAGATTTTCTGGATTACAGGACAGTAACACATTGCCTTTATCATATTTTATCCAACACAAACAGCAAGGTCTGATGCAGCCCCCTGTAATCAAATCCATTAATATTTCTGCAGCAAAACATATGAATATTCACACTGATTGGGATAAGTCAAAACTATAAATAGCTTCACATAAATTCAAGTCAGGTTTTCCTATCAAAAGATTTCAGGTCAGTTTCACATTCAAATGTGTTACTAAAAAAACTTTCAAAGATTTTGGGGTTTCAGAATTACAAAGATTATGCTCCCCTTATAATATGCTCCTCTTATTTGCTTCAGAGCTGTTTTAAGACTTAAATGGGGAAATGCATACAAAGCCCTTGGAATCTGATATTCTCCTGCCTGACAACAAGCGTGACCCAGTATCCCAGTTACAGAGCCCTAGCTTCAACTCTGCTGTCTTCAAGAGCTCCCAAAGCTGGGTACATCTTCAATCACAGCTTTAATCATGAATTCTAACCTTTACAGTCTCTGAGCCCTACCACCAGTCATATTTCTCACTTCACGTTTTTCTTGGGAGCCCTAGCAAGTCTGTGCAAGCAATCTCCAAGTTCCTAAGGTGGGTCTTAGTGACCAGCCCACCCTCATCACCCCCACACATAGACCTGTCTTTGGGGCCATTCTGGGAGGTGTGAAGCTAGGGTGAATCACACCACGGGGGACCTTCCCCTGCATGCACAATATTTTTGAAGGCAAAATATTGTTAAACTCAGCAAAAATGACCATGAAGTATAAAAGATGGGGGAAATTATCAAAAAACCACATAAATCCTCAGCAAGACGATGATTGCAAGGAAACACTTACTTACGGACTGTATACCATGGCCCAAGCATGCCGCCGCTGGTCCCCTTGATGTACCCTAAGACAGCACAGTGTCTGCCTCCTCTCTTGTCCAGCCTCCATTCTGCTCCCTTGCCTCAATCAGAGTTTGGCTAAATCATCATCACCAGCTTCCAGTTTTTAAAATCTACTTAGGACTCTCATATACATCAACTGGTTTCTCCCTCACAGTCACATGGGGTTGCTATTATTAAATCTATTTCACAGGTGAGGAAACTGACACTGTGGGAAGGCTGGTGGTTGGAAACTATGTCTTATCCTTCTTCTCTATGGTCGTGATCTCAGTCAATCAGCCTTCTCACAGCAGATAATTTCCATAAAATTCTGGTTGTTTTGGTGGGCAGAAGCCATAGAAGGAAAAAAAAAGGTCAAGTGATGCAAACGAAGACCTACAACACCCACAGACCAAGCCACTTTGCATGTTTGCCCAGGGATCAAGGGGCCTTCCTAGACTGGAGATCAGCCCTGACCAGAAGAATGTCAGCAGAGAACAGGAGAGATGCTGTTTTGTCATTTACATGATTATTACAAAGAACAGTGGTTCCTAAACTTTGACTGAGAATCAGCCTCACCCTGCGAGATATTTTTTTTTAAGCCCTTGAACTGTATACACTTTATTCATTTATTTTTGGCCATGCCATGCGGCAGGTGGGATCTTAGCCCCCTGACTAGGTATTGAACTCGGGCTCTTTGTGGTAGAAGCTCAGACTCTTAACCACTGGACTGCCAAGCAAGTCCCACTCTGAGAGACTTTTTTAAATCCAGATTTCCAGGCCCTGTCCACAGAGACTGTGAGACAATGAACATGAGTCAAAGGCTGGGAAACTGCCCTTTATTATGCTCCCCAGATGATTCTCATGCAGAGCCAGTCTTGGGAACCAATGACCTAGAAAATCAGAAAACACAAATGACAGGAAAAAAATCACTTTGCACATACCAAATTCTAATTTCTGGCAACTATGAACTCTGTGGCTACACTGGGAACAGAAAGAAAATGACCTTGGAATATTAATACATGCAGTTGTAATAACTCTTCACACTGGAGAATAACCTTTGGAGAAATGATACAGAGCCTTCGTGAGGGAAGCACAAATTTATAAGATGCAAAGCCTAAAATTGGGCAGAACGACATGTGAATAGCGGGCATCTAGAAGATGCTCTCCAGCAGCCTTGTGTGAAGACTTGCTGCCTGTTCCTCACCCCCTGTCTCTTCTCCAGCTCCCCACAGCCCTCCTGCTTCACTCCCCAGGTGGAAGCTGCCTTAGATTGCAGGGAAGATGCTTCAGAAATCACATGAAAACCAAAAAATTACTTCTCTGGTTAACATCCGTGTGGCAATATGTTTACTGCCTCTGTTCAGCCCTGAGCAATTGCCAGTGAAGCCAGAAAAGAGGGCAAGAGCTCTATTCGTCTAATTACTTCAGCAGAAGAAAAATGTGTTAATTAACTGACCTTAATAATTCATACATATCCAAACCAAGGGATCACTACATTGCATGCAAGGGCCGGCGTCTGAAGAAAGGATCATCAACAGGGTCTCAGAGACAGCCTCATTTTGGAGAGGTGATCTATTTTTTTTTCTCAAGAACAAATTTACCACCTTCAGAATGATTGAAGAACCTCTCTGCAAATTATGAGTTTGCTATAATACCTTGATTCCTCCAACTTCCACAGCTCCTCCTGGGGATGTGAAATATTTTTAGAATCACATCAGCCTAACACATTAATTGGATTTCATTATGCTGACTGCTGATTGGAACATTCTACAGGAAAGGGGAATGTGACTGTATGTGTCCTCTGCAGACTTCCAAATCGAAAAGATGAGGGAAAACAATGAGGCTGGCTTTTCTGGGGAGTTAATAGAGTCATTCAAATCACAGTTTTCTATCCAATATGCTGCTGCATAGAAACCAGCCAGGAAATTAGATCAACAGGCCTCCACTCTTAAAGTCAGTCAAAGACAGAGAAAGAATGCTGATTATTTCATTCTCAAAGACTGTGGGACCCCCCCAAGCAGGTATGCTGTTTACATGTCCCTCCATGGAGTTGTAGCAGGTAGGGGGGAGACCAATTTTTAAGGCCACAGGCAGAAAGGGGGAGATGGATCACAGGGCACCTGCAGCTGGGATGAAGTCATTTTCCAAAAGCACCTATTAAACAATTACATGGACATTGCAGACACACAAGCATACATTTGGAGGCTTGGAGTCTATTTTGCAGACAATGGACAGAAACAGAGAACAAAGATGAGCAGGAGGTTTGCCAGCAGGTCAGCAAGACACAGTGGTGATGACAAAGATGCAGCTGGCAGGGGAAGAACAAATGTGCCCCTGGCAACGACTCCAGCCTATCCAGCCAAGCCCATGGCTACAGCGTACGTGCCACAGCTGAGCCCCAACGCCAGCAGCAGAGCCAGAGGGACGCCCCTTCGGCACAGGCGACCTTGCCAGAGGCCCAGGCAGAAGCAGGAATAGGCCGAGAGGACTGCCTGGAGGCAGGACCCCTGTCTGTGGCTCCCTGGGTGTTGCTAAGGGTTGAATTGTGTCCCCTTCCTCCCCCAAATCCATATGTTGACATCCTAACCCCCCAGTGCCTCAGGATATGATCTGATTTGGAACTAGGATTGTTACAAGTGCAACTAGTCCAGATGAAGTCATCCTGGTGGAGGGTGGGTCCCTGATCCCGTAGGACTGATGTCCTCATAAAAGTACACCGTGTGAAGAAACAGGCTCTGGAAGGATGCCTTGTGAAGATGTGAGTTACACTACTAGAAACGAGGAGAGAGGCCCGAACTGATCCTTCCTGAGCACCTTCAGAGAGAGCGCAGGCCTGCTGACAACTTCACCCCGGAGTTCTGTTCTCTGAACTGTGAAACAGTAAGCTTCTGCTCTTCTAAGTCACCCAGGATGTGTGCTTTATGATGGCAGCCTGAGGAAACATACACTGGGCCAAGGAGGCAAGTGGGAGTGGGTGAAAGGGTTCCATCCCCTGGCCCTGGAATCCTGCCACTGTGCTCCAAAACCCAGTCCTGTGATTTCACACAATTGGCCAGCTCCTTAAGCCTGTTCCTCCAACTATAAACTGTTTAAGGGTTCCCTGGTGGCTCAGTGGTAAAGAATCTGCCTACCAATGCAGGAGACACAGGTTCGATCCCCGGTTCAGGAAGATCCCACGTGCCATGGAGCACCTAAGCCTGTGCACTAACTACTGAGCCTGTGCTCTGGAGCCCACATGCTGCAACTACGGGGGCCCGCATGCCCTAGAGCCCACGTTCTGCAACAAGAGAAGCCGCAACAGTGAGAAGCCTATGCATAACACCTAGAGAGTCGCCCCCACTCAAGAGAAAAGCTCAAGCAGCAATGACGATCCAGCACAGTCCAAAATAAACAAATAAATAAAATTATTTTTTAAACTTTGCTTAGATAGCGCCTGTCCATAGGTTTGTTATGAGGATTAAATGAGATAATCCTAGTCACATGGTTAGCTTCATGCCTGGCCCATAGTAAACATAGAATAAATGTCAGTTAGCTTCTGTTAAGGGGCTACAGAATCAGATTATCAAAGTACAGGTGACAAGGGACATCCATCTCTAATCTTTGCATCCTAGATTTTACTTTGTACACCCCATAAACTAATGCATATTTTCTACCATGACAGCTAAAATTATTTATCTGAATGGCTGATTCACAACTTTCACAATTCTCTTCAAATCCCTTTTTCTATATGGCTGTTTTATTAAATCACTCTTGACTTGCAAATCCTCCATTGAACCTTCTTTCCTTTACGCATCTCCACCCACGGCTTTTCCTTCTGGGAAGATGTCTTTTCCTCCTTGCCCTGTCTGTTGACTTCGTGCACCTACGACTATAAATTTTCCCTGCCTCCCATTGCAGGCCCTCCCCTCCTTTCTGTGAGCCTGCTCTCATCCTACCTTCTCCCCAAAAACCCATCCACATTCGATCATCATGAATGGAAACAGGAGGCTGGTTACCACTCAAACCTAAACCACATCAACTACCTTCTGACTCCATCTCACCCACAACTGATAAAAATAAGCCTTTAAAAACGGAATGGGTCAGATTAATCCAGTGTCTCCTCATTGCCCCAAGGAGGAACTCCTTCTCCATGCCCTGGATAGAAGCAGCATGTACAAGACGAGGGAGGTCTATGTGGGTGACAGTTCACAGGAGAAAGTTGCTGGGCTCCGCTACTGCCCTGCCCTACACCAGTGTTTCTAGACACTCGCAGGGAAAGGCAGAACAGAGGACCCAATAATTCATCTGCCAACCCACAGAAGGAAGCCAAGTCACCCTCCCTTCACCATTTCATCACCAGTTCAGCCTTTGGGGGTCTCCCCCAACCCATTTCAGAAGCAGCTTCCAAGATACGGGTTGGATCAAGCACCTCAGTGCACAGAATTATAGTGAGGGAAGCTCTTCCACTCTACCCAGCATCTTGCTATCAATCAACAGCAGTAGATGGTTCCCATTTTTGCCTGCCAGCAACTCTCTATTTGGAGGAAGCAGTCCCTTTCTGTTCTGTATGAATCTCATGACAATCAGGCAGTGAAGCCACTCCACTGACTCTTCAGTGAAAGATCTAGCCCCAGGTGATGCCACTCACTAAGAACACAGCTGTCTTTCTCTCAAATAAACAAGGCTCAAGGACAGCATCCTATGGGGCTTCTTGTTGCACAAGTGGAGGCAAATAGATGCATGAAGGGAAGGTTGTCAACCCATATGCCAGATAAGGCTGCACCTCTCTTCTAGGCTTTGTGATACAGATACAGTTACCAATCTGGTCTCTGCCTCACTGAGACCTATTGATTAGATTTGCATACAGGTAATTCTGGGAGAAGAGTTGAGGGGACATGGGAAGGTGGTACCCTTGGCAGAGAACTGTGAGGATATTAATAGTGGCTGGTCAGCTGGATAGTGTGTCAGAAAGACTGGCCTCTGGAAGGGACCCCAATAGGTCTCTTCCTCCCAACTTTAGACTCTGTTAAGAGTGTGGGAAATTCTGAGAATTCTGAGAATCAGCACATACCGGGGGCTCATCTCCTTTCCACAATCGGAGAGACACATAGACAGCCCAGCCCTGCAAGGATGGAAGACAGTCAACAGCAGGGAGCTTTGCGATCTTTCAGGAGAATGAGGGACTCGATGCTTTGTTCCCTCCATCTCCCTACCCCCTTACCCAACACCCACCTCCCCACCCCCACAAGGGAAGGAGAGGAGAAGTCCCTGGGCTCCTGCAGCAGCCCAGCCTGTTACCTCTCTGAGAACTTGTATGTGTTTTCCAAGCTCCAGGAACATCTGCACAGAGCTTTGCAGAGCCCCACTAAAATTCCTGGCTTTGGCTCTTCCTTAATTTACAGCTTTGCTGCCATCATCAGGAAGGCTCCAGGCAAAAGCAATGGCAATTCAAAGACTCTGTAGTCGAGAGGGCCCAGGGGTCTTGGGAATTTTTCTCTTGGTTGAAAGCAGAAGCATACCCAGGGAAAGCTTTTTGGCTCTGTTCATCCCCAAAACATCTTTACAAAGAAAAATCAAAGGCAAATTTGGACTCGAATAAAGTAAGGGTTGTTGTGAACAGGAAGTGTTATGGGTCTGCTAGGAAAATGAACATTTATTTGGAAGTTATCGAGAGAAGCCAGTTTGAGATCTGTATACCCTGTGTTCTGCATAAAGATTAGGTTTGTTACTGGAGACATTTATGAAGAGCAATTGCCCCCAAAGTGCCTGGTAGGAGGACTATTCAGAGGTCATTTTCCTAATCTGAGACTTGCTGGGCAGGGTAAGATGTGGATACAGGTGCCCCAGAAACTCCATCACTGTCTGTCTTTGGGGCCTTGAAACCATCTGCACTTCCCACCTTAGCCACTGACCACCTCCCTTGCTGCCGGGACAGAGTTGCCAGCTCCACCACCACGGCCATTCTGAAGTCAATTAATGTTCTTGGATGTGGGACTGTGCCAGACACAAAAGCGCAATTCAGGAACATGCTCCTCTGTTCCTGTTCTCATCTCCCAACCTTATCCACTTCCTAGTTCTGTTTCTTACAAGAGCACCTCTGTTTTCTCAATCACCAGACATACTTTCCCTCCATGAACGCTATGCATAAATCCAATGCATAGTGAAGAATTAACCTCACCCAAAATAGAGGTCTGGCCTTTGTCATTGGCTCCTGGGAGCTGATCTCTAGGCCCTTGAAATGTCCTTCCTGATTTGTTGATCTGGGGCCCTCAGATAATATAATGTGCCATATGAAGGTGTTCCAGTTGATATCCTCTGCTCAGGTGCCAACATGTGAGTGAAAACACCAATGATTCCAGCCCTCAGCCATCAAGTTACCCCCAGCCATTTGAGTCTTCTTGGCTGAGATCTCAGATATTGTAAAACAGAGAATTGATTCCACTGTGCTCTTCCCAAATTCCTGAACACCGAATTCTATGAGTGTAACAAAATGGTGGCATTGTGCCTCTAAGTTTTCATCCAGTTTGTTACCCAGCAAGTAGCTGATACACTTTCCTGGCCATCCAAGTACGGATTAGACTCCCATTCTCTGGACTCCTGTGACATCTTGCACCTTTCCCATTCTAACTTTTTGTACTCTGTTATCATTGTCAACTCACTCCTCTGTACCCCATGCTAGATATTATCTGTGAAGTCAGAGACTACCTTAGGTATCTATATCTCCTCAGCACTCTATGCAGTGTCTAACAAAAAAAAAAAAAAGGCAATCGATAATAATTTTTCGACAAATAACCCATGAAAGAGTGCCACAAGAGCACAAGAAGACCTTCCGAAAACAGCATACAACAGGACAAAAACTCCAGAACACGCCCTCAGTGAGTCAGATGTATCATTTTACTGTATGAAGCGAAGTACCTCAAATCAATGAGAGGGTTAACAAGAGACCAAGCCCAATTTCACTACAAAAATAACTTTCAATTTGTGAATTTTTCATGAAAGGAAAGCAAGTTCTGCCCTGGAAGAAAGATCCAGATAGCAGAAAGGCCAAAAGTTCAGGAGTATGTTCTGGATGGTAAATTACACTATGAGTTTAGACCACAAAAGGATTCAAAGAAACAATATCTAGCCAAACTTTATCTAAGGCCTAAAATTAATTATTAATCATAGAGCCTGACCAAAACTACTGAGGTGAGAACTGAATCCTGTTTTCAAGAGAGTCTTCTATGCTTCTCAAAAGATCCAAGGAGAAGGGCCAGGGTGTCACACAGGGCAATGATGATAGGATCAGGAAGATTCACTTACTGGATATGGAAAATTAAAGATTAATTATTAATTATGGAAATATAAACACTTTAACTCCTTGGCCAAGTAAAAACTTTAAAAATATGGAATATTATCTAACCTTATTTAATCTAATCTATGCAGTCCATGGAGAAGGCAATGGCACCCCACTCCAGTACTCTTGCCTGGAAAATCCCATGAACGGAGGAGCCTGGTAGGCTACAGTCCATGAGGTCACTAAGAGTTGGACATGACTGAGCAACTTCACTTTCACTTTTCACTTGCATGCATTGGAGAAGGACATGACAACCCACTCCAGTGTTCTTGCCTGGAAAATCCCAGGGACAGGGGAGTCTGGTGGGCTGCCATCTATGGGGTCGCACAGAGTTGGACATGACTGAAGCAACTTAGCAGCAGCAGCAGCATGCAGTCCATGAAATTCTCCAGGCCAAAATATTGGAGTGGGTAGCCCTTCCCTTCTTCAGAGGATCTTCCCAACCCAAGGATCGAACCCAGGTCTCCCACATTGCAGGCAGATTCTTTACCACCTGAGCCACTAGGGAAAGCCTCATTTACTGGATATAGAAAATTAAGAGAGTTTTCTTAAGGAGACAGATGGTGATTGCAGCCATGAAATTAAAAGACGCTTACTCCTTGGAAGGAAAGTTATGACCAACCTAGATAGCATATTGAAAAGCAGAGACATTACTTTGCCAACAAAGGTCCATCTAGTCAAGGCTATGGTTTTTCCTGTGGTCACGTATGGATGTGAGAGTTGGACTGTGAAGAAAGCTGAGCGCTGAAGAATTGATGCTTTTGAACTGTGGTGTTGGAGAAGACTCTTGAGAGTCCCTTGGACTGCAAGAAGATACAACCAGTCCATCCTAAAGGAGATCTTTCCTGGGTGTTCTTTGGAAGGAATGATGGTAAAGCTGAAACTCCAGTACTTTGGCCACCTCATGCGAAGAGTTGACTCATTGGAAAAGACTCTGATGCTGGGAGGGATTGGGGGCAGGAGGAGAAGGGGACGACAGAGGATGAGATGGCTGGATAGCATCACTGAGTCGATGGACGTGAGTCTGAGTGAACTCTGGGAGTTGGTGATGGACAGGGAGGCCTGGCATGCTGCGATTCACGGGGTTGCAAAGAGTTGGACATGACTGAGCGACTGAACTGAACTGAAGGAGACAAGATTTTATTCAGAGAAACCGGATTATATTTATATAATATAGTTATATATATAACCCTTTATATATTACATATATTTTTATGTATATATAGTATGAAATATATATATAGTTTTATATATATAATGCTTCATATATTACATATATTTATATGTGCTCAGTAGTTTCAGTCATGTCCAACTCTGTGATCTTATGGCAAGGATCCTCTGTCCATGGGATTTTCCAGGCAAGAGTACTAGAGTGGGTTGCCATGCCCTCCAGGGGATCTTCCCAACCAAGGGATCAAACCCTCATCTCCTTCGTCTAATGCACTGAAGGCAGATTCTTTACCCACTGAGCCGTTGAGGAAGCCCAGTATATTTATATATGTATATAAATGCATACATAATCTTATATATATAACTGAATCACTTTGCTGTATACCAGAGGCCAGCACAACATTATGAATCAACTATACTTCAATTTAAAAAAAAAAAAAAGGAAAACAATTCAATGGGTATTAAAGAGTATAAACTACAAACTAAGACACCCTAAGAGTGAAATTTAAAGTCCCAGTTTTATTCTGAAATTTTAGAATCATTTAATTGTGTTATTTTTGCTTAATTCAAGAATAGCATTAGGAGTAATTTTCTCTGTTTGTGCCAAGAAAAAAAAAATCTATTCAATATGTGTGTAGTGTCATTATTACTGTCACTTTCTATCTTGACTCAACTCTTCTTAATTTCAAGTTACTTTCCCTCCTCTCCACATTGAGACTTAGGACCATGGCAAAATCCTACCACCTAGTGGAAAAATTCTCCATCCTTCACTCTAGATCCTTTTTAGAATTCAGAATGCATGAGCTGTTTGCCTTTGGTTACATATGTAGGTTTTAAGGGAATGAGCTGCTAAAACACCACCTTTAAGCACTGAAAGACTGTGTAAATTTTGGCCTCAGATTTCAGCCGTGTTACCACCTCTTAGATGGGAAGCAGTCACTGGGAAATGCGGAGATCTCCATCCACTGTGAGGGCTTTTTTCCATTTTTGTGTTTAGCATTGATGACATCACGATATAGGCACAAGCAGGTGACAGGAGGCACAAGTTTAATCTCCTGCACATGTTGAACAAGATAAACTCTCATCCACATCTGTCTCTGGGAGTCAATCAAACTCAGAAAAAATGTAACCTTCACCTTGAAGTCTGCGAAGCAGGATCCCCTTCTTTCAATAGATTTTGAGGTTGCCCGTTTACAATGAACACACAGCAGTTCTGCTTATTCATAGGTATGAATTTCCTGATGCTTCATTTAGCTTGACTACTCTATCACAGGAAATCATGTTGAAGGCAGAAAATTTGCCACAGAAATTATAGACCGAAGATCTGGCTAAGGCAATGGAGCAGAGAGAGAGAGAAGAGGAAGGAAAAAAATGAAATTTTCCTGGGAGACCTCAGTCTATTCCAACACGAGATCAACATGAATTGACCTTGAAAGAAAAATAAGATCTTTACACTTTTCCACAATTGCTTTCATCTTCCAGATGTTATCTTAGTTTTAGTTCATGCCATCACTGGCCCCAGCCCAAGATGACTACAGACAGGGTAGAAGAAAAAAAACTTCTGTCAATAGGGACACAAGAATAATACTGCTGGTATTCCAACATCCTGCCTGGTATGTATTATGCTTTGTCTGCTTATCTGCTAGAATATTCTAGTGCTTGCATATCACCCAGCATTTGATTGGTTCACCTTGGGATTCCTGCACCATGAAATAGAGTGTCCTGTTTCCTCATTCATCTTGCAGTTTTATATTTCACACTCTAGAATCCATTCCCAGTTACTCAGTCTTGATCAGAAGCAGAAGTTCCATCTCTCATTTCTGAAGGCTTGTTGCCTATTTTTTCTCGGATTTCTTCACATTAACCAATGTCTTTCAAAGAAATTCCCTTTTGCCTAAGCAGAAGCATCTGACACATTGAACTAGTAAAATTCATGTGCTTTTTAAATGAATATTTTAAATAAAAATACACACAACTATATTTTTGTCTTCTGTACCTTTAAATCCCTTCATGGAAAAGCAAAATTCTTCTCCTTATCTTGCAGGGGAAATGCAAGGCAGACAGTTTGATGGGAGTACTCAACTTTAGCATCTTTTCATGTATACCTAACTTCCTAAAAAGGAGGCAAAAGAGAGCAAATTGCAGGGGACAGATTATATCTCTGATATAGGTAATAGCTTTGCAGGGGATGTCAGGAAGTCCAAAATAAAAATAAAATAGAATATATAAACCAGTAACTAAAGAGAATAACATAAGTAATACCATAGGCTATAGATCCATAATGTCTCATTTCTAATCTCTCAGATGAGCTTTGGAGAACCACTCTAAATGTTCAGTGGTGTCTCACTCTTTGCAGCCCAATGGACTGTGGCCCACCAGGCTCCTCTGTCCATAGAATTTTACAGGCAAGAATACTGGAGCAAATGCAAGGCACCCTATGCATTTGCACAGAACCCTGGGCTTGGTTTAATGCCCTACTGTTGCCTTCTTGAAATTCTTAGTAATTTACAGACAAGGGGCCTGCCTTTCCATTTTGCACCAGACACCCACAAATTTGTTGATCCTGCAATAAATTCAGAGTGTAAAGAACTTCACCACTATTGGCAAAGTGTCTTTTTTCCCTCACGTCTGAAATAACAGACAAATCTGCAGAGAGACTGAAGTAATAACAAAGGCAATCCACTCACCTCCTTTCTCTGCAAGATTCCCTTCCTGTCTTCCCTGACAACTGAGCTTCCCATAGTTATCCTGCCTCAGGACAGCAGGCACATGTTTAAAGACAACATGACTTGACAGCCTCTGACTCAGCCTGGTCAGAGTGCACCAAGCAGTGGATTAGAGGCTGACGTTAACACTCCATGTTAATAAAGTCTTTCTTTGCTCAACTGACAACTCAAATCTTTCCATATTATACCACCTTTCTTCTTGCAGAATTCACAATCTGCCTTTGATGAGTAAAGAGCTACCACTATTAAACAGGAGAGTGGGCTTTCAAGGCCTAGCAGAACGATAGACTTATTATCCCAAAATATTATAAACAAGCAGAAAATTGTAGGAAAGACACATGTACATAAATACATCCCTAATAGCTGAGGTTTCTTTATTCATTTATTCAGAAAGTCTCCTTCTGTTGCCAGACACTGTCAGGCACTAAAGATTCATGGATGAATAAGAAAGACATTCACATTAAACCAGAAGTTGCTGGTGCCATGGTTCTTGTATCTGGAAGGATAAATCTGTAGGCAAATAAAAAAAATTAAAAAGAATAAAGCCAACACACAGAAGACAGAGGATCGAGAGAGGAGTAGGATGGCCCTGATGGTTTATGAATTCCTAGGTGCAATTGTTCCTGAGACCCAGGTTCTGTGAGTCAATAAATTTCCTTTTTGCCTTAACTGTTTTTTTATTTTTAAGACATGGTTTCTATTGCCATGGTGATTAGAATCCTGGTAAAACTGACTATGAACCAAGGGCTATGCTTCACAAGCATGTTATTTCTCTTCAAACATACCATTAGGTTGATGATTATCATTCTCACTTTTTTTTTTTTCATTCTCACTTTTATAAAGAGAACTAAGGTGGAGAGAGGTTAAGCTCCCTTCCCAAAGCCACACAGCTATCAGGAAGCAGACCTAAGATAATAATCTAGTGTGCCCAACTCCAAGTCTTTCTGGTGCCTGAAAATTTTAGGGTAAGTCTCCCTGAGGTAATAAATCCAAAAATGTTTTAGAGACTCTGTCTGAGAAGAGTCTGAATATCTGAAGAAGAGGTGTTGAGAGGGAAGGATTAGAAAATGTCCCCCCAAACAGAAGGGACACCATGAATGAAGACATTGCAGTGGAAATGACATGCTATGAGTAAGGACCCACTGCAGGATTTGGGAACTACTATAGATTTTTTACCAGGGAGAATATAGACTTACATTTTTAGAAAGATTATTCTAATGACTTTGCAGAATGAGAACTTGAAACAAACCAACCTTTAGTCTGAGAAACCAGTTAGGAAGGTGGTCATTCAGACAAACAGTAATGAGCCTAAGTAGGGCACAGCTGGGGGCGGGGGTAGGGGGAGGAAAGAATGGATGTGAGAAATGATTTATTAATAGAAGGTAAAATAAAAAACCTTGATGACTAAATTGTGTATGGTAAGTAAGGAAAAGGGAGCAGAGGTGGCCCTCAAGTTCTGGTTTGCAGATGGTGATGCTCCCAGCTAAGCCAGGGGATACAAGAAGAGTAAATTTCATGGGGAAAGACGATTAGTTTTATATGGGACATGTTATCTAAGTCTGGATACTGAACAGGTAATTAGCTCTATACCTGAAGCACAGTAGAAAGGTCTAGATTGAAGAAATAGATGAAGACGTTCATCTATAAATTAAAAAAAAGGCATTCGATAACATAAAATGAAGTAATCCAGAAGAGCAGGAACAGCAACAGTGAAGAGGCAGGTAGAGCAAGAGGGGCACTAGGAAGAAATAGAAGAGAAATCCTAGAAGTACAGAATGAACCCAGGACAGTGCTGACCCAGAGGTCAAGGGGGTGAGGAGTTTCGCGAAGTGAATGATGAACAATGTCAAACGCAACAAAAAGATTTGTGAAGAAGTCTGAGGACTTCCCTGGTGGTCCACTGGTTAAGAATCCACCTGCTGATGCAGGAGACATGGGTTTGATCAGTGGTCTGAGAAGATTCCACACGCTGCAGGGCAGCTAAGCCCAGTACTACAACTACTGAACCTGCGCACCCTGGAGCCTATGCTGCATGACAAGAGAACCCCCCACAATGAGAAGCCCATGAACCACAACTAGAGAGTAACTCCTGTTTGCTGCAACTAGAAAAAGTCCATGTGCAGCAACAAAGATCCAGTGCAGCCAAAAATAAATAAATTTATTGGGGAAAAAAGAACAAGTTTGAGAAATGGTCATGGGATCTAGCAATGAGGCCATCCGTTATAACCTTAACAAGGACAGTTTCAGTAGACAGGTGCAAGTGTCAGATTGCATCATGATTTGAGGAATGGATGGGAGGTTAAGAGACAGTGAGTGTAGGCTGTCATTTTGAGAAGTCTAGACAAGGAGAGTAAGAACAAAAGATAGTGGCCAGGAGGGGTAAAGGGAGAAAGATCTCTGTGAATGGGTCTCAAACAGGTATCTACAGGAAAAGAATGAGCTAGTGGAAGGGGACAGATTGACTAATCAGAGCATGGTCCCAGGTTAGGAAAAGAGATTGGGATCAAAGATAGAAGTTCAGTTCACCTTGAACTGAGCCTTGAGAAGAAGCCATAGTTGGGGTGAGGTCGTATGTAGGTCTATAGAGAGAAAAGGTGGCCATCTGGAGCAATCTTCCAAATGGCATCAACCTTCTCTCTGAAGGTAGAATGACCAACCATCCCAGCCTTCCAGGGAATGGAGACTTTCCCAGGAATGATGGCCAGCCTATTGTCTGCTCAGGAGGATGCCTTCCTTCCTCTGAATTTTTCCAGCTCTTAGTCTCTGGGCCACAAAATTGGAAACTTAACCATGCCTTCTCTCTTGTTTTGCCTCTGTGTGGTAATCTTGTCTCCCCTCTTAGGGATAATTTCCAGGAGGGCAGCATGTCTGCATGGTGAAAAGACACTGGAACTTAATAAATTCTTGTTGTTTCATAGAAGATACTTCCCAACAGAGGCCTGACAATCAGTTACCTTGTGTGGACCTTCCTAAAAGCGGGGTCAGAGAGGCTCCTTCCAGGGAATTTCTCCAAATCCAAAAGAACTACCAGCCCCTCACTAGAGTCAGCAGAAAATTTCTCCCTCACCTCAAACCCTACTCACCTTCTTTATGTGAATAAGAAAAGGAACGGCCACTCTCATTAACCACGTTCTTAACAAGCGCTAGGTGTCACTCTGTCCAATCTTCACGGCAACACTGTGAGGCGGGTATTTTTCTCATTTTATAGATGATGAGGCCAAGGCTCAGAAAAGGTAAGTAACTCAGCCAGTGTCACACAGCTCGTGAGCAACAGGTCCAGATTCAAAGGCAAGTCCTTCCATTCCAAAGCCTACCATCTTCCCACCATGAAGGTGTCCCCCTAGCTGGGTGGCTGTTTCTCCCAGGTGTGGCCCCCAGCTGTCCTATGTCTGATGCAATCACACACTGTATTTTAACTCTTGCCTTCTTTCTTCCTTCAAATTGTCCTTCCTCCGAAATAACCAACTGCCACCAGATGTCCCTCCTCTCCTATTAGTCCGCACCACTTGGCTCTGTTGCAAGTCGAGGCAATGCAGGCAGCCTGGAAACCCATCCTAGCTTAATCCAGTTACACAAATTCCCATTATTGAGCCATCAGTTATAGCCTGGGGATGCCCAGATGCGAACATCATGCAAAGGGTAAAGCACAAATACACAATGACAAGGCAAAATCTGAGAGGGTCACATGAAGTTCTAGGCTCAGAGGAGGTACAGCTTTCACTGAGGGCATGAGGAAACAATTATGAATGATTCCTTTGTGACTACCACAAGTATTCTGGAAAGAACCTGGGTTTTCTGTCATCTGTTCTAAATGAAGTTTAAAAATAGGTCCTGGAATGTACCTCAAAGGCTGGCTAATGTCTTTTCCATCATTATTTTTTGAGTCTGTAAGAAACTGTTTTCGAGTCCCTAAATGGATTTACAGTAATTCAGAAGTTGACCCCATCTCATCGATATTAAAGAAGTTTGCTAAGTTGGGTGGAATCAGTGAGGAGGATGTGGAATAGAATTCTAACTTAGCCTTTTGGTGGCAATATTTGAAACCACTTTGGGGCATGGAACATTAGACATTTTTAGCATTCAAGAAACCATAATTCAATTATTAACTTGTGTTTTGTTTGTTTGACCTGCCCTGTTCGTTCATCAGACAATAAGTGTTCTATAGCAGCAGTATTCCACATTCAGGAAGGATATTCCTCATGAAATAAGCTTGTTACAATCCATTTCTTTGAGGATTCATGCATGAAGAATGAATCATGTTTCACAACTCAAAAGAGGATGTGAGAGTCAGAGGAGGCCAAGAAACAAAGAGAAATTAGGATCATGACTTCTGTTTCCACAGTCCATTTATTCTTTATGTGTGGAGAAGACACAGGCAGCATTTGCCAGCTTCCATCCGGGAAAAGATGTCACAGCCTGACAGGTGGGATATGTACATCACTCCAAAGGGGACTTTTCTACCCTTATTAACATTTACATCCTACTCCTCACGAGGCAAGTGCATGCTCAGTCATATCCAACTCTTTGCGACCCCATGGACTGTAGTCCCTCAGCCCCCTCTATCCATGGAATTTTCCACGCAAGAATACTGGAGTAGGTTGCCATTTCCTACTCCAGGTAATCTTCTTGACCCAGGGATTGAATGTGCATCTTTGTGTCTCCTGTATTAGCAGGCAGATTCTTTACCACTGTGCCACTTGGGAAGCCCCACATTCCTGGCCTAAAAGCAATTGTCTACAGAAAAATCCCTACATACTTTATTGGCAAGACCAACCTTGAAGTAAAGAAGAGAAAGAACAAAATTTAAAATTTCTCTGTTTTTGATCAATAATGTCACCTTCCTCTACGTGCAGTTTAATTTCTCTTGGATGGTGAGAAATTCAGAGGTAACACCAGTTGTATCCAAATGAACTCAAAAAAACAGAAAATGCAACTAAATTGGATAGGTTTTTAATCCTTGCAGTTTAAAGAGTTGCACCTCACCACCTAATAGCTGATCGAGCCCCTGTCTGTTGCAACAATTTTGCTCCTTGGGTGCTGAAGACTGAACTAATCACTGGACTCACTTCACGGCCCATCACTCATTGGTTCCAGGTGACTACTGACTATTTGGTATTGATTGTTTTTAATCCCGCCAACTCCGAGTCACTTAAAGCTGTTATACCAAACAGGAGGGTGACCATTTCTAGATGTGATTCTCAGTACCCAGGAAATGTCAATATTCTGTCCAAGAACCCATAAAACGTCTTCAGATGAAAATACACAAGATAGGAAGGTCCCATTCCAAACAGCCACGAGGCATATTCTGATGTAACTGGGGTCAGGGCAGGGGGATTCTAAGGACCCTGAGCAGCATCACTTTTCCTAAAAACAAAACTGAAATCTGTGTCTTGAGATCAAGATTGATCACAATTTTTTCAACCTGTGAAAAAGACAAGCTGCGGGAAAGTTGACCAGCCTGGCCAGACCTGTGTGTCTCAAGTTCCAAGGAAGCCCCCAGGTCATGATACTTACTGCAAAGCTTCTACTGCAAAAATAATTATTATCTGCTCTCCTGGAACAGAAAGTGGAGCAGACCCCTTGTCTGGCTTCCTCCGACAGACTCCTCGCCCTTCAGCATTCCCAGGTTCTCATTCACATCTTCTGCTATTAGAATAGCCATCCATTGGCCCCCTAGACAAGTGAACAGCCCCTTAAAGTGGAGCCTCAGCCAAGCACGTTGAGAAAGGAGAGAGGAAGGGAGAGGAAAGAGAAAAGCTATGTGCAGAAAGAAATGGAGGGTTCTTCTAAAGACTTTTACGGGTCCTTGACAAGAGACTAATAGTGTTCCCTGGGGATTAAAACTAATAACCACAGATGATCAGACGTCCCCCTATTTATATACAATTTATTAGTGACTTATAAACAACAGAGCCTGAAAGACTTTATCAACTTCCTGGTTCTCACCAGCAGCAAAACACTCCCACTTTACAGACAAAATTCTCTAAAGTCAGGAACAGAGACAAGAGAGGTGAGGACCTCACTGTAACTCATGCATAGATACAGAATCCAAACACAAGCTTATACTGAATCCATCATTTGTCCAGCCACTCTACCAAACTGCTCATCAGACTCATCACAGCAGCTTTGTAAAACCATGAATCCCCAACCCCTGCCTGCTAAGTCAGAATCATGGAGAGTAGGATCCAAGAACCTGGGTCTAAGTCTCCCAGGTGATTGTTGGACAGCCACGGACCTGCTTTTTCCTGTCATGGTAACAGATCATGACTGGTTTCTTACACATTTTATTTGCACAACCAGATCAGAAACCCATTTGGAGGCAGGATGACGCCCTAGACCCTTAAATCCTCTGCAGTGTCAGCCCACACAGGTGGGCACCATGTATACGCCCAATGCTTGCTCATTAGAGGGAATTAAGTTTGTTCTGAGTTGCTTTTCACTGTTTTTTTTTTAATCCTTTCATCATCCTGCAAAGCAAAATTATATTTCAGTAAGGTTTCCCCTATAAAAAAAATTTACTGAGAAGTTTTTATCTTCACCAAATGAGAGTAAGTAGACATATGGATTCCAATAAGAATATTTTTAATTTCCTCTTTAAAAGAAAATATATTTCCTGACTCTGTTGAAAGATAGTTCATAGTCCTAGAATTCTTTCTCCTTTTCACAGCTTCTTCTGGGCAAATTCATTTACAGAGGGGATAGATTACCAATCTTTTCTGATGATCTGTTTCTTTTGCTCATCCTCTACTGAATTTAAATGGGGTCATTATTTTAAGCGGGAATAAAATTATTTTATACACCATAACTCAGAGATCTTGTTTCCATTAAAATTCTCATTCTAAGACATAAAAATGGGTTATAATACAATGGTTTGTGCAGTATAATTCCCCAAGACGCCTCAGTCCAAATGTCACACACACCAAAATTGTTCTTTTCCATCACAGACTGCTGTTAGAAAAAAAAAAAAGAAAAGCTATTATTTTGTGTTATTCTAACCCTCCTGGTTTTCTTGTTCTTACCCAAGAGCCTTGCTTTGGAGACTGGAGTTCACTGGTGGAGTTCTGGCCAGATGACCCTGGTCTTTCCAGGAGAGAGAAGGGCCTGTGTTCCCTAAATTGCGGCCGGCATCCACACTGTGAAGCTGGAACCTCCTCCTTCCAGGCTGTTCTACACCGCAATGGTCTCCAGGTGTCACAGCAAGGTGTGGTGTGTGGGGCTGGGCCCGGCTCACCCACAGGTGGTTGCCAATCAGAACCATCTGAGGAGCTACAGCAAGGCTCTCCCAGGGGCCTCACGATGGATGAGGCAGTGCATTGGCCCTGGGGTCAAAAGACATGGTAATCCTTCCATCACAGCAACACCAGGAAGGGCATGCAGACAGAGCCCACTGCCAAAAAAAAAAAAAAAAAAAAGTCTCTTTCTGAGCCTCTTGTGAACATACACAAAGTCCAAAAAAACATACAAAACTTTCCTTCTCTTTCCCTATCAGGACATGAGTCAGTTAAACAGTCCCTTCTATTTCTTTTTCTACTCCTTTGCCTTCCTTTCCTGTCCTGGCTCCCTCCTGCCGCTGCACCTCATGGGCAAGGCATTAATCCAGGACAGACAGACAACTCCTGGCTCCACTCAGGGAGGCAAATGCAGATCCTTTTGTTCTTCAGACTAGATCATTTAGGAAACAACCAATCCTCTGTCTTATATTGACCCCCTCTTATAAACTGAAGGCTTGGAAAAAGAAGGCTGAGTGCCAAAGAATTGAGGATTTGGAACTGTGGAGCTGCAGAAGACTTTAGAGTG
This sequence comes from Bos mutus, assembly GCF_027580195.1. NCBI lineage: Eukaryota > Metazoa > Chordata > Mammalia > Artiodactyla > Bovidae > Bos > Bos mutus. Next base: position 63,244,834 of record NC_091620.1, on the reverse strand, counting down.
TCCCTGTGACTGCAAGGAGATGAAACCAGTCAATCCTAAAGGAAACCAACCCTGAATATTCATTGGAAGGACTGATGCTGAAGCTCCAATACTATGACGACCTGATGCAAAGAGCCTACTCATCGGCAAAGACCCTGATGCTGGGAGAGATTGAGGGCAGGAGGAGAAGGGGATGAGATGGTTGGCTGGCATCACTGACTGAACAGACACGAATCTGAGTAAACTCCTGGACACAGTGAAGGATAGGGGAGGCTGGCATGCTGCAGTCCATTGGATCACAAAAAGTTGGACACGACTTAACACTGAACAAGAACTTGTAAATTAGCTTAAGTTGTTTTGCCAAAAAGCTCTTACTCCACTACCCCTGGTCAGATTAGATCAGGATGCGCAGCAGAAAAACATTTAGCCCTAAGGCCCCATCAGGAGATGTTAAATTTAGTTATTTCTCTTATACATCTACTACTTTTAACATTAACAATAATAATGACAATAAAAACTAGCATTTATTGAGTACTTTGTTTTTGACACTGTTGTAAGCCATTTATCATTTCAGACTCACAATAGTAACAGATTTTATTTATCCAACTTTATTGATAAAAGAGGAAAGAGGTTAGTTTCCCCAAAGCCACAGTAAATGGTAGCACCAGGACAAATCAGACAGTTGGCTTCCCCAGCCCGTGTCTCAACTACCAAATCTGACTGCCAAGAGACTACTTGTAACCAGAAGGTATGAAGGTTGTTTTGCAAGATGAACAAGTTCTCAAGACCTAATGTCCGTTATAGTGACAACAACTTAGCAGTACTGTGTTGTATACTTGAAATTTTCTAGGAGTATAGATCTTAGATCTTTCCATACACAGCACACATTCATACAAATAGCAACTATGTAGAGGTGATGAATATGTCAATTAGCTTAATTATGTGACCATTTAACAATGTATACATAGCTCAAAACATCACTATAGACCTTAGATATATACAAATTTATGTCAATTATACATCAAAGCTATTTTTTTAAAGGAAAAAATGTATGATTTTTTAAAATCTTCAGTTGGAGGATAATTGCTTTACAATGTTGTGTTGGTTTCTGCCATACATGAACATGAATTGGCCATAGGTATACATATGTTCCGGAGAAGGCAATGGCACCCCACTCCAGTACTCTTGCCTGGAAAATCCCATGGACAGAGGAGCCTGGTAGGCTGCAGTCCATGGGGTCGCTAAGAGTCGGACACAACTGAGTGACTTCACGTTCACTTTTCACTTTCACACATTGGAGAAGGAAATGGCAACCCACTGCAGTGTTCTTGCCTGGAGAATCCCAGGGATGGGGGAGCCGGTGGGCTACTGTCTATGGGGTCGAACAGAGTTGAACACAACTGACGTGATTTAGTAGTAGTATATGTATGTTCCCTCCCTCTTGACTCTCCCTCCCACCTCCCACCCCCCATCCCATCCTACCCCTCTAGGTTGTCACAGAGCACCGGGTTGAGCTCCCTGTGTCATACAGCAAATTCTCACTGGCTACCTATTTTACATATGGTAAGGTATATGTTTCGGTGCTACGCTCTCAATTTATCCCACCTGCTCCTTCCCCCACTGTGCCCACAAGTCTGTTCTCTATGTTTGTGTCTCTATTGGAAGTGTTAGTCACTCAGTCATATCTGACTCTGCAACCCCTTGGACTACAACCTGCAAGGCTCCTCTGTCCATGGAATTCTCTAGGAAAGAATACTGGAGTGGTTTGCCATCCCCTTCTCCAGGGGGTCTTCCCGACCCAGGGATTGAACCTCGATGTCCTGCATTGCAGGCAGATTCTTTACCATCTGAGCCACCAGGAAGCCCTTGTGTCTCTATTGCTGACCTACAAATAGGTTAATCATACTATTTTTTCTATATTCCATATATATGCATTATTATATGATATCTGTTTTTCTCCTTCTGACTTACTTCACTCTGTATAACAAGCTCTAGTTTTATCCACTTCACTGGAACTGATGAAAATTAATTCCTTTTTATGGCTAAGTAATATTCCATTATATATATGTGACCTCTTTATCTGTTCATCTGTCAATGGACATCTAGGTTGCTGCATGATTTTATTAAATAAAAATTTTCCAAATGTTAACATTTACAATAGTGCCTTTATACATACACACACACACACTTTTATTTTCTTTTTTTTTTTTCCACACTTTTATTTTCTGAACCATTTTGGAATTGAAGACATAATGTCACTTTATCCTAAAATGCATCCATGTGTGTTTTCTAAAAACAAAGACTCTCATATAACTATGATATGATTATTAAATCAAGGAATTAACACTGATATAATACCATTATCTAGCCTATAGACCCTATTCAGATTATTCCAGTTGCTCCAATAATAGCTTTAATAGCAAATTTAAATCCTTGTGTTGCAAAAAAGAAGACTACATGTAGCCAGCAGTATTTTAAAACATAAAACACCATCGATAGAAGCTGTGAGTCTGTGAATCCAAATACCTGGAGCGGGGTGCCTGGAGTGCCCCAGGCTGTGTGGATGACTATGGCTCCATAGACACCATACAGGCAGGACAGTGCAGATCCAACAGGGTGGATCCAAAAAGATGGATGAAATGATTCATCAGACACTATACTACTTCACATTATAAAAATCATAAATTTCTTACCATAAAGATCATTTATTACCGAGCACAAAATATCCACTGTGTAGGTAGAAAGGGAGGAAAAAAGCATTACAAGAACAAATGAGTTCAAAGAAAAATGGCTATTTTTACAGTTGTTGCATCAGCTCATCTGTCGTCCCTGACACAATGTTACAGCAAATCTTGACAAATAATTCTGCCACACCACATCAACAGGCCAGTAATAATTTTCCAATAAACACAAATTTCAGTTTTAAAATATCCTGCATGACATCCATTTTAAAAAAATAACTATGCAGTACAAATGTTTTTGAGTGGGAGACAGATTCAAGAGGGAGGGGACGTACATATACCTATGGCTAATTCATGTTGATGTATGGGAGAAACCAATACAATATTGTAAAGTAATTATCCTTCAAAAAAATAATTAATTAAATAAATACATTAAAAAGTTAACTTTAAAAAAAGTTGAGTGTAAAAATGAATAGGTGAAACATCTTGTGTTTTTTTCATTAATTATTTACTGTCATAAAATGTGTTTTTATGTATGTATATAACTTTAGAGTAAACTCAAATGTTTTTAATGAACCCAAAATGATAGAACAATAATACATTTCACACAACAGACTCACACAATATATAGTAAACATTTTCTAAGATTCGTGCTTTCAAACTCATATTGAAGCATGTCTAATTTCACAAACTCTGTGCCTTACCTTTTGTGCTGAAACAAGTCAGGTTCCAAATATTCCAAATATACAATTTCTCACTGCAATTTAATAAACCTATAACCTATAAACCCAGCAGATTTCTGCACAATTAATCAGCGGGTTACTGAAGGATTTTTTTTCCTGTCGGAAAGTCAAAAAGCTTATATATCTCTATATAACTACGTATCTCCTTTGTTCCCCACTTGAATGTAAACTTCTGTAGAATACAGTGGTTTGCAAAAAGCAACAGCTCAATAAACATTATTTGAACAACTCAGGCTCTCTCTTGTGGTCCCCACCCTACCATATGCACTTAACTACTATCAACAAATACCTGTAGGCAGATAGCTCTGAGTCGATCCATCCCCCATCCCTGAAGAAGTAAGAGTCAAGTATAATCACCTGAGCAGAATCTCTTTTATTGAAAAGAATCATCACCTGATCCCCTTGAATACAAACAATTCAATGAATCCCTTAGGCTTTCCCCGGAGTTCATAAAGATACACGAGGGGCCATGAACTTTACTGGCCACTGTGACCTTATTTTGGTGACAAATCTCCTTTGGTAAAAGAAGCTGCACATGCAGAGCCAAATGCCCTTTCTCGCTTACTGTTGTTTCTGCCCCATGCCTGCCACCCTTGAGCCCATGAAAGCTGAAGGACACTCCCACAAAACGAGCCCCTTTCTGGCAGCTGCCCCTAGCCCCCCTTGCCTTGGGGTTGCTCCCATCCCTGTAATTGAAACTCAGCCTTTCAAGACCCACAAATACCCTTGGTGGTTCTTAATCCCTACACCCTCCCTGGACCGTGAGAAGCTCAGGTGTTAGCAGTTGCTCTTGGACGATTCATTTCTTTAGCTCTGTTCTGAGTCCAGCTGGTTGAGTCGCTTTACGATGATGCTGTTGATTTTCTTAAGATCATCGATGTCCTTTCCTTCAGCTGCTAGTCGTCTTGACACATCTTCCATCTTGTTTTCGGTTTGAACTTAAAAGTGAAAAATAGACAGTGTTATGCTGGTTTCCAGTGTGTTCCATCGTGACTCATCAGAGCCCATGGGGGTGTTCAGCTGGGAGCTGAGAGGCCGTCTTGGCAAATCCTCTGCTCCAATAGCCCATGCAGCCCAGAGGCCCGGGAGAGAAACTGCTGAAGTCTTCTATGAAGTGAATTATTTTTATAACCCTTTTGTGCCAGACTCGACTACCTTTGGCAGCTCTGCTCAGATTTTGGCTGAGAAAGACATTGCATGAACAACCACAGGAAAACTGCCAGTGTCTGATTATCCCCGGAGAAGAGATTGTTATGTTGTCTCATTCTGAGACCCGTTCTCAGCAAAGGTTTTTCCCTCATCATTTGGGAGGTGAGATATTTTGGGTTCCAACCCATAGGTCTCCTGGTTCTAAATTACCAGTCCATAATGAATTATAATAATAATTCTCCCCAGCTACTCTGAGAGCAGAGAGACCATATTTCCAAAATAAATAGAACCCCTGGGTATTGAGTAAGCCGGGGAGTGGAGCACTCTGAGGCCTACCTGGCAGTTAAAATTTCCAAGAAAGGCAGCACAAAATCAGTATTTAATACGTGGACTCCGTATCATTTCCATTTCAGGCAAGTGTTTTCCAGGATAGCTTTCAGGAACTAACGCAGGTGGTGACACAGCACCGAGTTTACCCAGCAACTACTTCGGGGAGGCATCTGAGCTTCAGCCTCCGGCCTTGGGACAAGCTGCTGCCCAGAAGCTGCCTCCCCTCTGTGTCTGAAAATTACGTTTGGATGAACTGTGCTCTAGAACATGGATGTGTTGGTGCAGAGCCAGACAGAAGCAATACCACTCGCTCCTGGAGAAAAGTGTGAAACAACTAAATCCACAGCATGTGACATCCTTTCCCCTCTCTGGAACCTTCTACATGAGTCAAACGCAAAAGGGAGTAGCAGCCATGTTGGATTAAGTCTGTTCCACAATATATTAGCTCCAAATTAAATTCCAAAAGAGAAAAAGGATTCTATATGCAAAAATATTAGAGAAAAATCATATACTGACTTGCATTTTGGAAATTAACAAAAAGTAAAATAAAATACCTTGAGTATTACTAACCTAGCAATTCTCAAACTTACTAGACCATAGAACCCTTTTTTAAATGAAGGCAATACTTAATCACATCCCACAGACCTAATATCTAACACTGCTTGGCCCCTGTAAACCTACAGAGGCAGGTAGGCATCCTGGGTAATCTACCCTTGCTGTCCAGTATTCCTCTTTAGAACAGAGATTGGGACAAAAACACAAGGTCCAATAGTTTAATCAATGTAATCAGTGTAAAATAGCCTATTTCTCTTGCATAAAAATGCCAGATATAAGTTCTCACACTTCAGTTAAAATGATACAAATCTGTACCAAATCCCAGTGAGAGCAGAAAGGTTTCCTCTTCAAAGATGACCACAGGCCAAGTTCATTTACAGGGGCCTGTGCCAACAGGATTGGAGAAGGAAATGGCAACCCACTCCAGTGTTCTTGCCTGGAGAATCCCAGGGACGGGGGAGCCTGGTGGGCTGCCGTCTATGGGGTCGCACAGAGTCGGACACGACTGAAGCGACTTAGCAGCAGCAGCAGTGCCAACAGGACTTCCCTGTTGCTTCAGATGGTAAAGAATCCACCTGCAACGCGGGAGACCTGGGTTTGATCTCTGGGTTGGGAAGATCCCCTGGAGGAGGGCATGGCAACCCACTCCAATGTTCTTGCCTAGAGAATCCCCATGGACAGAGGAGCCTGGCAGGCTACAGTTCATGGGGTCGCAAAGAATCAGACACAACTGAGTCACTAAGCATGCAAGCACGTGCCAACTCTGGTCTTAGGTTGGGCTAAAGTTTATCTGCAAACCACCGGAAGCCTCTTATTATTAATACAAAAGGCAGTGGAGCGCCAGGAGTTCTGGAGGCAGATGGGCCAGAGTATGAATCCCAGTCCTGCCTCGGATTAGCTGAATAAACAGGGAGGGTTAAACTCTGGGCTTTCACCTTTCACCAGCAAAATAGAAATATTAGACACTACCTTGAAGGGTAAAGATTTAAGATAATGAATTTAATGCATCTGGCACAGAGTAATTGTCCAATAAAAAGGCATTCTTTATTCACATCTTCTTTCTGTTTCTTGATATGACTTTGCCCTCAATATAAAACCCTAGAAGCAAACATAAAATAAATCCTATTCATAGAAGAGGGTATAAGATGGTAATAAAGAACATGGTAGTTGATGTCAGGCAGGGGTGTCTCTGAGCCCTGATTAGGCACCCTTGTCTGTGGACTTTCAGCACAGTAATTAATCTCTCTAAGCTTTAGTTTCAGCATTGATAAAACCAGAATAACAACAGGTACCACACAATAGAATTGTTATGAGGTAGTGAGCAGACATGAATGTTTACCATCGTGCCTGGGAGACAGTGAGAACCCAATACATCACATTTTAAATCATTATTACCCTTAGTCTTTTCCCACAAAAGAGAGCAGTCCCTCTGGGCTGCTTCCCTGTATAGCTGCTGCTGCTAAGTCACTTCAGTCGTGTCCGACTCTGTGTGACCCCATAGACGGCAGCCCACCAGGCTCCCCCGTCCCTGGGATTCTCCAGGCAAGAACACTGGAGTGGGTTGCCATTTCCTTCTCCAACGCATGAAAGTAGAAAGTGAAAGTTAAGTCGCTCAGTCGTGTCCAACCCTCAGTGACCCCATGGACTGCAGCCTTCCAGGCTCCTCCATCCACGGGATTTTCCAGGCAAGAGTACTGGAGCCCTGTATAGCAGACATACCTAAAATTTCCCACTAGTTTAACTCAGTCATTTCCCCAGACAGTGAGGCGGGATGATATTTGCAGCATCCACTTTTGAGGTATAACATTTCTGAAGAGTAATCCACACCCTCTTTCCAGCCCAGCAGGTTCAGGGCCAACCCTCCTCCATAGAATAATCAGATCCAAGGGCAGCATTATTGTCAGGATAGTTCACACTGTAGCTTCTAAGTGCAAAAGGGCATTAGCAAGGTGACAGAGAAGCAATTAAATTACATCACCACTTCATGCCAGCTCTGAAACCTAGAACAGAGATAGAGCTTTAAGCTGGATGGGAGATGAAGTTTTGGGGAGGAAAAGGGGTTAGAAGCTGTGAAAGTCATGCCCTCTGCCCACCTCCCATCACCACCACTGCTACCTCCACTAATCCTGAGTGAACTTGAATTAGAGGCATTTCAAACACATGGAATCCACTTCTCATTTAGGCTTTGTGAAGGCTACAAGGCCTGCAGGGCAGAAGAAACGAGTGTGGTGGATGCAGGCAAAAGGGTATCAAGGATGACTCCCTCCTCTCAGGCTCTTCCACTCTTAGTGGGTGCGGGAGAGAACTGAAGTAACTCCAGATGGTGGTCTACAGGGGACTGCTCAGAGAGAACACTGGGGGCTCCCCTGACGGGGCAACACGCATAAGGAGAGGGCAGCACTGAGTGGACAGCACCCCTCCCCAACCCGAGGCAGAGAAGAGAGTGGCACTGAGACTTCGGGGGATCTCTTGGCTGAGGAGCCATGTGGGGAAGCGTGTGCCACCACTCGAAGGTGGATGTGCAGGGCCCAGGACAAGGGCAGGCGAGACACCAGCCCAGACAGTGTCATGCAAGAGACAAGCGATCACCTCACAGCCCAGCCCTGCCTCTGGGCCCTTGCACAAGCCCAGCTGATGCTTCTAACCGATTTCAGAGAAGTGAGGAAAACTGGGAGGGTGACTCAAAGTTACAGGCCAAATTCATGCAGAAACTGTGTCTTGGAATAAGAAAACATAGAATTAACTAGGATAAGCTGCCTACCATTAGCAGCTAGGGACTCTGTGTGAGAAATTAAAGTGGTACAGAAACAATATCCAAGTCTGTGAACTTCTGCCATGGAGGGTTTCTGTGTGCCCCAGTGACCCACTCAGAGCAGCAGGGTGCCCTGGGCATCCGTGCCCTCTCGTCCTCCAGCAGCAGTACTGGGTGCCAGGAAGCACTGCCTGCTTATGGAAGCAAAGCTAAACAACCAGCTGTCAAGTAAGGGCAAAGCAGTGATGAAAAGAGTGTCAATGGTACCTACCTATCAGAAATATCACAAAGGAAACCAGTGCCAGGCTGATAATCAGCACGATGATCAGCCCCACCAAAAACAGACTGTGGCTTTCATTTCCTGAATCAGTGCTGACGTCCTGGAGTTTCTCCTCTAGAGCTGATGTGAAACAAATAACAACAACAACAAAAACAGGACTCCTCAGCATACAGGCTATCAGTGAACTTCACAGTCCCCAGTGTTAGAGATGTAAGATGATACAACATTGTAAATCAACTATATTCCAATAAAATTAAAGAGAAAAAAAAAAAGGTGTGAGTAAGGGATACACCCATTTTCACTCTGATCACTCTGAAAAGAGACTTATGCTTTAGAAATGTCTTTGAACGAGTGCTCTTTGAGAATTTTTCACCTTCTTTTATATTAGTATATTCAAAGAACAAGCCTGGTCAAGCTGTCTCTATAACCCTGGTTTGGAAAATTCTTTGACGATCATGTTAACACTGATGTAGCCGGACATGGATTTTCCTTTTGCATGGGGTGGGGGCGGGGTGGTGTAAAGAAGGATTCGGAGTGACAGAGGCTCTATTGCCCTTTTCCCTAAAGCGACCCAAGAATACAACACAGCTGGCAGCGGGTCACTAACTCTGAGTGAGTCTAAGCATTCTGAGGTATCTCCCAGAAAACTTTATTTCCTATAAAAATAACCAGCTATTCCTACATCTATTACACAACAACATCAAAATGAGCCTGATGTACTTGGTTTCTTAAAGTTGTTTTCAGGATGGACATGCTCTGAAAGCAAGATTCTCTTCAATGCTTTGCGGTTGAACTGAGAATGCAACTAAGCTTGGCTCACCCAAACCATGAACTGCCTGCATTTGGTCGCTGCTTTGTAAGGCCTATTTGCTTAATAACACCCAAATTAAATTGAAAAATAAATATAGAAACTCGGGATCTTGAAGACCCTTGAACTACCTTCTGTATTTTCTCCTACTATGTATCAGCCCCACACCCTCTGCTACTTGATTACGGAGAGATGGGGGCAGAGGTCCCATACTTTTTTATAAAGACATCCTGCCTCACACCCTCCACAGCTTTTCCTTCCTAATCACAGCCAAGGCATAAGCTGGCACTCAAACACCAACCTTTATTAAGACCAACTGTAGTAAAAAATTGGTGAAATTCTGAATGAATGAGAGAAACAAGCATTCAAAAAGGATACAGAAGAGAAATAATAGACATAAAATTGGGACAGTATGAGTTTCGAGTACATGTGAAACATCAACAAGTAGATGTTTATCCCCTGAGTTGGAAGGTCAGCATTTAAACTAGAAAAGATGGGGCTCAAATAACTTGATAGAACTCATTTATAATATTTAGGGGACAAGATACACATGTAGCATTTAGTATTTAGCATATTTTTATTTCATTTTCCCCCTCTTCTTTCTAACGTGTTCATTGAGGAGATCTGTAAATTTAAAAAGATGAAGATGACTTTTCTGCCCAACAGAACATGAATGATCTTTGTTATACTAGATAAAAGTGTGGAACATTTTCTCAGCAATCTGCTATGAAGTCAGACCTGTCCGGAGAGTGGGCACACTCAGTGACCTGGCTGTGGTCACCAGAGGGCACAGAAGCAGCCAAGTGGCATGAATTAGCCTCTGGGAGGCCATCTCACAGCCTCCACTCCTTCCCAGGGAGAGAAACTCCAGAGGAAACTTCTCAGAACTTTTGAAGATTAGAGTTCGAATCCTGCTTAAGAGCCAGGAAAGCCCATAAGCCTGGCAAGTATTCAGAGAGCAAAAGCAAACATTGCCTAATACTAAATTGCAAGTCTAATGCCCACCCCACCCCCACCACACCCACAGGCCCAGCTCAGCGCTGGCTATTTTTAGGTGACCTAGAAGCCAGGACTGGCCGCCAAGCCTGGGAGGGCACACATACGGAATAGCTGCTGTGATCCGGCAGGACAGAGGTTTAGTTTGTTCAGATCATTTATGGAATCCACAACATAAAGCTTTCTATCTTCAGGAATGCTGCGAGAGCCACTGTCCTGGGAAGAACGTTTCATTGTCCCTGGAAGAAAACACTGCCGTTAAACCAGAGAGGCTGGGCGGGGAGCTGGCCTTCATATCACAGCTCACAGGAAGCTGGGTCAGCACATGAAGACCCACCCACACATATGACTGCCAGATGAAGAAGGGCTAGAAAAGTTAGCTTTTCCTTTGGGGGATGACACTGTAACTCTTTTTGCTTTGCTTACCAGGGAGCTCAGAGTCAAGTGTGTGCCACAATTTTAACACTATAATACCCTGCTTATCAGAACATGCTCCTTCCTCCTGCTCAGATTTCTCAATTTTGTCTATATTTTACCTGGGTTTTTTTTTTTTAATTTTGTAATTTATTTTTAAATACTTCATATTCTGGTGAGACTTCTCAAATCCTTTGTGCAAGAAGACTATGTTTAAACACATAAAAAGACAAAATTATGCCAAGCAAGCCTGTGGCCATAAAGATTCTAAAAGAAGAAAATATTGTGAGCTATTCTAATAGAATAGGCTTTTAATACAAAACTATACTTTTTATATTCTCCCTCAATATGCTAGAAGTTCATATCTTAAATGTATTCTTTAGTCATTATACACTGGCTCTGAGACCTCAAGACAAAATCTTAGCAAACTGAGATGATACAGAGAGAAATCCTGAAGCTGTTGGAGGCTAAACTTCAGGACCTCTGAGGTCTCCTCCCCCGAGCTCTCTTAGATTTTGGCCACTTACATAGTAATTCTGAAATTGTGGTTTACATTTAAGGTAATATTCTCTAATGACAGCATAAGTTAGAGCTACACTGAAAAAATCAGAACAGATCGAAAAGTTCTCATTTTAAGTTGTCTCTCTAGCACAACACAGAACTTGTGGCATTTTAATTACATGAAAAGAAGGTTTTAGGAAGACAAATTCCAATTGCTATCAAAGCTTTCTCTTTCACAGTTATCTCTTTTCATAAAATGAGTCTAATAATGATGTGTGATTTTTTGATTGAGAGAGGATTTTAGACATGCTCTCATTTAGCTCCTTGTCTTTCCACAAATGAGGAAACTGAAGTTCAGAAGGTAAATGCCCAAGATCACACGTTAGCTAGGTGCCGAGCTGGAAGCAGGCCTCTGGCTTCTGAGATCACTGCCCCTTCCCTGTGTGACCTTTCTTCTCCACCACCTTCCCTAATCCTTTGTGAAGACTCAGCTCAAACATCACCTCCAACCTGTCTTTCCTTTGTCCCCTTGCTGGATGCTGTACATTCTTCCATCATAACATCTGTACTACTTCATCACATTTATTTGCTTACTTCTTTGATTTCCTCAACTGAGCACTCTGTAGGCTAAGTACCCATTCTATTCTTCAAATGTCCAGTGCCAAGTTTAGAAGCCAATACCTAAAATATTTTATCTAGGATTTAAATCTCACTATTTCCAAAAGAATTTGAAGCTGTTAATAATAAGAACACTAACATAAAACTGAGGTTAAAATCCTCATATCCATCCGAACTTTAGTAAAAGCAATGCAATAAGCTTCATGTCTGCCTATATATGGCAACACACTATTGACTTCCTCTTAACATTTTAAAAATTTCGTTTAATACCCAGCTACCGAATAAAGAGAAATATGATTAGAGTTAGGAGAAACAAAACTCAGAAATGGTAAATGGTAATCAGTCATTTAATAAACAGATTCTAAAAACATTAAAACTCATCGATTTCCTAGCAATACCTAAAAACCTATTAGTACTTGTAAAAAAACATGCCACCAGAACCCTAGCTAAGAAAAGCAGTGAGCTTGTAAAGTTATGGACTAGTTAATTTTTACAGTCTAAAACTAAAAGGGCATTTCAGTTACTCTGAAATTTTAATTAACAAGAACAACTAACTCCCTGAATATTTTAGATAAGATACTACTGAAGCACTTTAGATATACTGAATTCCAAATATACTTCATGGAGCATTCTGAAGGGAATGACTCTGAGTGACCAGAAATTTTAAAAAAGACAGCAAGACAGCATATAGAGCAGAAGGACCTAAGAGATCAATCAAATCTTATTCTTTCATAGATAAAACCAAAAGTGTTGACTGATGCATGGTTACAAATTTCTAAACTACTCTTTTAAAAAGGTTTTATATTTTATCATCACTTTACACTTTGCTATCCCAAACACTAATATTGAATGAAGCATAAAGGTTGTGTCACATCACAGGATCATCATTTAAACACGGCTTCTATTTTAGGCTTGGTAGCTGACACGTGCTTCATTTTTGGATCTGACTTGCCATCCTTGAGCCTTAGCTTCCCCTTTAGGAATGTAACTGCCATGCTTAAATCTCATACTGAGGCTTAATCAGCATTTACAAAGTAGAAGACTAGCTAGAAAATCATAGCCACAAAAACTGACTTAAGAGCCATGCAGCTAATAAAATCTTCAAATTACTAGCCTTGCTGTCAACTTAAGTAATTCAATGCAACATCAAATCCAAAATCACTAAGATAAAAAAAAAACTTAGAATGAAAAGTGCTCTGAAAGGAATAATCATTTGGGTAAAGTCACAATGTAAATACTATAGATACTATTTCAGTGCATTTTTAAATTAAGTGCAACATTCAAAAGGCAAATAAAGAGCCAGTGAGAAAACCAAGTTGGGGGGTGGTTCGTGGCCGGTAAGAGTCAGCAAATGACCCTATGAGTAAATGGATACAAGATCACATGGCCCTCAGACCAGGACCCACAGCTGTTTGACACCCAGTTGTTGCTATCTTTGGCATTCCCGATGAAGGTCATCTGAGAACAACCAGCAGGGCTGGAAAAGCCAGAGTGTTACTAAATTCTGCCCTTCTCTAACTTAACCCTCCTTCTTGACTGTGCTGTGCAAATCTGCAAAGCTGCACCCGTTTCCCAGAACCTTATTAATACCTTGAGCACAAACATGTAAGTAATTTCAGTTTTTCTCCAATTTAGATCAATGCTAACAGCTGGTTCTTTTTGTCTTTTAAGAATTCTTTAACTGTCTACTAATAAACATTCTGACCAATGTAATTGTTTATGAAAGTTTGCTTTGCTCTTTACTTTTTTCCAAAGGTGCTTGGTATCATACCACAGAAATAACTCACATGGGTATTGCTTGCTACAAAATCAGAATTGTTATAATAGAGCTTAATTCAAAGCTAATAGAAGCTTTATTGAGTGAGTCATGGTAATATGTTCTTTAATTCCATTTCAGAGTCAGTGCCTCTTCACATTCAGCAAGTAATTTTTAAAATCAAGTCTAACTCATATCTATCACAAGTTAGAAAAGCACACAGCACATGCAACAAGACATCTCAACCTCAAGAATCAGAATTCAGTCTCTTGAGAGTAACAGCATGCAAATTACTTACAAAAACCTTGAGCTTTGACTGCTGGGTTGCCAGGGAGGGAAAATATTCAGAAGCAACTATACGACTTTCTAGAAATTCTGTAGTTCTTTGCCTTCTTCAGCACAGGGGTGCTCCTAGAAGGCCCATAAACCCCAGCGTGAAACTGTTGGTCTATATCCAGTGTTAATTTAGCCAAGCAGTTAAGATTCCAAATATTGATTTTTTCCGATAATGTCTAAGGTTTAAATAAATATATTACTGAAACTATCCTTTAAAAAGAAAAAAAGAGAAAAAAAAAACCCTACCATGCCTTGATTTAATTGGTAACTGATGAGGTTCTTACTGGACCGAGATTTATGTCCTTATTTGGCTGATATGGAACCTGACACAGCTCCTGCATTCTGTCATGGGGAGTTCAGATGTATAAATATGGGGAAGCAGGCTGGAGCTGCCACTGACAGCTAACCACACAAGACTCCAGACCAATCAGAGGACGACAGTCAACAGGAAGAGAATAAGGTTGTGACAAGTCTAACCAGGATGAGAGCAGGTCAGAGGACTCCAGGGCTTCCAGCAGCTACAAAAGGGGATGGTGCATGGGAGATTACATGGCTACTGACCCACTGTCCCCACTGCCGGTGGTAGAAGCACTTCATCTCATCAACTTTTCTGTTTTCAAAGGCTTTATTCTGTGAGTTTTTAACACATCCTCCTTTCTCAGGAATGTCAGCCTCTGATGTGGTTCCCTCTCACATGTCAAGAAGCATGTGCCCTCTCGTACAGAAAAGCAGCTGTGGTGAGACAATCCCACAGGCCCACCACCCCAGACTGACTAGCCTGGCAGGATATTAATGATTAAGTGGTAAACAGATACGTAACCCTTTATAATCCTACTCTCTACTGCCATGACTAGACAGACATTACTTTGCCAACAAAGGTCTGTCTAATCAAAGCTATGGTTTTTCCGGCAGTCCTGTATGGATGCAAGAGATGAACCATAAAGAACGCTGAGCACCAAGGAATTGATGCTTTTGAACTGTGGTGTTGGAGGAGACTCTTCAGAGTCCCTTGGACTGCAAGATCAAGCCACTCAATCCTAAAGGAAATCAGTCCTGAATATTCATTGGAAGGACTGATGCTGAAGCCAAAGCTCCAATACTTTGGCCACTTGATGTGAAGAACTGACTCACTGGAAAAGACCATGATGCTGGGAAAGTTTGAAGGCAGGAGGAGAAGGGGACAACAGAGGATGAGATGGTTGAATGGCATCACTGACTCAATGTACATTAGTTTGAGCAAGCTCCAGGAGTTGGCGATGGACAGGAAAGCCTCCTGTGCTGCAGTTCATGGGGTCGCAAAGAGCTGGACACAACTGAGCAACTGAACTAACTGAACTGAGACAGACATTAATTCAGCCTTGAGCACATTAATTAGAAAATGTCTGCTCTACAAAATTATAGACCTCACTCTCCTTTTAAAAGGAATGTCACCTTTTAAAGTTTCGTCTATAACTGAGGACCAATTCATAAAGAAAGACTATAACTAGTAACTTTTTTCTCCAAAGCACATAATGCATTAAAACTTATGCAAAATTTCTTCAAAAAATAAGAATGTTTGCTATTTTAATCATCATGTTCAGCCTTAATCTCCCAACTACGTGATCTGTTTTAAACTATCTATTCTTTAAAGAAAAAAAAAAGCCTCATTTTGAACACTGCTGCTGCTGCTAAGTCACTTCAGTCGTGTCTGACTCTGTGCGACCCATAGATGGCAGCCCACTAGGCTCCTCTGTCCCTGGGATTCTCCAGGCAAGAACACTGGAGTGGGTTGTCATTTCCTTCTCCAATGCATGAAAGTGAAAAGTGAAGGGGGAGTTGCTCAGTCATGCCCGACTCTTAGCGACCCCATGGACTGCAGCCTACCAGGCTCCTCTGTCCATGGCATTTTCCAGGCAAGAGTACTGGAGTGAGGTGCCATTGCCTTCTCCGTATGAACACTGACTATGTGTTTTTCTCTCTCCTGTAAACCTAACCCTTGAAGTATGAGTCACCCCCTTTTGCCCTCAAGGATGAGGAAAATGGAAATTAACAGTTCCTCACACCAAAGTCTGGATTCAACCATATTTTACACCAGAGAGGGGGATGAGGTTTTTTTATGCTGTGTGACCAGGTAGACTTCTGGAGAACCACTTAAGAGCAAAGCAAGACAATCTACTTCATTTTATCGGCTATGTATCTAAAAGGTCACATCCTGAAGAGTTTTGAGTCACAAGAAGAAAACAGGTATTTTCACAAGAACTGATCAATTGGGGGGTATTTTCAACTATTTCTGGGTTTTTCTTTCAAATATTATATCTCATTCCCAGGAAATTAAAGCATATGCTATCAAAGACTTGTCAAAGATGCCAACTGATTCAAAATGAATGACTAAACCTCAAAGAACTTACTAGGCAGGGACCATTTTAAATTCCTGAAAGCCAGCAAGGTTAACCAGTATCAAGGAATAAACTGGTCTATCATACACCATTCTTACTGCTCTGAAGAAAACTCAAGCACTTTCACATTGAATCCCCTGTTATCCTGCCTAGCAACTACCCATCAATTTCATGAAAAGGCACCCATCTATAAATTTAATACCTGCTTACCTCTTCTTCCTCCCAAAACTCCAGTAAAAAAGGCAGAATAAAAGTTATAGAGCCATAATAATAAACATAGGAGGTAACAATACTGAGCAAGATTTCAGCAAATGTATTGAATATAGGAAGGAGAGAGTAATTGGTACGTACCTTAGCAGACAGTCACAGGACCATCACTGCTGAGTAAGTGATGGATCCTACAGAATTCAAGCAGGCTCAGGAACTGAAGGCAACAGTGAAGCACACAGCTAAATACAGGCAGGTAGTTTCATGTTAGCTAAAAATATAATGCAACAGCAAGATTTGAAAACTGTTACAATCTCTCCCAGAAAGAAAACGAAGTAAGGCCAGAGGCTCCATCCAGCAACTCTAACATTTCATGGGAGTTCCAGATCATGGACAATGTACATGCGTCTATGTGGAGGATGGGAGGGTAGTGTCAAAACTTAGTATTTCCCAGATCGCCAGTCTACCAAAACACAGTACCAAACATTTTTACAGCAGAGACAGAGATTCAAAGAACAAAACAAAACAAAATAAATCAGAAAGTGAAACTGCATCAGACATTGTGGCAACACTTTTAATTAGAGTAGAGCAATGCCTTCAAAATCCCAAGTTTGGTTTTCTACCTAGAATTTTATATACCAAGCCAAAGTACCTGTTAGACACATAAAGTTTCAACATAATCAACTTCCCATACACTCATTCCCAGAAGTTTCACTCATTCCACTTTAACAGGGAAGTAATCTAATAGCGAAGACATGGGGTCCAGGAGATGTGGAATCCAACTTGAGTGGAAAACAGATCCCAGGATGGAGTCTCAAGCAACAGCTGTACACTCAGATGAGAGAAAGTAGTCTAGACTGAAACAACAAAGAATTCAATACCCTTTTGGGCTTTGACCATGTGACAAAGCGATTAAAGAGTTTTACAAACTTACTGGAACTGTTCTGGAAGAGTTAAATGATGTGTGTATAAAACCAAGACAAGATGTCCTATGAGAATGGTAACGTAAGCACAGGAAACCATCCAGTTCAGAAATGAATAGAAAATAAGGTGACTATAATGTAAACAATGATGCTGATTTAGCAAAAAAGAAAAAAGGGGTTGGGGGAGAGAAGTAAAAAGGCAGAAATCCTTACCTATCAAATAAAGAAATAGCTGTATAAGCATTTTACTTAGAAATCTGAAACCAAAGTGCTAGGAAAAAACTAAAGGCTGAAATGAAATCCTGAGAAATGAGAAAGGAAGGAGCAGGGAACTAACTTGCTTATAAGCACTGATGTACTACTAAAACTATATATATACACCCCTGGTACTCAGTGCTATCAAGAATCCGCCTGCAATGCAGGAGACCAGGGTTCATTTCCTGGGTTGGGATGATCTCCTGAGAAGGAAATGAATGGCATCTCACTCCAGTATTCTTGCCCGGGAAATCCCATGGACAGAGGAGCCTGGCAGGCTACAGTCCACTGGGTCGCCAAGAGTCAGACACAACTAGTGACTACACCACCCCCATACATTGCTTTAATAAAAATTCATTAATATCCTAAAATATGTATATAGTAAATTGAAAATTTAGAAAAAATACTACTTACAATCTCTTCTCCATGGTCCTAAACTACTTGGAATATAACGAGGAGACAACATGCAACCCCAGGTTTGAGATTCCAAGTTTGTTTTCTATTGCATTATATCTGAGGGCTGGAACTCACCCTCCCAGCAGCAGTAACAGCTCCATGAGGCAGCGAATAGGGGGCGTATCAGACCTTCCAGGAGGGGTTGAAGATGTGGCAGAGGAAGACTAGTTTAGAAAAAATACCTGTGGATTTTGATCCTTATTTTCATGCTTCTTCCACCCCTCTTATTACTGTGTACCCCATGTGCAATGTCATTTTAACATAAAGTTTTATAATAAAAAATCCTAGTGCATTGTCAAAATGCCTACCACTTTCCCATAAAGTAAAAAAAAAAGCACCTCATGGGGCAACCAAGAAACAATGATCTTAAAAGTAGCTGGAATGTCAACGATATACGGCTACATTTTTTTCATTTACTTTCATGTTTCCAAATATACAAGAGGAAGTTCTGTTTTACTCTCCCTACCCCACTTTATCATTTTGAACTCTATACATAAACTCATAAATGTTTCTTCTATTAGAAAAGAAGCACTTTTAGTGTGAAAAGATCTTTATTTCAAAATAAAGAGCACAAGGTCTTACACAGCAGATAAAATTAGTGTTACTGCCCTCAGTGGTCAAGGTTAGCAACTTTTCTGGCTTATATTAATTCATCATGAACAACGGATGGACTGACTGGCCTGTAAGTGCAGCTGTATGGTCGCATGGTATAATTCCTTTTGTCGATCCTAGTGACAAAATTATTAGGTTCCACTTAAAATTGAAAATAACAGCAGCTTTTCCAGATCTAGCTCCCAAAATTGTATCCTGAACTCATCTGTGTAAGATCTTAAGTTAAAAACTTTGTGTATCTATATCATTATAATCAGTATTTCTGACAATCACAGCATAAGAAATTTAACTTTGGCTAACAGTTTTTCTCATCATGAAATCAAGTGAAATACCTTATGTTTGCTTTTTTCATAAATAGAAAATGACCAAACATTACAAACACTTTATGTTTAGTGATTATATATACAAAGAATATTTAATAAACAGGACTTACCATCTGCAATACTATATACATTAAATTATAATATAACCCCTACTACAAAAGCTATCTGTTGACCAAGATAAAAACTGTCTCTAGAGATTAAATACATTAGAAATTACAAAAAAAAAAAAAAGGGAAATTAGAAAGTGGTCTTCAAATGCTAAAAATCTAGAAGAATTCTCCAACATCTGCTCTCTTATCACGACATTTGCTTCGAGCTTTTGTTCGAGCTTTGAAGGCTGCAGAATTATATAAATGCTGAAATGGAAAAGAGGAAAATATGTGTGAGCCAATAAAGTTTTAGATATTCTTATAAAGTAAGAAAAAAGATTATGTGACTATAATGTAAACAATGATGCTGATTTAGCAAAAAAAAAAAAAAAAAAAAGGGTGGGGGGAGAAGTAAAAAGGCAGAAATCCTTACCTATCAAATAAAGAAATAGCTGTATAAGCATTTTACTTAGAAATTTGAAACCAAAGTGCTAGGAAAACTAAAGGCTGAAATGAAATCCTGAGAAATGAGAAAGGAAGGAGCAGGGAACTAACTTGCTTATAAGCACTGAAGTACTACTAAAACTATATATATACATCCCTGGTGCCTCAGTGCTATCAAGAATCTGCCTGCAATGCAGGAGACCAGGGTTCATTTCCTGGGTTGGGATGATCTCCTGAGAAGGAAATGAATGGCATCTCACTCCAGTATTCTTGCCTGGGAAATCCCATGGACAGAGGAGCCTGGCAGGCTACAGTCCGTGGGGTTGCCACAGACTGAAAGGAGAGAAATGAACTAATTTGACTTTAGATATACTTTATATGTTTAAAAGACACAAAGAATGAGGGAGATGATTAACACATGACGATTCTGTATGAAAAAAATAACCAAACGTAAAATGTCAAGAAAATTTTTTAAATAATAAAACCAATGTTGTCAAATATGTGTTTAATAGCTACAGGCATTCATTCAACACTGAAAATAATTAAAAATAAAAGAATAATTTTGGAAGGTAATTTGGCAATACATCTCAAAAATCATAATCAAGCTCTATCGTTCCATGCAAGGACTTTATCCAAGAAATAATCCAAAAGAGAAATAAATGTAAAAATATTAGTATTTATTAGAAAGTTTTAAAATGCCCAACAATCAATTATATGTCCATCAAAGTGATTAAATATAAAGATTTTATAAACATACAATAAAACAATTCACATCCACTAGGATGGCTATAACTTAAAAGGAAAATTAAAAACAAAAAAAGGTAACAGTAAGGATGTCAAAATTTGAACTCTCATATTGCTAGTGGGAAGGTAAAATGCACTGCAGTCATTGTAGAAAACAGTTTGGTGGTTCCTTAAAAAGTTAACAGAATTACACATGACTGAGCAACTCTGCTCCTAGAAGAACTGAAAACAGGTGCACTAATAAAAACTTGTAAGTTTATGTTCAAAAAAAGCACGATTTAAAAGGATCAAAAGTGGAAACAAGCCAAATGTCCACAAACTAACAAAGAGATAAACATGTGGTGTATCCATACAATGGAGGATTATTCAGCCACAAAAAGGACTGAAGTACTGACCACCCTACAACATGGATGAACCTTGGCAACAACATGCTAAGTGGAAAAAAAAGTCACAAAAGGTCACGTTATATGGCTCTCTGTCTGTGAAATACCCACAACAGGTAAATCCATAGAGAAAGAATGCACATTAGTGATTGCTTATCAGCAGCTGGGGGGAAAGAAGAGGTGAACAGACAGTGAATATTTAATGAACCTCAGTTTCCTTTTGGAGGTGACGAAAATGTTTGGAACCTAGATAGTGGTGATGGTTGTGCAACACTGTAAGTGTATTCAATACCACTGAACTGTACACTATATTTTATGTTATGTGAATTTTACCTTAGTAAAAATAATAATAAGGATTTTTGAAATGTTATGAAATTCTCCAGGCAAGAATACTGGAGTGGGTAGCCATTCCCTTCTCCAAGGGATCTTCCCCTCCCAAGGACTGAATGCAGGTCTCCTGCATTGCAGACAGATTCTTTATTGCTGAGCCATTGGGGAAGCCAAATAATATTAATCACTATTTAATGTTATAAACTCTCTAAGCACATTTGTTCTTCTCATCTGTAAAATGAATCTGGTACTAAGTTTAGGCTCAGTCATCAGATACGAAAGAAGTGAAAGACATCAGATATGAAAGACAAAAATACTTTTGTCAATATTTATCCTTAAATATATAAACTTCACAGAACAAAGGGAAATAAAAAATGAAAATAGTTTCTATGTTAACAGGATTATGGATAAAAATTTCTCTTCTTAACCCTCCATACTCTAAATGGACTAAAGTTTCTTCTATACTTACTAGTCCAGCTTTGTCTGAAACACCATGGAGAACTAAATAGTTTACAAACATAGCTAAATGCCTATCACCGGGCAGAATCAAAGCTTTGTCTCCACTTCTGTGCATTCAGTTCTCTTGAAAACAAAAACCAAACCTACCCTTTCAAATCGAGAAATCTTCATTGTCTTCAATGCAGCAGCATCAAGCATCACTGGGGGTCCAAGTTCAAATACATTGCGAAGGAATTCATTTGACTGAAATAAAAGAGGCAATAAGGCTCAGTATTAAACATCAGTTTTCTTTTTTTTTACTACATAAACTGAATTCTGGTTAACAGAAGTTATGTGGAGTTTATAAATATGAATGTACATCACTTATTTTCTTTCTGTTTGTCATAAGACCAAACTGTTTTCCAATGCCCTGAATTCAAGAAAGCTATGTCAAACTAGTTGCTTTCCTACAAAGATGTCAATAGTGCTCCAACAGTCAAGGAGATGCCCCACCAAGCTTACACTATACAAAAACAAAAAGGACAGTTTCATATGTATTCACCTCAACTTTCAAAAATAAATTTGCTATTGTGCATAACATATACTGGAAACAGTCTGTATATTCAAACTAATTTCAAAAGCAGTGAAGTGAGGTAGATTCAAAACTACTCTCTAATTTAAAAGCAAACACACAGAAAGGATGTCACCCACTCACCTGTAAGTGGTACTGCATTCCTGATCCAAGAATCTCCTTAAAGGTGTCATATGTATGTTTTTTGACCCAGCAATCAATATACATCCTTTCAGGACCAAATTTAACAGTTTCTGTTGGAAAATCCCGTTCCTGGTCAATAGAAGAATAAAAATTTTAAGAGGAACCAAAATGATCTAAAGAGATCCTACATAAACACAATTTCTAAATACACATATACATGTTGGAATGAATAGTATGCTTTAAACCAATACCTCCATCCTTGAAATATGAATAGACTAGAAAGTGGAAGTACTATCCTACATAAAGAGTGCAGAACTTGTCTAGCTGCCGTAGACATGGCAAAACTACCTTGTTGTGAATGTTTTTTCATTTCAAAAGCACTCAACAAACTTGCTGGAAAAGTCAGATGCGTGTACTGGTTTAGGATTGGGGTAGGGAGGGTTATAGGACAAGTCAGAAAGACAAGATGCCCCCACAAGACAGTGCTGAAATTAGGGAAGCAGAAATCTAGGAAAGGAAGTAAAGACAAATGGTGTTAACTAACAGACCAACCAAAAAGGAGGAGAAGCAACTAGAGGGTTCAGAGGGCCTTTGAAGATTCTTATTTAGAAAATGAGATAACATTTATGATTTCAGAAATGGAAGAAATGGAATAATTTTGCCAGAAGACAATTTCTAAAGTATAACCATGGGGCAAGAAGAGGTAGTGGTGGAAGTGAAATGGAAACAGGAACAAATACAGAATAGGGTTTTCCAAATGAGCAGAGAAGAAATCCAGAATACTGACAGAACTTGAGACAAAAACAAACTAGCTGCTCTATATTTTAATAAATCATGAGTAAGGAAGAGTAACCCACGTGGTGCAGTGGTAGAGAACCCACCTGCCAATGCAGGAGACTCAAGAGACATGGTTTCCACCCCTACTGCGAAGAGCCCCTGGAAGAAATGGCAACCCACTCCAGTATCCTTGCCTGGGAAATTCTACGGACAGAATCTAGAGGGCTACAGTCCATGGGTCAGACATGACTGAGTGACTTGAGTACACAACACACCCAGGAAGGGAGGAAGTGATTTCCACAGAGACAGGAGAAACAAAGCGATGGGATCTGACTGGGCAGGACCTATCCAATTGCCTTCCCCACGTCTATTTAGTCCCCACCTCTCTCAGCAGACACAGGATCTTATGTAATAAAAAAAAATGTGAATGCTAGATTCACATGGATATGCCACTCCCTGGCTTGTGACTTTGGCAAGTAATTTAACCTGTTTGGGTCTGTTCCCTTGCCTGTAAAAGCTATCTATACGTCTACCACATAGAATTATTAGAGGTATAAGCATGTTTTGTGAAGCATATACAGTGCTTGGGCTGTTACAACAGCTCAAAACAACAACAACAAAACAGTATGATTCTATTATTTCAGCATTTCTTATTTCAGAAAACAGAGACACCAGGAAAGAACTCCCTATAAACTCATGTGTATCCTTACCTATTCGTCTCTCTTAAATCAGACAGGCCCTCCTCCCCAGTTCAAGACTAATCATTATTCTTTCAACGCCTCATACCACAAATCTTTCATTTTATTTTCAAAGGCTCCTTTCTCCATTGATTCCTTTCCCCATAAACTGTCTCTAGCATTTAAAACAGCAAACCCTCCTACAATCCAGTAATCAGCTCTCTTCTTCCCATCACAGCCATGTTTTTTAAGTCAAGACACACTATCTCCACTTTTTCACCTCCCATTCACTTTTCAATCCACTTCAGTCTGGTTTTTCTCCCATCATTCTACTGAAGCTGGTCTTATAAAGGTCACTGTGGTGTTGGGAGAAGACTCTTGAGAGTCCCTTGGACTGCAAGGAGATCCAACCAGTCCATCCTAAAGGAGATCAGTCCTGGGTGTTCATTGGAAGGACTGATGCTGAAGCTGAGACTCCAATACTTTGGCCATCTGATGCAAAGAGCTGACTCATTGGAAAAGACCCTGATGCTGGGAAATATTGAGGACAGAAGAAGGGGACAACAGAGGATGAGATGGTTGGATGGCATCACCGACTCAATGGACATGAGTTTGAGTGAACTTCAGGAGATGGTGATGGACAGGGAGGCCTTGTGTGCTGCGGTTCATGGGGTCGCAAAGAGTCAGACATGACTGAGTGACTGAACTGAACTGAATGACCTCCTAAGTAATAAATCTCATTGACACTTTCCATTCCCTCTCTGGACCTACCCGCAGTGTTTGGCCCTCAAAGACAGCACAGTGCAGTGCGTCCAGACTCCAGCTTTGCTACTTCCTGTTTTTTAACTATTCCTCTGGTCCCCATTTTTCCTTAAAAAGATAATTGTACTGTTTAAGACCTACACTGGGACCAAAACAACAAAACTGTATGTCAAAGTACCAACATATCAAATGTTTACCAATTTAATACACGAACTTCAAAATGGGTTTTGGATGAAAAGAAATGGCGTGGCAAAACAACCACACCCCAAATGGACCATTCTCTATAGCAACTGAACAAGATCCAACAAGGAAGCAGAGTCCCTCAAAGAAAGCTGGGTTTCAATATAAGAAAAGAGACAAGATCACTGAGCAAGGCTCTGACACATGCAGGTAGACTGAAGCTGAGCTGCAGGAATAGGGAACCAATCAAAGGGCAAAGAAGGAACAGAAATTCTGAGACGAAGAAGAGAGGGTGGGAAAGGCCTGGGAGGGAGATCACCAGAGGACAGAATATGAGTCAAATGCAGGGCTTTCCTTTCCATTGATAGAAGAGGGGGTTGGGGGGCAGAGGGAGGAGACAAGAGGCCTGTTAAAACTGGTTCACATTGAGATTTCACATGTATCTTTCTCAGGAGAGTCAGTACTTTCTACCATGACCAGCCTGGGATGAGGGACCTGTCAACAGGGTCTGTGGGATCCTACCGGCCTTAAAATCTGTTACCCAGAGAGGACCCAAAAAGACAGAAAATCTGAAATCAGTTATAATCCAGAAAATCTACGACATGCCATTATTTTATCTTTTGGAGGCTACAGGATCTAAATACAGGAATAGTTTATTTCTAAATTCCACTCAAGAAAATCACTTATTTGGGGATTTTTACCACACTGATTGTAAGACCAACAAGATGCTTAGTATGTATGTATGTCTGTTCGAGTCAGGGTTTTTTTTTTCCCCTCATTTTGTTTTTTAAATAACATCCTGAGTAAACATAAAGTATTATCTGAGTTAACATAAATTATTATTATAAAGCAATTAGTATTAACATTAACCAAAAATTTAGATCACAGAGGACCTGTATACTAATTTATACCCTAGGTTTTACTTTTTTTAATGTAAATTAAAATGAAGAGAGTAGTTCTTAAGCAGACTACATAAGAATCACTGGAACACTTGAAAATTGGATCTGAGTGGGGCTTTAGTATTTTAAGTTCCCATTCTAAAATTTCATACACGTTACACTGAATGACTCTTTACTAATATTCTTGAAAGAAATTCCCTATTAACATTTATCGAAGAAACTTATCCTTAACCATGCACTATAAGCCCTAAAGGTTTCTAAATCAATTTATTTGCCAGGTAGGCTAAAGCAGGTTAGAGGTCTACAGAAAGGATTCAAGCATCAGAAAATGATATGCTGGGTTTTGTTATTTCGGCTTTCAGCACCTAGCTTTCCCAAGAAGCTCACAAAGGTCTCTGCTTAAAGGTACTAAAGGATAGGCAATAATTTACTATTTACAAAAATAATTCATTATTCATACAATACTAAGTATCTATGTACTAATGATAAGCACCAGGTCTTGAATGATGGCAAGTACGCCAAAGTGAAGTACATTTCTATCACTATGAATCTTTTTTATCTTTTTCAACATCAACAAAAGGAAAAAAAAAACCTTTATAACATCAGAATTAATTTTTCCTTTGTTTAAAAAGAAAATTTTTTCATTTTTGTTGTTAAAAACCTGCTCAGTCTTAAAATGAGTAAATGATTTAGCTCAAAGGTGAAGTTCAATCAGCAAAATCACCCAACTGACAAGTCTGGCTTAAAACAATCTAATTTCAAAAGAATTAATTATTAAAGCATTAAGAAGCCTACCTCCACCGCCCTCAGGATGTCTCTGAACACTGACCGCTGCTTTCTCTTGTCTACCTTGGCCCGGTGCTTATTTCCATCTGTAGCCAAAGTCCTAAGCATCTGAGTTAAAGACTCCATGTCTTCATAAAAAAAGTCCTGGTCAGAAAAATACTTTATTAACAGGCAAAAATTTAATCCAGAAATACTGTCTACAAGATGATACACTACTACCAAATAATGAACATTCCTCTTCTAAGTATATCCAGATACACTCAACCAACACTTACTGTGTTCCAACTGTATTCAAGACGTTACTGGGACTTCCAAGTTCAGTGACAGTCAGATACACATAAATCAATATAGTTTCTACCCTCTGGTTCCCCAGACCCCAAGGCATGTATTCCCAGAACTCCAAATTTCTTTATACCAAAAGAGCAAAGCTATTAGTAATGCTTTTTAAAGCTCCTAATTTCTAATTTACTGGCCACATTTCAAATAAGCAACCAAGTATTTACATCAGGTGCACAACTCAAGTGATTAAATTATTTCAGAAAGAAAAATATTTTAATCCCTTTTGGAGGGAAGCCACAAAATATATTACTATTTGCTATGATCTTAAGTTGACTATAGGCTTCTTTATTACAGTTTAAATGGCTATACTTTTAAGAAGTCTATTTTGGGTGTTTTTCGTCTCTAATTAAATTTTACAACCACATTAAAAACTAAGCAATGATTCAGAATTATTTAGTTGACCAAAACTAAAGCAGACAGAAGGTGAGACATCTCCAGCTCTAGTTATTAACCTTCTTTGCATTAGTGGTAACAATCATTTAACTTATTCTATTAAAACAAGAAAACTCTTATTTCGGGCATTCTTCACATAGTACTGTATATATTTATTAATTGTTCCATGTCAAAAGGTACAGATGTAATTTCTGTTAATGCCTAAAATGAAAAATATTATTACACTCATGGAAAATAAGCTTGAAATCAACACAGATATTCTTTTAAGTACACAAGTATTTTCTTATTATCAGTATTTTAGAGATTGTATATTCTTAACTGTTCTAATGAATGTTTTCTTTCATCTTCTAATTCAACTTCCTATGGCTGAATTAGCTGGAAATGACACCTGTTAACAAAACTTTCATCTAGAAAAATGGTTACCAAAACTGAAAAGTTATTATTAAAACAGTTCAATGTTATGTTGATGTCTGTATTTATATTTCACTAAATTTGATTCCATCATAACAAAATAAGAATTGTTTTACTTGTAGAAATAAGTACATTTTAGGGACTAACAGTTTCCTACTTATTTCACTGGCTATTAGTTCTTTTGTACTATTCTCAAAAAAAAAAAAAAAGTATGGAAGATTTAAACATATATATGGGAGAATACACCAAAAATTAACCAGACTATGCATTACTGTAATTTGTTCTAAGAACTGGGAATCACTGCCAGTGGTTCTCAAGAATCTTATCTCCCAGCAGACATTTTTTTAATCAGAGGAATCTGATATAAAAAGGGGATAGTTAATACCATCCACATCTCATAAGTTTATGGAAAGGCCTAAGTAACATATATTTATATATTCTAAAAATACATAAAACACAGTACATAAATATCCATTATGCTATAGTTCTTTTATGATACAGCCTGTTTCAGTATAACAATTTAAATGCTTCAAACAGGTCTAAAGATAATTATTTCATTCCAAAATAACAGCTGTGATAAGTTAAATGGTTTCAAAAGTTGAGTGGAATTAAAATGAAATGAAACCACAGAAAACTTTGAGTTCAAGTACACAAGATGAGATGCTGATGGTCACAAAAATCATGCCCTACACTAGTATTTTCTATATAGTAGTCCCCAGAGCACTGATTGTAAACCAAATGAAATAAGCTGTACTAAGTGTTAAGAAATAAACATAGGGAAGCCTAACATTAAAACAGAGTTTGATCCCGCCCCACTTCACTGCAAAGCGCTGATTACTATTTCCAGAATGGTTTTATCTGACTACTCAACTACAAAGACTTTTATTCTTTCACTCCCGCTAATTGAGGCAGAATGTCTTTGTCAGGGTATGGAGACATTTTTACATGAGCCGGTTATCCTATAAAAATCAAGAAGTGAAAA
This sequence comes from Bos mutus, assembly GCF_027580195.1. Classification (NCBI taxonomy): domain Eukaryota; kingdom Metazoa; phylum Chordata; class Mammalia; order Artiodactyla; family Bovidae; genus Bos; species Bos mutus. The sequence continues at coordinate 63,216,436 of NC_091620.1, read as the reverse complement.
GCATGTGATTTAAGGTCTGGGAAATGTGTTTTGAGTCCTCAGATTTTATTTCCACTGTGTCTCTGTCCTGAAGCACTGCCCCTGTCAGCTTAGGTGGAAGATGGAACAGGGAGAATTAGGGACAGTCTGAGAATACTGTATTTTGGTACAATTTCCTGAATTAGTTTATCACGTGGCCCTAAGACCTATAATTTAACCCACCAAATAGTCCTTCTCTTAGTTTAAGTTGCACTAGAGAGTGCCAAAAAGGCTACTACTAGAGTCGGACACGACTGAAGCGACTTAGCAGCAGCAGCAGCAGCAGCAGCAGACTACTAGCAAGGGGGAGGTGATATGCAATTCAGCTAACAGTGCAGGAATAGCTACCACTTACACTGTACTTGGCACATGTTCCAACAACTCATGGAATGGCTACCCACTCCAGGATTCTTGCCAGGAAAATCCCAAGAACAGAGGAGCCTGGCGGGCTCCATGCAGTCCCATGCATACAGTCCAAGCTGTGGGACGTGACTGAGTGACACTTCCATGCACACTGTACTTGGCACCTGTTCCAACAACTTGTGAGGTATTAACTATTACCACCTCCACTTTAAAGGTAAGAACAGGACTTCCAAGGTGGTCCCGTGGGTAAGAATTCGCCTGCCAATGTAGGGGGGTGGCTTCAATCTCTTGTCAGTGAAGAGCCCACATGCTGCAGGGCAACTAGCTGGTGCACCACAACTGAGCCTGCGCCCCCTGCAGCCCACCTGCCACAACTAGAGAAGCCCGCCCACTGCAACGACGAGCCTACCAACCAAAACTAAGACCCAAGACAGCCAAATAAATAAATGAATATTTTTTAAAAGAAACAAACACAAAACTTACTTAACAAAAATAGCAAACAAAACACTTAAGTTCTGTTTTATAACACAGTTCATTTTTGTCTTTGACAAGGATTTGGTCAAATTAAACATGTTTGAGTGACTGCTCTTGACTATCACATATAATTTATTAAGTCAGAGAAGGTAAGATATGCAGGTGGCAATACTATTTACATTTATGCAAATTTAAACAAATTCAACATATATAATTTAAACTGCATCATTAGTTCACTTTTAGGATGCATTTCAAAGGAAAAAGAAAAGAAATGACCATTTCTAGTCAGTAGAGGAATACAAGGTTAAAAAGTAGGACATCTGGCTTCTGTGCCTTGAGATTAAGAAGTTATTAACTAGTTCAATAAAATTAAATTGATTGCTAAACTTGAGTCCAATTTCTCACATATGGAGACTCATTCGCTACTGACAGTGTGAATAACTTACTTTTCATTCATACCAGCTATCTTTCAAAATAAGGAGAGTGGGTGGGGGGCAGCCAAACACAGGCCAAGAATGGAATGTGAAAAACCAAGGCAACTCAAAACATGTATTAATCTTATTTAGAATTATCCACTGTTAACTAACTTCTTTAACTGCAGAAAAGCATCATTCCAGAAAATTATCTTTCTCCTTAAATTGAAAAGCAGCTAGGAAGTAACCCAAGATTCACAATAGAGGTCACAAACCAGGGTGACCAACTGTTCCATATAGCTAGCCTAAGATAAAGGGCTTCAGGACATAGGACTTTTCAGTGCTAAACTTGGAATACCACCAGGATGGTGGATCATCTCTCGGTCACCTACCACAAACTCAAATACCTCCAAAAGCAAAATTATGGTATTTAAAAAAAAAGAAAAGAAAAAAAGCAACCATGAGTGGCCAGCGGTAGAGAACTACAAAGCACATGTCCCAGGCTAAAGGGACATGTTTATTTTCATCTTTGGCTTAGAAAGGACCTCCCTGGTGGCTCAGACAGTAAAGAATCTGCCTGCAATGTGGGAGACCAAGATTCCATCCCTGGGTAAGGAAGGTCCCCTGGAGAAGGAAATGGCAACCCTTGCCTGGAGAATCCCATGGACAGAGGAGCCTGGCAAGCTACATTCCATAGGATCACAAAGAGTCGAATAGGACTGAACAAATAACACACTTGGCTTAGAAAAGTTAAACATGATGGTAACTAAACTCATCTGACTTAATCCCAAATCTACATTGACATCGTATTTCATCCATTTGTCTGACATTTATTATAAGTGCCTGAATTACCTTAATGTGTCTCAGGTCTGAGAAATCCAAGCAGATCCAAAAGATTAAACAGGACGACTCTCCATGAGTAATAAGAGTGTACTTAAACTTCAGTTCTGTAGGCAGCAATGATTAAGTATAATGAACTACACTCAAATACTGCTCTACCAACCAACCACTATTGGTTTATGCTCTTATTAAGTATTACATCATCACTGCCAAGAAGCGGGACAACCAATCATTAGGTTCTCAAGTGGGCCATGCTCTTGAGTTACCATCCAATTCTTAATTGTGAGGGTAATGACAGAATGATGGTTCTTGTGGCATTTTCACCCATCAGATACTTACACTCTCCATTCCTCTGGCCAATTCAAACAGAAGTGCCAAAGATTCACCAGCAGCTATTCTCATGTTTACATCATCAGAAGAAAGGAGACTTGGAAGTTTATGGAAATGCCTGGAGAACAGCCAGTCATTACTATGTGAACACAACCAATTATATCAATAACTCTTGTTTTTATAAAATAAGAACAAAAAATACATACACCTCAAGCTTTTTCTTCACTTCATTGATTGGGCATATGGTCAGTAACAATGTCCACGCAAGAAGCGAGCTGATATGAAGTGCTGTATTAGGGGTGCTACAGATAACATTAGTGTCTTTCTCTTTGAGATAGGACTTGGTGAAGATATTTTCCAAACACTGCAGAGTTGAATACAGCTCCTAATGCATAAGAGCAGGAAATAAGACTACCATCTTAAATGAGAAATGTGCAAATAACTGGATTCAAAAGGCTCTCTACTTACAGTAATGTCATCTGTGGCAATAAAACAGCAAACACCAAAGCAAGTTGCACACTAAAAAAAGCAAAAAATAAATCAGACATTAATTTTTGCCATTTTCTTATTAATTTTACATATTCCTGCTTTTATAAATTCAACGTGAAAAACTTATCAGCTACATGACTATGTTAGGTCCCAAGTATAGTATAAAAAGAAGGAAAAAACAGGGTTAAGAGTTAAGGGAAGTGGGCTTCAGCTAAAACCCAGTAAGGTCTGCTAGTAAACTTAAGAGTTCAACTTTAGCAAAGTTACTCCATTTCTCTTGGGTCTTCCTTCATTAATCCAGCAGATCATTTCAAGCCAACTCCAAAGATGCTTACTCTTTAGAAGAAAAGTTAAGATAAACCTAGACAGCATATTAAAAAGCAGAGGCATCACTTTGCCGACAAAAGTCCGTATTGTCAAAGCTATGGTTTTTCCAGCAGTTATATACAGATTTGAGAGCACAGAAGAACTGATGCCTTCAAACTGGAGAAGACTCTTGAGAGTCCCTTGGACTGCAAGGAGATCAAATCAGTGAATCCTAAAGGAAATCAACCCTGAGTATTCATTGGAAGGACTGATGCTGAAGTTGAAGCTCCAATACTTTGGCCACCTGATGCAAAGAGCCAACTCATTGGAAAAGACCCTGATACTAGGAAGGATTGAAGGCAAAAGGAGAAGAGGGTGGTAGAGGATGAAATGGTTAGATAAGATCACTGACTCAATGGACATCAATCAATCTGAGCAAACTCTGGGAGATGGTGAAGGGAAACCTGGCGTGCTGCGGTCCATGGGGTCACAAAGAGCTGGAAACAACTGAGCGAGTGATGTCTTGTTCACAACAAGACATCCAAGATTTCCAAGGTAAAATCTACCTAATAAAACAGACTCAGTATATTTATATATAATCTACTTCTAACATTATAGGAGCCATTAATTCTCAGAACACTTGTGCTAATTATTTAAAAGCAGAATTTGAAATTTATAAGGCTTTATTACTCTTCAATTCCCTTTTCTCCATACGTTATCACTAAAATGCCCTCATGTTGTTCCAAGTACCACTAAGGTGTAAGTCTTTAAAGGCATCATTCATATGCCTCCAATTTCAGCGAGTTCTGTTTCAGTACTACGAGGACACTTGTAATATTAATCTGTTTGTTGCCACTCTTTTATTCTCATTAAGTTATTGTAAAAATTAGACACTGTTAAAATTCGAAAGTAGCTGAAGCATTATTTTCAGTAAAAGAAAATTTCAATACGTAATCCTCTCCTAAGTAAGCAGCAGAAGCCAGGACACATCTCCTAAGAGAAAAAAAGTAGGACTGCCTTCATTTAATAAAGATTCCTTCTACTAATATGCAGAAGAATGCCAGAATTTTGCTTTTTTTATATTCACAGCAAGAGTGAGAAGGATGAAGACAGTGCCTTGGATGACCACAACAATTCACACGCAACCAAAACTAAGTGATCGCCCCAAATACCTAATCAACAGTGTTTTCTGTCAAACATTTCAAATGCCCCTAATACTCCTGAGCAGTTTTAAAGCTGCAAGAAACTAGCCGAAAAGGAACAACAGAAAGGTAAAGAGATTACTAACTACTGGGGGGCAGAGATTCCTATAAAGTTACCAAACTCCGACTCCTTTTCCTCTAGACTCCTCCCAGCATCTATATATACAGTTGGTAAAGCAAGGAACTCTCAGCAGAAGTGACCTGCCTCTGTCCTCCAGCTTTCCTTGTCTCACTACCACGGCTGCCACTTGAGAAGAACCTAAACGCAGGGCAGAGCTGCAAGATGGACATGCCGAGGGACCTTGCTGACCTGACTGGGCACTGATATGTACAAAAAATAAACTTTTATTAAGCCACTAAGACGTCAGGGTTTACCTGATAGAAACAGTAATGTCATTTACCTTGCGTGCATGGGTGCTAAGTTGCTTCAGTTGTGTCTGACTCTTTGCGATCCTGTGGGGTGTAGCCCACCAGGCTCCTCTGTCCATGGGAGTCTCTAGGCAAGGATACTGGAGTGGGTTGCCATGACCTCCTCCAGGGGTTCTTCCCAACCCAGGAAAGTACCCAAGTCTCCTGCAGCTCCTGCATTGCAGGTGCATTCTTTACCACTGAGCCACCAGGAGAGCCCATCATTTACCTTAAGTAACATTAAAGAGGAGGCTAATAATTAGTACTAAAAAGTTTTAAACAAACTGGTTCTCTTGCTAGAAAAACAGCTTAAGACTCAAATTCACTAACAATAAATTCTTATGACCTATTAAGGCCCGTAAGATTCTTAACATCCATTAAGATTCAAATCCACTTCCTAAATCCACTAAGACTGCCTCATATTTTTGTGATAAAGCAAAAGATGTTTTGTGTGATCATTTAAATTGCTTATTTAGCATAACAGAAACGAACAACCAACTCCTCCACCAAAATTCACAATCTTACGTATGTAAGTGGTAAATATCAATTAGAAAATGAAAGCTTTTCCAAACCCCCCAAATCAGATGAATATTTCAAAAGTCAGCTTTCCCTACATCAACCATATCCACCCATGTAACTACAGCACTCAGCTCTTTCATAAGGACTGCTCTATAAGGGATGTTCTATTGAGCAACAGAAAATTTAAGAAAAGAACTGTCATATTGAGTCTGCTCACTAAAAAACAAATGAGAATAAAATGATAATAAAAACCTTCTATATTTTTGAAGATGCTATTTTCCTAGATTATCACAAGGTCTGAGTATCATGCCTAGATAGATCTATAGTTTAAAAATTCTGTACTTACAGTTTGCCTGGCCTGGATACTAGCTGTTCCATCACAAACTATTTTCTTCAGGATTGGTCCAAGAGTCTTTAAAACCTCTTCACTTTCAATTCCAGGGCCCAACTGAATACAAAGAACAGATGCTAATGCTGCAGCTGCACGCTGCTCATCACCTTTACCTATAAAAGAAGTCATCAGCAATTATGACATTTTCAGTAGACTTCTTAAGGCAGCAATTTCCCAAATTTGTTCTATTTCAAAATACCATCTACCAATTATGAAACTCAAAGTATGCTCAAGGCTTTGGCATGACCTATAAATCTAGTGAGGTTAAAGAGCTCAAGCTCTGGAAGCAGGCCACACTTGAATCCTAGATCTATCACATACTAGCCAAATGACCTTCAACCATTACTCTTATTCTCAAAACAGTTCCTCATCTGTAAAATGGAAATTAACACCTATTTTAAAGAAGAGTACTGTAACAGGTCAGCATAATAATGCATTTCAAGCTAATCTGACTTTCTAAGTCCTTCATGAACTCACAGAATAGTGCACAAATAGCCCTTGAAATAACTTGTCAAGCATTTCAGATGTACACAGCCCATGAGGTAAACTAAATCTTCAGGACTTTCCTCCACCAATATTGTTTTAAATAAGCAAGGGCTTAAAAACAGGTATTCTTGGGAATTCCCTGGTGGTACAGTGGTTAGGACTCCACATTCTCAGTGTAGAGGGCTTTTTTCGTTCCATCTTTCATCAGGGAACTAAAGTCCCACAAGGTGCATGGCACAGCCAACTATAAATAACAGAGTCTTTAAAACTATACAAATACATTAATATAAGTGATTGAGTGAGTGAATGAAGTCACTCATTTGTGTCTGACTCTTTGCAACCCAAAGGAGTGTACTTGCCAGGCTCCTCCATCCATAGGATTTCCTAGGCAAGAACACTGAAGTGGGTTGCCATTTCCTTCTCCAGGGGATCTTCCTGACCAGGGATCAAACCTGGGTCTCCTGCACGGCAGGCAGATTCTTTACTGTCTGAGCCACCAGGGAAGCATGTTAATATAAAGGTAAGTGTAAATTAACTCTCTTGAGAACTGTATACACCAAAGGGTTTGCATAAATTTTGAATTTAAATTATTTGATAAATGTCTATGCAGGTTGTAAAGAAATTTTAATAGGTCTAGTCCAACTACCTTATAGGATACAGTTTCAATATAAATACTTTTAACAAAGCCATTGTAGTATCTCAAAGAAGTTGGCTCTGCTATCGACTATACCAATAACAAGTTATATAACTTTAGACCAGTCTCGCTTTTCCTAGGCCTTTCATTTCTCTGCACAGTGAGTGGTAGATTAGACCAAAGGTTTCCAAACACCCATTCTTGACAAAGGTTTCACCTGAGGGAAAATGAGAATAAAGACAAATGTTCTTACTTGGCAAAATAATTAAGCTGGTATCCCCAAACCTTTTGAATTCTGGCATTTTCTAAAATTGAAAGTCTCTGATAATACTAGACTTAATCTTTAAGGTCTCTCTTTATTCTCAAAAGTTCTTTCATCATAGAGATCCTAATATGAATTCTAGAATCTCTATGACAAAGTTCAAGAATTCAAATATTCCAAGGGATATTCTGAAATGATGTAACTGAAAGTATGATCAATGTTTTAAATAAGAAAATGAGGTAGATAATTATGATACTGTTTTAATTTTAGAAAAATGAAGTAGGATGGCTTTTTAAATAATACTTTTTGTTGACATTTGACACAGTTTTCAAGCCTTTGTTATGTACAAGAGAATGGCAAACACCTCTTTTAATACAACTGAAGTTGACAACCCACCCCAATCTTTCCTAATTTCAAATGCTTACTACATTTTTACATTTTGAAACTAGTTTCAAAAGCTAACAAGTTTGATTTTGATTACTAACAAGACTGATATATTCCCTGTCAGGTACAAGGTTACAAGAGGGAGCCAGACTTTTAGTGCTATTAACAAATGTTACTGCACAGAAGGTAGCAAATTCCTTTTAGGTTCTGTGACTGTGTAAAGTAAGGACATTACCTTTTTTCAGGCAGCGCTCAATGCTATCAGTTAAAGTCATTCTCCTTTCCAGAATAAATTCATAGAGCATCTTTGAAGCCAGTGCATTTTTAATACCTTCAAGGGCTGCCTGCCTTGTTTTCGCACTATTTAAAAGAAAATATAAGAGAAAGAAGATACAGCTGGAGTGTACCATCAGTCAATGAGACTTGTAAAAGCCTAATTTCCTCTAAATTTTTTCTATTTATAGACTTTTTAACATATAATTTTCATGTTCACACCACTTTTCAAATAATAATTTAATTTTCATCTACAACTCACCCTACTACATATCATAGCATTTTTCTGCTTATTCATTTAGTAACCACAACATTAAATGGCCACATAGAACTTCATAGTTTCAGTGTATAAGGCATGTTGTTCTACATTACATATTCAAGTAAACATGTATTTTTTTTTTTAACAGTACAAAAGTCCAGAGATCCTGTTTGCATCTTCTGGGGTTTTTAATTCCATTTGTTTCAATTTCCTTCCAGAGTTACTGTTAAGTAAGAAACAATCTGGCTTTAGTATTTCTCAATAGCTATCCTTTCTAGTTGAAGATTAACTTTTAATTCAACAAATACACTTCAATTATCAAACACAGATATGTGCTCTTATTCTAGAACAACAACTAATCTATTAATCTAAATTCTAGTGGCATGTTCCTATCTACATTAAAAGCCCAAAAGCCCAAAAAACAAAATACCCAAAGTAAACAAATCAAGTTTTAGGAAAACATAATGCTCAAAGAAATAACTGCACATATTTTATATAAAAGGTGGCTGATCAAAATCACCCAGAATGAAAAGAGCTTCCAGTAATTCCCACCTCTTATCCAGGGTCAGGTCAATGAATCCCTTCAACTTATACTCTAAGTCTTCTTGAGTTCCTTCCTCATCAAGGACTTCTGGCCCTAAGGAATAATAAAACCAACCACTGTACTTTAAACAGAAAAAAGCAGATAGGGAAAAGTAATAGAACATTTAGCTACAAGAATTCCTCGACCTAAAACATCCTTTTATCTAACGTCGCAAATCTAAACTGAAAACTCATACCATCTTCAGCAAAACTGGAAGGATCGCTGTAACCACTGCAATGGCTCATTGTTTCAATCGATGCATCCTCATCACTAAAAGGTTGAACATTTCGATGCTGGCCACCTAGTAGGTAAAAGAGAGTGGAGGTAAATGATTTTGTTGTCATATATGCAAATACTTAACTTGGGAATTTTAAAACTTACTTAAAAACAAGCCATCAATAAAAACCCAAACTTACTAAGAGATAATTTTTTTTTAACAAAAGAACACACTTAAATATTCCTAATATAAGTCAATTCACCTACTATGTATTATTTCAGAGCACCAACTATTTACAATATACATCAACTGCAGAAATATATCAATCATCTAGTATGTGACCATTTTTGGTAAAAAAAGAAAACAAAAAACAGTATTACGGATAAAAAAACTACTTCCCAATTACTTCAAATCATGAAGACGATAAAAATAGATCAACGTAAAAATAAGACAAATGTATTTTCCAATGAGAATAACATTAACCGGTGAATGGGTTAGTTTTTAGGTTACACATGTCTTAATACAAAGTGAAATTTGAGTTGTGGGATGGTAGTTTTAAGTAAGACAATTTGAATTGAGAGGATCAAAAAAGTTTAAGATAGAAGTTTTAGATGCTGACAAGTGGATCCAACATGGCACAGAAAATAATGACAGCAACTGGATGAAGTGACTGATAGATAAAGAACTACAGTGTTGGTAAGATGTGTAAGAAAATACTAAGAGCTCTGATGGACTATCTACATGATATCCAGTGCAGTGAACTACAGGATTTTTGTTCCCAAGTCATGGAAGACAGAAGAGCTGAGAAGTCTTGCGAACTAGCATACAAATAACTTAAGAGGCAGGACTATGAAATGGTCCTCAAGCACTGCACAGAGGCCCTCCATACCAGCACTCTATGGTGGACTTCACAGGGCCAAGTCCACTGGAGAAAGCATCTGTTCAAGAGTCCTCTTAACAGAGTTGTCTCATGTTTGCAAGTTAAGAATTATAGGCAAGATGCAAGCTGATAAATTGTAAGCATGGTGTGCTTAAAATTGGGAATCTGCTTTGAAGACTTTGAGCAATGTTCAAGACTTGACTTTTTTCACATGCCAATTTCAGAAATGACTACAGTATTTTAAAAACCTACTTTACTGTAGTGACTAGTGACTAAGCTGGATGATGACTTTCCTACTATGATGGGTGCCCACGTTAACATTTGTTCCTAGTCACTCCCTTGGGAAGATTGATAGTGCTCTTTCAAAGTTTGTGTATTTTTGGTCAATTAAGAGTCGAATTTTAAGACCTTAAAAAGACGTTTCGGTATTTGATATAGCATAAAAAGCCTGTTAGACAAATCACGTTCAAAAGAAATGTTCTAATATACCCAAAAGTTTTAAAATATCAGTGCTATTATTAAAAAATTAAAATCTTTTTTTAAACCAGAATCTTCCTCTCAATTTCATTAATCTAAGGAATAAATCTATATTCCTAGTCACTGTCATTTCTAATTATTTTTGTTTTGTGGGAATTTCATATTAATAGAAAGATTATTCAGTCATCAATTACACTGAGCACTGAGTTAAAAGAAGTCCCCAATTCCACCCTAAAAGTGACCATGAGTCACCTGATTTAACTCTGAGTTCCAATCAAAGATTGCATTAAATATCTCTTAGGTCTCTATGTTCAAGAAATCTGTATCATTTAATACACCTTAAGAAAGGCTTCGGAGAAGGCAATGGCACCCCACTCCAGTACTCTTGCCTGAAAAATCCATGGACGGAGGAGCCTAGTAGGCTGCAGTCCATGGGGTCGCTAAGAGTAGGATAGGACTGAGCGACTTCACTTTCACTTTTTACTTTCATGCATTGGAGAAGGAAATGGCAACCAACTCCAGTGTTCTTGCCTAGAGAATCCCAGGGACGGGGGAGCCTGGTGGGCCGCTGTCTATGGGGTCGCACAGAGTCGGACATGACTGAAGCGACTTGGCAGCAGCAGCAGCAGCAAGAAAGGCTTCTCAAAAATTCTGAGTATAATTAAGCCTGTTGCTGTCTTTTTTATAGCTTTAAAAAATCAAAACAGAGATGAGGCTTTAGCAGATTTTTAAATCAACACAGGAAGCAAGTAGCCTTCAAATCTGCTTGCTTTCCAAAAGAGAATAAAGTGTGCCAATCAAAGAAGTGAAGTATAAAGAATAAGCAATGAACCCAAGACACCAAAACTTCCTAATCATAGTGCTTAGGAAAAAATAAACAAATAAACAAAGACCTATGACATCATATTCTATTTTTGGATCTGTCTTCATGTGTTTTCATGATCTGAAGTCATGGCAATAGTTGAGTCATCTGCTTAACTTCCACTAATATTTATCCACAAATCATCTTTTATTTTTCACATTCAGTCTATTTTTAAACTGTCAAAAAGAGTTTCCTATCCAGGTGTTATTCAGCTCCCTTCTCTAAGTTTCAATGATTTCCCAAAGTTCAAGGGGAAAGAGATTATTAAAAAAAAAAAAAAAAACCAAGGGGAAAAAACCCTGTATGAGTATCTAATATATAGGTCACACTCACCCACCTTGTGCTCCTAATTACCATTAATGAGGTGGCCTTTTAGACACATTAAGTCCTTACTTCTTAAAGGGCTTTCTTACTAACAAGGTTTTGTTCTTTCCTAAAAATGCTCTCTTCAAAATAAGTGCTATGAAAAACACACACACTTGAACAACAGGTCAATTTTATTAGCTTCCTGGACCCCCTCCACTAACTTAAAAAGTATTTAAATGGGAAACCCAAAACGATAGACAGAAGTTGGTTATTTCTTGGTTGTACCTGTGAAGATTTCATATGAATCCCATTTCTTCTACAGATGATATTTAAAAATACCAGTAAGGTAAGAGACTTTTAAGTACAAGTTTGTGAAAATTTTCCATCTCTTCTACTCAACTATTATTTATTTGAGTAAGTAATATTCAGGTGGAACCAACTTAACCTTTTCAAAAAGTAAATCTCACCCCCAAGCCCCAATCAGAGGCAAGCACAGCTAACAGGTTCTAGTGTAAATGTCCAAAGATAGTCAAAGCATGTATAGTTTTATAAACTATCAAAGAATTGTTTTCCTGCTGCTGAAAAGTCACAAATGAGAATTTCGAAGTAAAATTTGAAAGGCAACCCCCCACTGCCTTCTGAGATTATTCTCTAAGTACCAGGAAGGAAGGAGGCTGGACAGGAAGCTTCAGAAGGGAATACATGTTCCTTAGCGAATCAAGGAGGCCATTACCATTTTCAAAATGACTTTAGCTTGCTCCATCTCTGTGTTTGTTTCAACAAAAGGTAAACTTGAAGAATTAAAATTAATACGGACTTTCTAGACAGAATTTAAATGTTTACTTCTGACGAGAAAACGAAGCAGAAAGGTAAAGAGGTATCAATTCACACAGCAACTAGATGTATTTTATATTTTGATCAAGAATGAACTTCATGAGCACCGAAAGCAAGCATTCAATCAAAATAAAGATATAAAAGGGGGGGCTGCATCTATAATAATTCATTTCTACTGTCAATGATTAAATATTTAATACATGATAGCAAGCTTTCGTCTTGCTTTTTAAATTATCAGTTGCCAATTCTTTAAAAAAAGACTGGCCTATTTATTTGCTAAAGAACAAAGGCATATCATTCTGAGGGTTAAAGTAGCAACAGTATTCACAAATATATATGGCTAATAGATTCGATGTGATAACATCTGAGGTAATTTTAATTTCAAAGTTTCAATAAAGCAATTATTAAGTGAGATGATTTTACCGGGTTTAACACTAGCTTTCAGTATGGTGTGTCTCGTTGGAGTTTTTGCTTGAAGTCATTTTTTCTTAGCCGTATAGTTAGGACTAAAAAATCATTAATTCAGTTAAGCACCTACCCATCCAGGAAAAGTTTCGACTTTGCAAAGAGGAATCAAAAAAAAAAAAAAACTAACTAAACTTTTGGCTAACTGCAATCTGAGCTCCTCACCACTCCCGCCTATTCCGGGCTCCCAGCGGAGAACCTACAAAATACAGCACAAAGGAGCACGCAGTTTCTGACCCCGGGAGTAGGAGCTGGCTTCGACGGGTCGCCCGAGAGCTGGGGGCTCGGGATTTGTGCGGGTGCCAGATAGAGGTAGGAGCAGAGTCTACGCTGGGACAGTGGATCCCAGCCTCTGGCGCCTCGGCCGGGCCAGGTGCACACGTGGGATGCACAGAAAGGCAGCCGAATGGGATGCCACATGGGCTCCTCTGCGTCACCCCGGCTCCACCGCGCAAGGCCCAGGCCGCGTGACGCAAGAGCCGGTCCAAACCCGCCGGACGTTTGGCTTTCCCGAGAACTCCATGTTGGAGCCGAGTGGTCAAAGGTGACCAGTGACAGCATGGACACAACTCCGAGCTCGGCACCACCCTCTGTCAAAGAGAGCTCTAGAGAGCCAGTACCAGTCTCTGAAAACACTTCCTCTCCCGCCGAGCTCCCAGTCACCCCCAACCCCGACCCATTCTCAGGCGCAAGAACCCATCTGCCCCTCTCCCTGCCCCGCGGCCGGTGCCCAAGAGTTCGGTTCGCACGCCAGATGCAAATCGCGCGAGGTTCGGCTCCCAGGGCACGCTGGGAAGCGTAGTCCGCCGGCCACGCCAGGAGCCCCGCCAACGCATACGTCTAGAGGCATAGAACTACAACTCCCAGGTGCCCAAGGCTAAGCGACTCGCCAACCCGGCCGGTATCTGGGATGCCGGCGGCGGGGATACTTTCTTACCTGCTGTCGCCGCCGTCGCTGCAGCTGCCCCTGAGCCGCCGCCACCACTGCCACCGCGGTGGGAAGTGTTCCGCTTCTTATTCTTCGGCATCGTGGGACGCCCGGTGCCGCCTAAACTCTAGCTTAGCGAGGATCAGCCGATGGAGCTGCACTTTTTACTCGTGCGTCTGTGCGACGGGCGGCTGAGAGGCGAGTCCTCGGCTAACAACAGAGGCGAGAAGCGGCGCGGGTAAGAGTGGGCGATGGCGGCAGCAGAAATCCCCGTGAAGAGCTGTGATCGGAAACGATACATGTTTCTCTCTAGCGCGGGAGCTAAGGCGGGGCGGGCGAGGCCACGACGCCTTAAGTAGTAGGACCGCCGCCTGTCGTCACCATCAGTGGGCGGGACTCGAACTCTCACTAGCCAATCCCCATATGTCTCCCCACCAAAGGCCGACTTCGGGCGGGCGAACGATGCTCACCACAGATCCCATGCCGCAAGTCTTCCAGCGGCGCCCGGGGAGCCGGTCTTCGTTGTGTGCTGAATTATGGGATATGTAGTCGGCCCTGTGGAGCCGCCTCCCAGCTCTTCCCAACTGGCTTTTCTGCGCACATGCTTCCTTTCTCGTGACCCTTCCTCTGCCTGCTGGCGGCCCAGCGTTGGAATTGACGGAGGTGGCCGCCGGCGGTGAGCAATGCCGCGGGTATGCCACATGACGACAGCCAGCTTCCAAGTGGGAGCTACGCAATCCGCGTCACTGGTCTGACTCGAGACTCGCATTCTTCTCTAACATTTCCCTTGCTTGCGGCCTCTGCCCTGGCACAGAATCCCCTCTTTGGGAACATTTCCGTGGTTTTAGTAGTTGAATTAGTTTAGCGATCATCAGTATCTATAACTGAATTGTGGTTCAGGGCCATGTGCCTCTCCTCACCTTCAAAAAGATGTGCTTTAATCTGCTGGGGCTTCCCAGATGGCTCAGCGGGTAAGGAATCCGCCTGCAACGCAGAAGACAGAGACTTGGGTTTGATCCCTAGGTGGGGAAGATCCCCTGGAGAAAGAAATGGTGACCAACTCCAGTATTCTTGCCTGGAAAATCCGATCGAGAGAGGACCCTGGCAGGTTACAGGCCATGGGATCACAAAGAGTCGACACCACCGAGCACAAGGCACATTGACAATCTTAAGTCGTGTAGTTCTTGTATTTCTCCTATTCTAGACTAGAAAGATCTGGCGACTCAGATTTCTATGAAAGACTGTGTCCTTTGACAATTCTTCCTGCCAGTTAGGAGGTCAGTCTGGGATAAGTATTGGGTTTGGGGAATTTAACAGCTGGTAAAACAAACATGAGCTATAAATACCAATAATCTCAGCGTTTTTTTGTTTTATTTTCCAAGGTGAGTCTAAGATCTGTCTTCCTTGTTACATTTGTTACATATTTAGAACCTGTTATTGAGTTCATATAATATACTTATGACAGACTGAACTCACTGACTCACTTCAATGTAGGTGACTCATCCCCCACTCCACCTCTCTCCTGAGCTGCTTCTCTTATTTTCTTTTCAATGGCATGTAGCGCATTTGCACCTGAATGTTCCATATGCACTCAATCCAGTTTCTCGAATACTGCATTTCCCTCTCCCTGTCTTCCTTTCATGTGTTCACAGTTAATGCTCTCCTCCAATATGCCCAAATTGAAACCTGGTTTCCCTAAAACAATCAGTTTTTCCATAAAACTCCTGAATTCGTAAGCTCTTCTCCAATCACACATGACCTCAGTTGGTGCCTGGGTATTTTAAAGGATCTGATGGCATTAGGGGGAGCCTGGTGGGCAGCTGTCTCTGGGGTCGCACAGAGTCGGAGACGACTGAAGCGACTTAGCAGCAGCAGCAGCATGGCATTATGCTATCTCATGCATGATAATGTTGCCAAATTTATTGATATCTCCCCTATTTTACTAATTCACATGATTTAGTAGTTGCTCAAAAACGTTTTTGGTTCCCATAACCAATATATTAAATGCCAGTCCTCTTCCCCTGGTCTGGACTCCCTCTGCAGCCCATATTTCACTGCTTCCTGGTACATGCCCTGTACTTCAACCACACTGCCCTGCTACTCATTTCTAGTACACAGCTCTATTCTCCTACCTCCATTTGATCATTCATTGTCCAGTGTTCTTGTAATGCTCTTCCTCCCACCTTCACCTTAGAATGTTATTCATCTTTCAAGATTTAGTTCAAATTCTATTTCCTTCTGTTAGAGAAAGACAAATACATGATACCACTTCTATGTGAAATCTAAAATACAATACAAATGAACCTATTTACAAACCAGAAACAGACTCACAGACTTAGAAAACAAATTTACGGTTACCAAAGGGGAAAGGAAGATGGATAAATTAGGAGTTTGGGATTAACATATAGACACTATTAGATATAAAATAGTCAACAAGGACTGATTGTATAGCACAGGGAACTCTACTCAATATTCTATAATAACTCTATTCAGTACTCTGAAAAAGAATAGATATATGCATATATATAACTGAATCACTTCACTATACACCTTAAACTAACAACATTGTAAATCAACTATACTCCAATACAAAATAAAATTTTTCACCTTGCTTATAATTTCCTTGTTGTGCAGAAGCTTTTAAGTTTAATTAGGTCCCATTTGTTTATTTTTGCTTTTATTTCCAGTATTCTGGGAGGTGGGTCATAGAGGATCCTGCTGTGATGTATGTCGGAGAGTGTTTTGCCTATGTTCTCCTCTAGGAGTTTTATAGTTTCTGGTCTTACGTTGAAATCTTTAATCCATTTTGAGTTTATTTTTGTGTATGGTGTTACAAAGTGTTCTAGTTTCATTCTTTTACAAGTGGTTGACCAGTTTTCCCAGCACCACTTGTTAAAGAGATTCTCTTTAATCCATTGTATATTCTTGCCTCCTTTGTCAAAGATAAGGTGTCCATAGGTGCATGGATTTATCTCTGGGCTTTCTATTTTGTTCCATTTATCTATATTTCTGTCTTTGTGCCATACTGTCTTGATAACTGTGGCTTTGTAGTAGAGCCTGAAGTCAGGCAGGTTGATTCCTCCAGTTCCATTCTTTCTCAAGATAGCTTTGGCTCTTCGAGGTTTTTTGTATTTCCATACAAATTGTGAAATTATTTGTTCTAGCTCTGTGAAGAATACCGTTGGTAGCTTGATAGGGATTGCATTGAATCTATAAATTGCTTTGGGTAGTATACTCATTTTCACTATATTGATTCTTCCAATCCATGAACATGGTATATTTCTCCATCTATTAGTATCCTCTTTAATTTCTTTCACCAGTGTTTTATAGTTTTCTATATATAGGTCTTTAGTTTCTTTAGGTAGATATATTCCTAAGTATTTTATTCTTTTCATTGCAATGGTGAATGGAATTGTTTCCTTAATTTCTCTTTCTATTTTCTCATTATTAGTGTATAGGAATGCAAGGGATTTCTGTGTTGATTTTATATCCTGCAACTTTACTATATTCATTGATTAGTTCTAGTAATTTTCTGGTGGAATCTTTAGGGTTTTCTATGTAGAGGATCATGTCATCTGCAAACAGTGAGAGTTTTACTTCTTCTTTTCCAATTTGGATTCCTTTTATTTCTTTTTCTGCTCTGATTGCTGTGGCCAAAACTTCCAAAACTATGTTGAATAGTAATGGTGAAAGTGGGCACCCTTGTCTTGTTCCTGACTTTAGGGGAAATGCTTTCAATTTTTCACCATTGAGGGTAATGTTTGCTGTGGGTTTGTCATATATAGCTTTTATTATGTTGAGGTATGTTCCTTCTATTCCTGCTTTCTGGAGAGTTTTTATCATAAATGGGTGTTGAATTTTGTCAAAGGCTTTCTCTGTATCTTTTGAGATAATCATATGGTTTTTATTTTTCAATTTATTAATGTGTATTACATTGATTGATTTGCAGATATTGAAGAATCCTTGCATCCCTGGGATAAAGCCCACTTGGTCATGGTGTATGATCTTTTTAATGTGTTGTTGGATTCTGATTGCTAGAATTTTGTTAAGGATTTTTGCATCTATGTTCATCAGTGATATTGGCCTGTAGTTTTCTTTTTTTGTGGGATCTTTGTCAGGTTTTGGTATTAGGGTGATGGTGGCCTCATAGAATGAGTTTGGAAGTTTACCTTCCTCTGCAATTTTCTGGAAGAGTTTGAGCAGGATAGGTGTTAGCTCTTCTCTAAATTTTTGGTAGAATTCAGCTGTGAAGCCATCTGGACCTGAGCTTTTGTTTGCTGGAAGATTTCTGATTATAAGCAAGGTGAAAAGACAGCCTTCAGAATGGGAGAAAATAATAGCAAATGAAGCAACTGACAAACAACTAATCTCAAAAATATACAAGCAACTCCTACAGCTCAACTCCAGAAAAATAAATGACCCAATCAAAAAATGGGCCAAAGAACTAAATAGACATTTCTCCAAAGAAGACATACAGATGGCTAACAAACACATGAAAAGATGCTCAACATCACTCATTATCAGAGAAATGCAGATCAAAACCACTATGAGGTACCATTTCACGCCAGTCAGAATGGCTGCGATCCAAAAGTCTACAAGC